>NC_072731.1:113746283-114098387 GCF_026930045.1 Uloborus diversus | reverse complement strand
GCACATATGTGTACCAAATTTCGTTCGATTTCATGCGGTAGTTTTTGCTGTAGAGCGGCCACAAAAAACTGGTCACACACAGACGTGACACACACACGGACACACACACACACAGACAGACAGACATTTTCCAAAAATAGTGGAAATGGACTCGGCACACCTCAAAACGTTCGAATCCGTCGAAATTCGAAAATTTGCACGAATCCAATACTTTCTTCTATATATTAGATATAGAAGAAAGTAACAAAGATCACTCAAAAAACGGCTTTTTTTTTAAGTTGAGCAAAAAAAAGTTATCTCCAAAATTCCTCGTTGTGTGCAAAAAGTAGCGTTTTACAAAGAAAAAAAAAATCTTGCTGTTTTTATTGAATTAAATGCGCACAACTATGAAATGTAACGTAATATAGATGCAGCAAAACGTCCAGGTTGGGGGGGGGGGATGGAAAAAAATTAATGCAATCCCTAAATAAACAAAAAGAGGAAAGAAAAAAAGCAAGCGCTGCCGGAAAACACTTGGTAATCACGTCATAAAATATAGTAGTAAGCTATATAGTAAAAAAAAAAGATTAACATTGTTTGCGATTAAGATTCCGTTGTAAATATCGAATCGAAATCCAAGTAGTGACGTCAGAGGCATAAAGGAATGAAGAACCTTTTTTTGACCGATGCGATGCGTGGAAAGACATGTGTTCAGCATTAAAAAAATTGTAATAAAAAAAACTATTGCTTATTTTTAAGAACTTTTTTCTTCTGAAGAGGGCAAAATGTTTTTACTATTACCAACTTAAATTTTAGAAATGAGGCTTTGATACTTTTCACAGGATGATGTTAGAAAAAAATAAAACCCAGGAGAAACTGCAAATTAAAGGTTTTTTCAAAAATTCGTAAAAAATACAAAAATTGCAGTTTTCAAATTTTTTTCATTCATCATATTTAAAATTAAATTTCCTACAATACAGTACAAAAAATATTTGTGTGGTGCAATTCGTTCGGGGTCTGTGAGGTAAAAAGTACTAAAAAGTGCAAAAAAAAAAAAAAACATATAAAACATTAAATAACTTTTTTTCTAATTAAAATATCAAAAATCGAAGCCCGAGGTGCACATCTTTGGCAAAAACAGCACCTGTATACCAAATTTCATCTTTCTAGGCCTTACTGTTTTCCCGGGAAGCGTGCCACACGCACACACACACACAAACATCTTATTTTATTATATGTATAGATAAAGAGATAACTTTGTGCTATGCAAAGATTTTTGCTATTTATCCTAAATCTCACAAGAACCCTTTAAAATTCCGGTATATTACCAATGAAGCTAATTCATATTTAAATTCCCCTGGTTAAATGTTTGTAAATTTGTAAAATGCCATTTTTAATAATGTTCTTGATTATAACCACTGTTGGATTATTAAAGATAATAAACCTGTTTGATATTTCCTGAAAAATAATAAGATTGATTGCATTTATTTTTTCAATGTTAACAACCTTTTTACTAGTATCCTTATCTCTAGTCCTAAAGAAGTTCTTATGTTTTGTTGTTACAACTTTAAAAAAACTCTTGGTATTGAATTTATGGTCTGATCCAAAGACTAATAATAAGAGTAGACCGAGCTTTCCCAGACTTGCTGATGAAAAAATTGGTTCATGGATACATCATGTGACTGGTGGAAGGCTTGGCAAAGACTTTGGCAGCATGGTTGCTATATGGCAACATTATCTATAGTTTGGCACTCTACATGTAATTTAAGTAATGTGTTTTCATTATAATTTTATTACAGGTGCAGAGATTGAACTATTTTTCTTTTAGTTATGAATTATTTTGACATTAGTAATTAATTTTTGATCACAGTCTTCAGTAACTTTTATTTCATTTGGAACTGCTACGTCAGCGTTGGCGTGAACGTAATGGAGTAAACGTTTTGTGTTAAAGCAAAATGTACTAATCGGAATCTTAAGTTGAAATTGTAGGTAAAAATCTTACTGTTTGCCGATTCTGTTTGGACGCTGCTTGCATCTTTAATTGCTTAGAGAGTTATTGAAATTGACTAAAGAAAATGCACAATACTATCTAAACGAAACACTCACTATATTAACAAAATATTTACAACTTAGAATAACATTTACAAATCGGACTCCATAAAGGATCATTATTCCGCGTTCCATCAATTCTATTTATTGCTCGCGGGCGTTGATTGTCTGCTACGATCAACGCTCGCTGTTGGTAGGATATCCACTAGTCACATGGTTTGGTTCATGAGCAGCAAAGGGTTGCCATAGCTCGGTCTATTCTTATTATTAGTCTATGGTCTGATCTAATTAATTTTTGTCTTTACAACTACTACATGTACAATGGAGGATATTGCTTCCTTCAAATAAAGGATATTCTGCAGGGATAAAAAATTTCTTCTGTTTTACAAATCTATACTTGCACTACGTAAAAAATTTTACGTTTACAAACTCGTTAAGTTATGCTGATGAATTCATTATTTTGAATTATCAAAAATTTTCTTGTAATTCAAAAAATATCTATCCACCTGAGTTAGAACTTATCCACACGAATGAAAATATAAACCAGACAGAATTCCTTGATTTAAACATGTCTTTCTGAAAATGGTGTTCTTATTGATTATTTTGATAAGACTTACTTTTAAATTCAGTGTTAGTTGACTGATTTCGTAGAATCAAATATTTTCATTAAAATTTTTGGTAATACATTAACTAATTAAATCAACGTTTTTTTAAAAACAATCTACTAAAAATTGCTTTATATAATCTTTAAGTTCTTTCATCGTTTTATTTAAGCTGCATTATAAAAGTAGAGAATTGCTCTTTAGAGTGAAGTATAGCTCAATTGTATTGTAGAAAAGTCACCTAAACTAAGAAGGTCTGATGGGATCCTTCCTGAAAATTTCTAATGTTGTTATTGCTTCTCCAGTTTTAATTTGCCAATTCGTCTGTTTTACTGTTTTCTTACCCAGTAACTTGCGTCTTATGTTACTGTAAGGTTTGTTTTTATTTACTAGCCAGCATTATTAAGTTCCTTTTCTTGTTTACTGATGCATTTTTGCAGGTTAGTGATTTGATTCCATTTTTGTACGTACTTGAAGGCTCTCAGGGAAGGTAGCATGTTTTTTGGGACCTTCCCTCATGCTAATAGAAAGAGTTGTGAAGTAAGGGGCTGGTTTTCCTCTAATGACAGATCAGTCTTTGCTTCCCGTTCTTTATTTGGTCTTATTTTGTATTTGTTTTTTCCATTTTTTAAATCTTTCAAAATTTTGTATTTATGACTTTTTTGTCTTGATATTTCATATTTTCCCTCAATAGTGTTTGTACTGTTTTTGTTTCTAGCAGCTTAACTCTGACACTACACTAGATATTTGGTTAATTTTTACATCATTAAATTCTTTCAATTTTATTTGAATTACATTACTTGTATTACACAACACACAATATATATCACGGGCACAGGAGATTCCTGGCTGCCAAGAAAACCAAAAATAAATACAGGGTATTGGAAAACTAATGGTCCATACTGAAAGGGGTGATAGACCTTGCCAAAACAAACAACTTTCACAATGCAATGTGGGGTTGGAAAGCAAATGGCTGGCCAGAAGAGGGTACTTGATTCGCAGAAATGGGGAGTGCAATAAAAACCAAGAACAACAATATTTTGACAAAGAACCATTATTTATTACAAATGCTCAAATGAGTGCCCACCAGCTGCAAAACAAGCTTCATATCATTGAACAATGCACACGTTAGAATATTCATGTCATATCATAAAAGTCTGGAGGGCTTTTTCGGGAAAGGTCCTCTGATTATGCGATCAGGGATGTGCCATCCAAAAGAACGCCAAATGGACTTTTCTGCGCCAAAATTAGACAAACGCACCAAAACGGCAATTCTGCATTTAATGTTGCAGTTCTTTTAGCATATTTGGCAGTTTATGCATTTGGAGCTTGTTTTTACGATTTTTTGAGGACTTGTAAATTTGTCTTCTTGCCACGCCCGATCCAAAATGTCAATCCAGTTGCATCGAAATTGATTTAAGCGAATTAAATCTGTAAAAATTAATATTGAAAATTGATCTTTAGTTTTGGTTGCAGACACGTAAGATAGAAAAAATCTGGACATAAATATAGCAAAAATTCTAATGCTCTGGTAATGAATATGCAGACATTTCAAGTTTCTCAGATTCAGGCATTTTTTCCATATTCTTTGTCTCTCTTAGAATTATTATTTATTTTCTTTTTTCACATTTTTCTTTTCTTTTTTTTTTCCACGTGTGTTTTTCAGTCAGTTTTCAACAGTCAGTTTCAGTCAAGTTTCAGTCATTTTCTGTGACTCATTTCTCAAAATCATTTTTTTTTCATTGTAATTTCATTATTAATTTTGTGATAAAATATCAAACAGTTAAAAATAAAAGGTTTTAATGTTGCCTTTGCTTGATATTCAAATTTGTTAATCAAGTATTTCAGTATATAAACATATATGCCAAGGGGGGGAAAATACTAATGTCAAATATAAGTAAATAAATTAAACATACTAAAAAAGAAAGAAGGGGGGGGGGGGATCTAATAGCTCTTTAAAACTGACTTGTAACTTGTTGAGGTAAAGTTTTTTTAATTCAACCATTCTTTTGTGCCTTTTTTAAAAAGCCTTTTTTGAATATGTTACATAAAAGCAAACAAGTTCTAAAAATAAGAATCAAAGCACTCTAGCTTAAATGTGCACTAAAGCAGTGATGTATTAAGCAAAGTAAATGTGTGCACTAAATTCAAATAAAAAGAAGTGTAAAAAAAAAAGTAGTGGAGGACAGAACTTGTCTTTTGTGAAAAATATTAGACAAAAAAAAAAAAAAAAGAATTAGCTTCAATTTGTAGTTGTAGTTTTGGTGTTTTTGCACCCTTAATCTCCTTTTTTATTTTTTTATCATGTCCCACGTGTTCCTGTGTGTGAAATATTCATAGTTGCTCTAAATTGATGCAAAATTTAACTTTTTGCTGCTGCAAGCTGCTCCAAATTTGCAATTTTACTGCTCCAGACTGCTCCAAATTCACCATTTTGCTGCTCCAAGCTACTTCAAACTCACCATTTTCCTGCTCCCAAGATTGCTCCAAAAGCGAGTTTTGGTCGGCACATCCCTGCACGACGGACGTCTTGTACACAACACTTTTAGCTGTCTCCAGAGGGGAAAAAAATCCCAAAAAATATTCAAAAACGTAATGTTTTGTTGCCGTATTTTATTATTTTGTGCAAAAAGTGCATTATTTACTTATTGTGAACAAATATAAAATGAAGGAACAAATATCATAATAAAAAATCAATAATATCAAGAAACATAATGCATCTATTTACTTGTCACTAAGCCTGGAATTCATTTTTGTCAAAAAATTTCCTGCAGTTTTAAATATTTTTTCGGAATTAACTCAGGCCGATTGTACTGTTAATAATGCGTGACACACCTCCTTCCTGTAATTGCCTGGAATTCCTTCATCTTCAAATAATTCAGTCTTAACTTTTTGATTTTGAAAAAATCATTTTTGTGAGTGTGGGTTTTTATTTTATATTGTGGGTAGTTGTTTTATCATTATTATTTATAGCTGAACTGTTGCTACTATATATATAGTAACTTTTCTCAACAATTCTTTTCCAGTATTAACATTATCTTCAATGACTTCCTCTTAGTCAGAATGGGTTTGTGTTTGCATTTCGTTAACTCTTTGGTTTGAAATTTACAATGAGTTTGATCTTGTCAAATTCTTTTTTTTTTTAGTTTTCATTTTCTTTTCGAAATTCCTTACAATTATGTAAATTTTTAAAAATATGTTCCAACTGATCATCCCTTACCTCTTTGCATATGTTCAAGGTATTATAAATATTATCTCGTTTGGTATAAAGCTGAATAGCGAGACAGAACATCACATTAATACAGGTGACTACAAATTACTGCTTGTTATATACTAACAAGAAAAGGTTTTTCTCAAAATTCAGTACAGTTGAGACAAATGTTTAAAAATAATATCATAAAAAATTGCTGCAATTGATGGTTGGAATAAATTGTTCCTAGCCCAAACACATTCGTAATTACTACACTTAAAATTATTTTTTACTGGAGGGCAAGTCAAGGAACTGGAGTAAATAAAAAAGTGGTTCAAATAATCTTACGAAAGTGCGATTTATCACACCATCCGGTGATGAAAATTTCATTATGTAGTCTTTCCGCTACTTTTTTTCATTGATATTCTATAAATTCATGCTTTTGAAGCCAAAATTTTACTTCAATAGATTGTTTTTAGAACTATGTCATCAAAAAAGAAATTTATATTTAAAATGACAGTATCTAATTAGTTAAATTGAAAACTCTTTAATCAAAAACTTTTTTTAGCTAATACCAAAAATACCGGTATTACAAAATTGTAAAATAGCTCCAAATAGGGGTATTCAGTATACCGGCATACTGATATTGCTATCACTAGCAATATCCATGTAGTTCGAACATTCCTCGAAAAATCAGCTGCTGCTCCGTTGTGTTGGGTTGACATTATTCTTCGAACATTTGCTGGTACATGTTCATAAATCGGGCAACACCTGCTGGAGTACAGTCTTTTGTCCATCTAAATAACGTAGTTATGAAGTTATAAATAAAAGATCTTTGTCTTCATATTGTTGTCCTTGATCTTTATTGCATTCCCCATTTAAGTGAGCCAAGTACCTTCTCCCCCTGCCGTTTGCTTTCCGACCACACATTGCATTGTGAATGTTGTTTGTTTTGGCAAGGTCTATCACCTCTTTTAGTACGGACCATTAGTTTTGCATCACCCTGTATATATGTGTTTTAATAACAGTTGGATTAACCTTAAAATTGTTCAATATTCATTTCTGACAAAAATAGTAATCTTCTTTATTTTAATAAGTATTCAATGATTTTCCTTTGATTTGTAGCCTCTCCTATTGGGAGTGAAAGTAAGCATATGTGTACCAGGGAATCAAGCTCTATATCGAGTGTCATGGAGGAATCTAGTCTTGGTAAGTAAAACTTCAATATATGCTCTTCTTTTTTTTTTTCAATTGAATTAACATTTAAAATCAAAATATGATGCTTGCCTGAAATTGCAACATTTTTAAAGAATATTTGAGAAAATTCATTTCTTTAGTATGGTGTAAATGTAGATCCTTTAAATTCAGTAATAGATATCACAGTTAGTTTTCCCTTAAATATAGATTTTCTCGGAAAAGTTTCAAGTTTGTGTGAAGTACTTCATCGTATACAGTGAACTCTCTCCGACTGACCACCTCTTTAAAACAACCGAAATTTTACCACTTGTTAAGCGACTTCTGCGGATACCCTCTATCTCAAAAAGAATGCATTAACTCTCCTTTGGGTCATTCCATAATATGAAATCAACCAAAAAAGTTGAATTTTCGAGCTGACCCCCTCCGATTTTTCTAAAATTTTATACAGAGATAGCATTTTGTAATATCAGTAAAAACTAAAGTTTTTAGATTTTAAGACAAATATTTTTTGATAGGGGGTCATTACAAAAAAATGAATTTTGGCAGACAGAGTAGCTTTTGAATGCATGTAACTTTTTTGTAATTGTACTACATGCAAAAACGTAATGCCATTTAAAAGAACTTATATGATACAGAAGTACAATTTTAAACTTTGCAGGCCATTTTAATTAATATTTGACCTTTAATATTTTCGAAAGGTATAACTTGAAAAATCTGAAAGAAATATATATTGTATATGTTACTGTTAAAGTATGAAATCCGTTATTTTATAGAATACCTAGTTATTTCATGGAAGAACTGATCATGTCTGTTAAGTGTAAAACTCTCTTGTATTTCATAATTTAACTAGTTATTTCATAGAATAACGATCTGCAGCCCTACTGCATTTATGAACTATTCCAGGCCATTGGGAGAGAACTTGTTTAGCATGTTGGCTCCAGTTCATTCCGGTTAATAGAAATACCGGATGTAGAAATATCGCTCTGTTCGGTTGCTACAGCTCAAAGTTTAGGTACTGGTCAAGGATTTAAAAAATGTTTGTGTAAAACGCAGTGTGTCAACAAAAAATGTTTTTGTTTTAGAAATAATGTCCTTTGTTATTCCAAGTGTCATTATAGTAATCCTTGTTGTAACAAATGATTTTGAGGTACATTTTAATAAATACCATTTATATGCTGCACGCACGGGTATTTTAGACAAAAAGCTGGCCAGAACTCGAAATTGTCAACTTTACTGGTTATTGTTCGTCCTGAGTATCAAAACAGGTAAATAAACATGACAGTGTGTTAAAAAGCGTTCTTTTTTCATTAAATTGATCCAGAAAGTTTACTAGCAGTCAGAACTTAACACTTTCATGGAGCCGCATTATCCCGGGGTAAAAAGATTTTCTTTCCATTTATGTTACTGGAATTAACACTCATGCACAAAAGCATCGCATAATGGGAGAATTCAGAGGCACCGACTTGCAAAAATTATTGAGGGGGCTAAACGTCTTTGCAAGTTTAAGGGGGTATGTAATCCTTGGAGGCTTCCCCTCCCCCTCCTTGCACGCTCTAGGAAAAGGATCCTATTTTCTTTTCTTTTTCGGAATTGTAGTTTCAAAAAGGCAATTTAATACCATGTTCGATGAGGTTTGGGGTCAAAATGTCGCCACCGAAATGTCGCGGGACAAAATGTCACGGCCAAAATGTCGCCGGACCAAAATGTCGCCGGGCCATAATGTCGCCGATCCAAAATGTCGGCGGTCCAAAATGTCGCTGGCTCAAAATGTCGCTGGCTCAAAATGTCGCCGCCCAAAATGTCGCCGGCCCAAAATGTCGCCACTCCAAAATGTCGCCACTCCAAAATGTCGCCGGCCCAAAATGTCGCCAGTCCAAAATATCGCCAGGCCAAAATGTCGCCTGTCCAAAATGTCGTAGATCCAAAATTCGCTCATTCAGTTGGTAAGAAAAATGCAAATGTACAAAAATGCTGTTTAACACAAAATTTGCAGAATAAATGATTACTGCCTTTAATGAATGTCTCCGTTAAAAATAGGACTGGACTGAGTTTCTTGATAAATTCTAAAAAGATTATTCCGTTTTGATTCGCAACTCTCGACTGTTTTTCAGCAAACAAATAGAATACAAGCGTTACGTTATCTTATTTCTTAACTAGCCGCCTTCGGCGACCAGCTGGTCCGCCTTTTGCGCCAGGGTTGCCGCCTTCGGCGGCTGCTTACACAATTTAGCGATGGTATTAATCAATGTTTTTCTCTATATATCAATACATATTATCATTCGCCTTTTTACGCCAATGTTGACTTTTTCGGCGGTTGCTTAAAAAAAAATTGTCGATGGTATTAATCAATCTTTTTCTCTATACATCAATATTATCATTCGCCTTTTTAAGCCAAGGTTTCAGCCATCGGCGGCTGCTTAAATAAATTTTGTGTTGAATAAAGTATTTTCTAGATCTACCTCCCGTTATGTCCTTTGGCATATTTTTAAGGGGGGGGGGAGGGGAGGCACAAAGGGCATCATACTCTTCATGCAAATTTTGTCGGAAAATAACAAAAAGCATTTCCACTTTTATGTGAAACATTGTTTTTTCAAAGTCATGGTGTGTGTTTGTGTGTGGGTTGGGGAGGTGGGTGGGGGGGGGGGGGGCTATTGATCCCCCGTTGAAGTTCCTCTATTTCTTAATGTCCATCTACTGTATCCACCTCTATATTTGTCCACCTTTTGTTCTCTCTAACTATCTATCTATACGATCCATGCATATCTACCTCTGATAGTTCGCTAAATTATTTTAAACTTTTCTTCAAGAATAGTGTGCGTTTATATGTGACCGATTTTTTGGGGCCATTCTACGTCAAAACCTGTAGTAAGAATTCGAACGATACCCGCAAGTACCCGTATATGATTTAGGGCTGCGTGGTTTAACTGAACGTTTTCATCGATATGCGTGACTGTCATTGCTCAAAAAATGATGAACGGAATCAAATAAAATGTTATGAAGCAGCAGGGGGACAGATTTTGGGGCAAATAACACCAGAGGGTGGAGCAATCGAATGTTTTTTTTTTCCTTTCTTTTTTATTATCTCTGACTGATATATCTCAAAAAGTAATACAGTAGACCCTCGTTTTAAGCGGGTTTATTTTACGCGGTTTCGATTATACGCGGTTGAAGATTTGACACCTTTATTTTAATTTACGCGGATGAGTTTCGGTTTTACGCAGGCAATGCAAACTGGTAACATTTTCTTCCCTTTCAAAACCCAAGCTCCTAAAGATTACACGTAACTAACTGCATTTTGACGTGCTAATAATCGAACTTGGGTCCTTGGAGACATTTTATGCGATTGGTTCCAGAGCTTTTTCCATCAGAAGTGAAGTGATTAAACTCACACAGTTCAAAACTCACTGGAAGAAGAGCTTTTAGGAGTGACAAAGGAGGTCAAAACCAACGAGGATACCGACTCCGACAACCAAAACCGCTCACAATTAGAGCAAAGAATTAGAGAAAAATTCTTAATGACTACCAAAAGACTATCATAACCAGCTCTTCTTCATAAACAGAACACGAAATTAGTTTGTTTTCCTTATGCATATTGTGCATAAAATTCGATATAAGTACACGTTGAACTTATTATACAATCAGTCATCACTAGAATGAAGTATTTTTTTATCTACAGAACCTAATCCCTATTTTGACACTAATATTAGGTCTCAATTTACGCGGTTTCGATTTACGCAGCATTTCCGTGGAACATAACCCCTGCGTAAAACGAAGGTCTACTGTACAAGGGTTAAGACAAAATTTGGTCTACAGGTATATCTTAAAGGGCGAGTTGCTCATTTATTTTTGGCATCAGTCATCCCAAAAGAATGGATCACCGAATAATTTTTATCGTTTTATGTGACTGCTATATCTTAAGAAGTAATGCGAGGATTCATACAAAAATGGAGCATACAAGTGAAATTAAACGAAAACAAGCCTTATTTTCGTTCTAAGTTGAGTTTCATAATCGTTTACATGAGTCAGTGTAATTAAATAAACAATGAAAAATATACTGAATATAAATATGAGAAGTTGAGCAAGATATCAATAAAATCTGAATTAACTGTGTATTCCTCTCATTTTTGTAGCACTTTAACTAGCGTGGGTGTTAAATAAAAACTGAGTTTGCATTCTTATACAATTTGCGTGATAAAAATTCACTAATTAAAACAACAATTTTTTCTGAGAGAGAAAAATTTATTTGTTTATTATTATTATTATCAATATTCTTTTCTTTCTGAATTACCAAGCTATATTGAGCTGGAACTATTACTTTTTGAAACTCATTTTAAAAATAAGTCTAGGTCAAAATTGATCTGAATAATCTCATTGATATCAGTTATTTCACCATACATTATGAAATTTTTTCTTTTCTATTTAAAATTGGAAAATGTGAGTCAGCTGACAAGCGCTACTTCGCAAGCATGAAAGTATCCTCTTGAAAACCTTCAATAACATAGCTGTTCTGAAATTGTCCCTTGAATGTTCTATCGAATATATAAATTTCATGAATGTTGAGAATTGAAAATATTTGTCATCGGGTAGAGTCGTTTTTCAAAAATCTGAGTGAAAGACACCTATTTTAGAAGTTATGGGTTTCATTGATTTCAAAAGATTTGACGGTGAACATTTCGACGTAATTTCAGAATTTTACTCATAAGAGATGGGAGTTCCCACGGCAATAATCTGTTATCTCTGTTAAACATTTGTTTTACTGTCCCTAAATCCCGGTCGCCAAGGACATACAAATGTCCTCTCAGAGGAAGGTCTCGAGCAGTCTTGTTAAACTTCTTCAGTTTCATTTCCAGAAAAAGTCTCAGAACAGTTTTGATCTTACTTTAACCAACATATATCTTACTGAAAACGTAGTTTTTTTTTTTTTTTTTTTTTTGTTTTTTGTTTTTTTTTTTTTTTTTTTTTTTTTTACAGTTTTAGGGTGATGTTAATAAATCTATGAGAAAATTAAATTTCATTAAGATACTTTTCTACTTTATTTCCACCCTGGCCCGTGATTTCGAATTTTTCCAGTGAAAGGGGAGAGGGAGAATAACGGGCGTATAACCAATGCAAATTTCATAGGATTGCTATAAAAACCACTTCCACTTGTATATAAAAAGAAATTCAAAGTCGGGGGCCATTCCGCCTGATCCCCTAAATGGTTGACCTGTCGCTACCGTAATAATATGCTAGAGTGAAGGAGTTATTTGTTTTTACTTCATTACGCCAAAAAATACAAACCGCCTATTCTCTTGCCATATTTACATTGCGTCTCACTATTCTTTCATTCGCGTTTAGAACAGTTTAGTTTTACTTCCATACCAATTTTCTTGCGTTACATCTTGATCCTTTGCGTTACATCTTGAGTATTATTATTAATCAGATTAAACGAGAAAGAGAATTCCGTTGCAGCAGCCTTTCACATGTTTACGTTTGTAATAGTATACAGAAAAACGTATGTTTTTCTGAAAACTATTAATTTTCTGGAATTAATCTGATGTTTACGAATTAAGACAGGAGAAAACGTTTGGAATTTTTGAAGGAACTTACTTTGAAAGGCAATTAATATTCTTTCGCAACTTTTATGCTGAAAAGCATCGACGTACATTTAAATTTTTCGTACCAATTGAACTAGCGAATTTTGGGCTGGCGACATTTTGGACTGGCGACATTTTGGGCCGGCGACATTTTGGGCCGGCGACATTTTGGACCGGCGACATTTTGGACCGGCGACATTTTGGACCGGCGACATTTTGGACTGGCGACATTTTGGGCCGGCGACATTTTGGATCGTCAACATTTTGGACCGGCGACATTTTGGCCCGCAACATTTTGGCCGCGACATTTTAGGCATATACCGTTCGATGACATTAAGTAAAAGGACTCTCACCTGAAAATTTTTTGGATGTCTTTGAAAACGCAAATATATTCCATCTGTGATGGTGTAAGGGGAAGGAATGATATTCGGAACTCTCCTTTTGAATTTTTGAAGTAGAAGTTACAAAATACAATTCCAGAAGATCTTTGGCGATGTTAGGGAAAGGGGAAGTTTGGTGGATTCCCTGTGGAAATGCCTCGAAACCTTCATGTTTAAAATAGCATTTTGAGGCCATCATTGGTAATGATAGGGTAGACATTTCCCCAGAAAATTTTTGAAACTGAATTTCCAAAATTGCAAATTTTAGACGATTTTCAAAGAAGTTAGGAAAGGGGATTGGGGGGGGGGGGTTCCCCCCTGAAAATTGGAACTCTTAATCCTAAAAACTCAGTGGGCCATATTTGATGATGTTAGGCAAAAGAATGGGATTCGGAGCATTTCCCCAAAATTTTTGGAGATTGAAGTTTTGAAAATGCATTTTTATACCGTATTTTAGCAATGTTAGAGAAAGGTGAGGTTCAAAGGCATTCAAGCTGAAAATTTTTTGAAATCAAAATCAAACAATATGCTATATTTTATAACGTTAGAAGAAGGGCTTGGAATCCTATCAAGGAAATTATTCGAAATTGGGAATCCTAAAAATGCGATTTTGGACTGCCTTTAATAACCTGAGGGATGGATGGAGTTTGGTACTCTCCTCTCAGAATTTTTGGAATAAATATACTGTAGAATTACAATTTTCAAAATAATTTTTAAGGAAGAAAATAACTTTTTAGTGCATTCACTTAGCTGGCATAGTTGTAAGAAAACTCAAAAAAAATTCATCAAAGTTGCCAAAAATGATCTCCATGGGATTTTTGGTGTTTTTCATCTACAAGTGAGTTGATATTTGGATTGAAACTGGATAGTTTGTTTCAAATAATTCACAGCATTCAATGCATTTACATATATATATATATATATACCGTAAAATCCCGAAAATAACCCCCCTATCGAATATAACCCCCCCCCTTTTCGCCGAAAGGGAAATTTTTCAATAATCCCGAATATAACCCCCCTCCCCCTGATTCCGCACATTTCATTTTTGGAAACTCACTGTACAGTGCATGCACGCCAGCAGCGAAGGACCGGAAGCCTGACCCAGTTTCTTCATTCATCCAAACCGGTCTTAGATTATCAAGGTCAACGCCGCTGCATTCCGTTCGTGTCACGTGATAAACCCAGCTAGAATTCGTTGCACCTGCCCACATTTATCTCGTCGCTCTCTCTTCGTCTGTTTATCTTGTTCTCTCGCGCTGCTATTTATTGTTCGACAATGTCTCGGAGGAGCTTCACAGTAGAAAAAAAGCTCGAAATACTGCGTTGGCATGAAGCTCATGGATCTTCTCTCCATAAAACGGCGAGCGAGTTTCAACTTGATCGAAAATGCTTACGGGACTGGATCAAAAAGAAAGATGTTCTGTCAACCAACGAATTTGGAAAAAATAAAAAGATCCGGAAAATTGGTAGCGGCCGAAAGCCATTATCCGATGAAATGGATGAGGACCTCTACGAGTTTTTAGAAAAGGAGCGGGAAGCCGGACGAGCAGTGAGTAACAAACTCTTTGCAGAGCAAGCAAGAAAAATTGGTAAAAAATACGGACTGGAGGATTTCAAAGCAACGGCTCAATATGTAGCCAATTTTAAAAAGCGTTTCAACGTTAGCATGAGAATTGGGACGACCGACTCTCAAAAATCCCCAGAAGACCTCAGGGATGAAATTTCCTGTTTTTTGAACTGTGTGAAACAATCCCGTATAACTTTTCATTACACCGATTTTAATATTGGTAATATGGACCAAATGATGTGCCGCTTTGATATGCCGACGAATCGGACGAACAACCCGAAAGGCGAGTCAACAATCCGAATAATGAATACAGGGTGCAAGAAGCGGGGATTCACCGTTGCGTTGTGCGCCCGCGCTTCTGGGCACAAATTACCAGCATTGTGCGTGCTGAAAGAGCCTTCGGGCAAAATTCCAACCAAAGCCTGGTCCAGTCTGGTAGTTCCGGACAATATTCGGGTTACTGCAACTACCAACGGCTGGATGCATGCCGACACTTTGAAGCTTTGGGTCCGCAAAGTGTGGGGAGCCGACGAAGATGATGTCAAGCGGCTGCTCATCCTGGATCGCGCACCCATTCATAAATCATCGGAGGCCTCATCCGCGCTATCCGATGTTAACACAAATCTTCTTCTAATACCTGCTGGCTGTACTAGCTTATTACAGCCAGCAGATGTTTGCTGGAATAAGCCGTTCAAGGCTAAATTGCAGGAACTATGGGGGAATTACCTTCGAAAGGAAGAGAAAACAAAAAAGGAAACCTGAAACAGCCCTCCCGACAAGATGTGCTACAATGGGTGTCGATTGCGTGGGAAGCTGTTCCAGAGGAATTAATCGTCAAATCGTTCAAGTGTTGTGGGATATCGATCAAATTGGATGGGTCCGAAAATGGGGAACTCCATTCGGAACTTGCCCGTGCTTTTCGCGCTCCGGCTGACGAACTTGTGCCCGAACTCTTGGATTTGGCTCTATTAGAAGATGATATGGAATCTGATTTTGAAGGATTTTCAGACGATGATTAAATATGTCCATTTTTTTTTAAATTTTATCTAAAATATTCCAGGCTCGTTTGTATAAAATAAAATTTTGCTTTTAATTATTATTGTTATTTTCGGTTCTCTTATTCTCATTTTAGGTGCAATAATCAGGATATTTTAAACTAATTGCAGATTTTTATTGTTTACAATAGTTTTTAGGTTTTAATGGTCTAGAGGCTTGATTTTATGGGTATAATAGGGAAAAAATCAGGAACTACTTTCACTCTCCATTTTTATCAGTTTTTATTGATACTTTAAAAGTATAAAAATGTGTGTGCATAACAGTTGAAAATAAAATTCTAAATCGTATTTGGTGGTGGCTGACAAAGAGGTGTGTCCAAGTTGACGTAATTTTAATCCTCCAGGTGATCTGAAACATACAGTTAAGGTAAATTCTTATTAAATAAGGATGTAAAATTTTCTGGAAGTAGCCGATTGGAATTTTTTTTTTTTTTACGAAGTGGTACCTTTTTGAAAAAAAAAAGTTAATTTTTTGTCTCCTTTTTTTGAACTTTGATTATATTTTTAAAAAATAATAAAAATAAAAAATTACTAACCGTCTACAGGGCGGCAATTTTGAATTTTTAGGCTAAAATACCCTCTTAAATCAAAATTGAGGTTTTGCTTAGTAAATAATGTGTCGATTTTCCGCTAACAGATGGCGCCACCATTCAATTTATTGTTACAAGAATATCGTATCATGTTTTTATTTATTGACATTCTCAAACGATCTTTTTGTGAACCCCCCCCCCCTGAAATTTATCGATTTGGTTTTGAAAGGGGGGGGGTATTTTCGGGATTTTACGGTATATATATATATATATATATATATATATATATATATATATTAAACAGCAATTAAAAGTCTCATTTAAATACGTAGATTGTAGGAAAGCCCATCAAGGGCCTCAATTCACTAGTTAGTCATGCCAGTTCAGCAAAGGAGGTGCATCTTTACCTTGGAGCTGGAAGCTTATACTAGTTTCTTTGGCATTTTTCATTAAAGAAGTTTCTGATTCATTAGATTTCACCTTCAATTTTAAGAGAAAGTTCTTAAGAAATATGAAAAATCTTAATCCTAAAGTTCCTTATTGGCGATGAGCCAGTTAGAGTTTCTGAGTAATGGTATATCTAATAAGTGAATTTTTGCAAAAAACAGAAATTAATATCTCAAGACATATCTTGGTTCAGATTCATGGCCCAGTAACATGCTGTTCGCGGCCCATGGGTTGGGAACCGCTGAGCTAGAGGGTTAAAATTTTATATTAATATACCACTTAGTAACTGGAATGTACCTATAAAATATTGTAACAATCTGTGACCACTCACTTTTAAGGTATGTGAGTTGACCTAGAATGACCCTTTTATAAGTTTACTATCAAGTCTGGTTACCAGCATAAAAATAGTGTTTGGGGTTTATTAGTTTTCTTTGTAAAAAGGGTCTATTCCCCCCCCCCAAGGGCAGCAAATAGGGGGTCAAGAGGGGGTGGTCGCACCCAGTGGAGTAGCTACACTTTCTGCCGCCTGCGGCGGTTCCTCACTTTACCGCCCTTTTTGATGGGAAATAGTTGACACATTAAAGAGTCAAAAGTATTCTAATGTGATTTTAATAAACAAGAAGAGAAACTTATTTTTTTCTCTTGTTTTTCTTGCAGAAGAAATAAAAAGGAATTCAGAGCCCCACTGAAAAATTCCAAAAGTTAAGTCAAAATTTGGAATTTTAAGCAATATTAAGATAGAAACTCTTATAGAAAAGATTCTTGAAGCTCCTTCCAGATTTTTTTTTTTTCAAAATTAAATTTAGTTTTATGCATTCTTTGATGACGTTAGGGGGTCGAGACTTCTCAAGGAAATTTTCCGTAACTGAAGTGTTAAAAAAAGCAATTTTAGGCTATCTATTCATACTTGAAGATATTGGGGAAGGTTCGGGGGCGCTGTCCGGAAAGCTTTTCAACAAAACTGAGAAACACGTAAATGTAAGCAGTATCTAGGGGTGTAAAGTTCTAACTCTAACAAAGACTGGATTTTCCTTCAGAAATATTTTCAAACTTGAAATCAATTTTAGTCTATCTTTGATGACGTTAAGGAGAATAGGAAACATTCAGGAGTTTTCTGGAAATTTTTTGATGCCGATGTTTCAAAAACGCAATTGTAGGCTATCTTTGGTGGCATAAGTTTCCAAATGTTTCCAAAAATATTGAGAAGTCAGAAGCCTCCCCTAGAAACTTTTTGAAAATGACGTCCAAAAAACGCAACTTTAGCTGTTGTTTGACGGACAACATTTTGAGAGAGAGAGAGTTCGGAGGGGAGTTTCCCACGCGAATTCTTTTTCGAAACTGTTGCTCATTTTATGCTCTTCACCACTGGGAAAAAAGGATTTGCAATCTTCCCTCACAAATTTCTAAAAACGAAATTTGTAGCCAACTGTATGACGTTAGGTGATTTCGTGCATATCTGGGGTCCCTACCTTAGAATGTTTTGGAAGTTTAAGTTTCAAAAACCCATTTTTAAGCTATTTTTGGAGACATTGGATGAGATGTGGATTTTAAAGATCAAAGTTGATGTCCTAAATACACTTTTTAGACTATCTTTAATCATTATACAGGAAGGTTCAGAGCTTGACCGCCCTCAGGAATTTGTTGGTATTAAGGTTATAAAAACTCAATCAGTATTAGGCTAAAAGATGGAACGTGAAGGGATGAGGAGGACGTCATCCCTTGGAAATGTTTCAAGACTCAAAGCCTAAAACTGCATTTTTGGGCTGTTTGATGACGTTAAGGAATTGGAACATTCGGTTGATGTGACATTTATTGAGGGTTTAACAATGGAATTTAAGCTGTCTTCGGTGAGTCAAAATTCTCCGGGCCTCAAAACACATTTTAAAACTATCTGTGGCACACTTTAGACAACGAAATGGGGAGGGGGGGAACGGAACCCTTCAAAACGCTGTTTAGGCTATGTTTTGCCAAATTAGGGGAGGAAAGAATGGTAAGTGCTCTCCTCCTTAAATTAAAGTCCTGAAAATGCATTTTAAGCTTTGTGACAGAAGGAAGCAGCTAAAGGGTCAATTTATTTTCTAAAGGGAGTTAGACTCCCCTTTGGATCCATGCTTGAGAGACTCACCTAATGTTGACAAAACCAGAAGTTGTCACCCAGGGTAGGAGCAAGACTCACTCTCCTCCCTTCTCTGGATCCGGTTCTGCTATATTACCAAATTTGGATAGTTCTCTTTTTTTCACTAATAGAGGTCGAAATTTGAAAGTCTTTGCCTAAAGATCATTTTACTAATTAAAAACCTTTCCTTAAAATAAATGACTAAATCCGAAACTCATTGTATAAAGGAATTAGTTGATATAATAGAGTAGCACAAGCAATTATTATTCGAGTTGTGAATATTTTTATTAATGAAATGAACATAAAATTCATTCTGTCTTAGTGAAAATTTTGTAGTCAATGAAAAATCAAAGTAATTGTTGAAACAGATTATTCTATCCTGGAAATGAGCATAAAATCACCTGCCATTTGAGACCTCTCTCCTTTTACTCTTTTTGTCACTTTCTTTTAAACACGGTGGTTTCCTAAGAACTTACTTAAAATCAAGTGGTAGCATCATCATACAACGAAAGGTTATAAAATTTCTTGTTTCCTCAGTAATAGTTAATCTTAACAGCAAAAAGGAAAAAAAAACATGGTCCCTTCACTTCAAACTACCACCTCCCTCAGTCTGTAGCTTCAGACGAAAGAAGAGGAGAAAAAAACAATAGTGCTGAGATGTCCACAAAAAAAAAACACATGTTTTGTATTAGAGTCATTTTACTATCATAGTCGTACCAAAATCTTACAATTCGAAGACATTTTTTTTTTCTTATTTGCCTCCAGTAATAGATGAAAAGCATGATTTCCTTATTGCGAAAACGCCTGAAAGTTTTTTGCATCAAAAGTGTGAAATTGCTGCCCCCAAAAAGTGCCGCCCGGGGCGGACTGCCCCCTCCACCCCTCCCTATCTACGCCACTGGTCGCACCCCCAAATTTTTTGAGCAGAATGATAGAAAATGGGTGAATTTAATTTATGTAAGCCGGAAATTATTGTTCATTAAAAAAAATCTCGCTGGTTCTCAGTAACTATTTGATGAAACTTGACACATTTCCAGACTAGAAAAATTGTTTTTCGTTTTTTAGATGATGACTTAGAAATTCGTGAAGTCTTTTCCGGTCTTTTCAGAACATAGAAAACTGATAGAGAACCATGGTTAATTTTAACTAAAGAAGACATTTCCCAGGGCCGATCCTAGCAGGTGTGCAGAGTGTGCGCCGCACAAGGGCGGCCAAAGCAAGGGGCGGCCGCAGGCCGAATCATAAAGTTCTTATAATCAAGCAAAATTCCTCAAGAATTTCTCACAAGATAACTTATAATAAGTAGAATAAATATGCTGATTTTCAAATGTTCAATTGTCAAAGTATGTGTCAATTTTCTGACAGCATAGCATAATTTAAGAAAAATAGAATGTTAGGGAACATTGTGTCGGTTCATTGTCCATTAATATCTACTCTTAACACACATGCTTCATTTGGTTGCAAAATTTGTGACAGAACTGGTAATCAGGCATGGATACAGGGGAGGGGAAAGGCCCCCTTCTGAAGCATGAAATGGTGCCGTCTAAAAGGAGCACCGAGGGCGGCCACTAATGTTTACCCCCCAAGCTTTTATAGACCTATACAATGAAGACATATTTTATTTATTTAAAAAAAAGCTATACTGATTAGATACTCTGGCAAGCATTTCAAACAACAAACTATGTAACAAACTCTGTAGAAAGTCAATCAATCAATCGAACTCTTATGATTTGCTTCCGATCTGCAGACGGTTTGTTTTGATGTGAGCTTGTGAGCTCTGGTTGATTTGTCCACACAAGGGACGTGGAAGTTTAATAAAGAAATGTGAAAATTAAATTTGTTTTGCCTGCTAGGAGTGCAGGAAAAGTTCTTAAACAGTACCCTATGTTTGGAAGGCGGTTTTGTAAAAATTAAGAAAAATTTAGAAAGAAAGAGTTGATGTATTGAATTAGGCTTAACAGGATCGGAGGACCGAAGCTGCTCATCCTAGGTACCGAGCTGGTCGGACCGTACGGGCTCAGTGTGGGGTGAGGCATCTCTTCGACTGCGTGTCCCCTATTAGGGTGAGGTGACCTCTAATAGACTGTGTGTCCTCTACTACTGAATATTCTCCTGTTTGGCATAGAAACCAGGTAAATAATTTCCTGTACTGCATATGGTGAGGAGTCCTCTACTGTGGTATGGGTGTGCCTGGAATGCAGTGACCATTGACAGAGGATGGTCTGTCGTCTACAAGTGGACGTGTGGTTTTTTCAACTCAAAAGTTCATCCTATTGATGGATGTGGCCTTCATGTTTTGTGTGCCAAGTGCTTGTGTGTAGACTTACAAGGGTATGAAATTTTTCCAATAGTTTTTCTTGGAAATGTGGCATGCTGTTTAGGGTTGTTTATTGAGGACGTTTTAGAACTGAAATTTAGAGAAAACGAATAATGTGATATTTCTTGTTGATGTATGTTGGGGGAAATATTTAATTTTTTTTTTTTGGTTATTTTATAAATGTTGAATGTTTGTTTTTCCTATTTATACTTATATACATATGTTTTAAATAAAAATGTTATTTAAATTGAAATTCAGTTTCCATTGCTTCATTTCTCCCAAACTTACCATTCCACATCCGTTGGTTCTTTTCCCGAGGGCCAACAACATTCACTTTTACACTCATTTTTTAAGTGTACAGTAGACTCTCGTTTTACTTGCTTCGTTTTACTTAACTTTGCTTCTGGAAAGAGCTCTGGAACCAATCCTATAAAATGTATCCAATGGCCCATGTTTTGCGATTATCAGCATTCCAAAAAGCAGTTGATTGCACGTAATCTGAAATTTTTAGGAGTTGGGATTTATAAAGAGAGGATAACTTTATCTGTTTGCATTGCCGCATCTGCGTAAAACCAAAACTCATCTGTGTAAAATAAAATAAAGGTGCCAAATCTTAAACCGTGTGTAATCGAAACCGCATAAAATAAACTCGCGTAAAACGAGGGTCTACTGTACTTTATTTTTCTCATCAGTGTTTTAAAAACAAAAAGGTGAATATTATTTTGTTTCCAATGCATTGTAAGAAAATAACATTAGGATTTTTGTCGTGTTGTAAATCGGGTTGTTGTACATCGGTTTTGTTGTACAACGGGGGATTCACCCTTTCTTGCCGAAGCGTCACCGCCTACTTACGATGGCTAGTCCAGCCCGCCTGGTGATTAGTGTGCACCAATGAACGGGGGAATCCCCTTAAGAATACACTCTTTAGCAGTGTACTTTAGGGGTTTCATCCCTTCTTGCCAATGGCGGCAGTATATTAAGTAGTGAGCCGTACATTAATTTTCAGTGCCTCTAGAACCATTTCATTCCCAGTCTGCCGTGCCTTCACTTTACCATTAACTCGAATCAGTTATTTACTTCTGCTTTAAACAAAAAAAAAAAAGAGAAAATGTAACCTTGAAAAAAGAAGTACCTAGGGTAGGATTTGATAGCGAGCTTGCGTGTGCTTTTCTTTAGGCGGTAGTAACATCCTTGAGAATTCACATTTCAATTAATATCTCTACTAATTAAAAGTCATAGAAAAATGAAAACTGCCTAAACAGGACATCCTAAAAATTACAAATCTATCGAAACCTAGTACAATCACTAATTCTCTGGTATTCGGAAGAAGTTAGAGTGACATAGATGGATAGATGTATTGATAAACCAGAGTTTTACTATGTAAGATATAGAAATAGTCAATGTTCATAAAGTTTGTGCAATGCAATTAAGAACTAATATACTTGGGGTTATTGCCTATATAGGGCGTTTTGTGCAACATTGATACGCATGTCAAGAATTTCCCACAAAGCAGTTACCAATTGTTCATTGACATTGTGTATTGTAAAAGTTATAAATCGTAGATCTAAAAATTTGCAATGCTTCTGCTGTAGTTAATTAAAAAAGTTTTGGTATAGTGTCAGGCATTATTGTATAACTTTCATGTTGTAAAAATAAAAAAACTTTTATGATGCAGGTTTTGCTGATATAAGTCAAGATTCTAGAGCAGCAAGTGATGATGCAACAAATCTCAGCATGGAAAACAGCAGTGATGCTCAATTCCCTGACAGTCAACCTGGTATATATTAAAAAAATATTATATTAATGTGTGTTATGTGATTAGATGTGTATGATATCATTTGTTGAAACTTCCACCATTATCAAAAGCTCATCCTAACACACAATAACTGTCATCTTTAAACTTTATTGTTATAAGGAAGAGACACCAGTGTTTTTACCACACGCGACAGGAGTCAGAATCAACTAATAGGAAAACTAATAGCAAAAAGTGACAAAATCAATCAGTAAAAAGTCTAAAAAGGTATTATAAGGCTAAAATATAGCCTAGAAGTAGCCAGCTATTTACTTTGGCAATTAATGCTTTCTCTTTGTTTATTATTCATTCAATTTATATTTTATTATGTAAAATTTTTGGTCAATCTTTGCATGTTTCTGACTGTAACATTAACAGACCCTAGATCATAATCCCCCCCCCCCTATTTTGCATAATGTTCCACTCAAAATCTGTAGCTTTAACATTGTAGAATTATAGTATTATGTCTCAATTGTTCTTTCTTTATAAATGTAAAGGGAAAAGAATTATTCCATAGTTTATTTGTCTGAGGTGTAATGTTTCCTCATCCCAAAAAATATTTATATTGCTTTTTTGCTCCAAGTAGGCTTTTTGAAGGGCAACACTGGGGAACAGCAATTTCGTTGTCTTAAATCTGTGACTTGTTTTCAACTCACTTTTGGTCTCTGAATTCAAAAATAATCGCAGTTTTTGTCTATTATGTCAACTTTTCAAACTACAGGATACCTCAAAAGTTATACAAATTGTGCATATAAGGTAAAAACTTACCAATTGCACTGTTTACAATAAACAATTTTATTCTTACAAAGGCTATAATAGGCTAAATGTACAAGTAAAATTGTGCATTTATACATGTCATATTAAGGTAAAAATTGTCACTTATAGCTTTTTCCGGAGTGTTTAATTTGTGGACATTCTCGTTTGATGCTCCAGCAACAGTCAGCCATCATATTCACATCCAATCTACCTTGATATCCTGGCTCCATGACCTTCAAATCTTGTTGAAATCGCTCACCCTGTTCATCACTGATTGCACCAAGATTTTTCTGGAAGTTTGAAAGATGGCTATGTAAAAAATGCAATTTGATGCACATGGGGAAACCAAGCATTTGGAAGCTCTCCACCAGTTGTTGGACAATTTCGGCGTAGTTCTGGGCTTGTATATTTCCAAGAAAATCTTTAATAATGTTTTTGAATGCCAACTAAGCCTTTTGAATTTCTAACATTGTTCTGATGAAAATTTCATCTTTAATAAGCTGCCGAATCTCCGGACCATAAAAAACACTAGCCTATATCTTTTCAAATGACAGGCTAGGACATGCCGAAATGAAATACTTAGAAGAGCAATAGTGCTTCATACTATGATCCATGCAGGCGCGGATCTGCATATCCGCAGTGCGGGAAGCCCACGTCCTTAAGGGGCTCAACAACCCAAGAAAATTGAAAAAAGAAGTAGCATTAGACTTGTTAACGTTGTAAATATATACTGCTAGCCTCTGGGGAGGAGCCCTACTGTTGCTGGGGGGCCCAAAATTTACTGATCCAGGCCTCGATCCGTGCTCAATTCTGCGGAGAGTCACATTCTCATAGGTTGTAGAGAAAAAACTTGACATGGTGGAAGAAAACTAAATACAGTTTTAAAATCAGCGCGTCTAATTAACTATAAAACAGCTCAAAAAGCAAACTCTACAGAAATCATTTTACAAATTGTTCCCCAGTGAAATTGAAGCACTTAGAACCAAGGGATGTAAGTGCCAACATTAAGAATTAGGTGGTAACTAGTAGAATAAGTATGGAAAATGCTCCTCTATTATTTTGTTACTTGAGATAGTGATAGGTACCCTGGTAGGTACTTCTGTACAGCATAATTTATAAAAACCTTTTGCTAAAAGCTTAACTATGGTTTGAGCTTAGTCTAAATTTTGCTCAAAAATTTTAAAATTCTACTTAAAGTCTGGCTGTCACTTGACCATGCCTAGTATCAGAAGAGTTCATTTTCATAAAGGGGTGTTAGGTAAAAGGAAAATGAAGAATTTAATGACAAAAATAGGGTTGCAATAAAGAATTCAAAGCTTGTAATTTTTGCTTGTTTGCCATCTAGAAGCAATTATTGCTGCAGCTTAAACATTTTTATAACAAATAAACTCACATTGAAGATATTTTATAGGTACATTTCTTTCATTCATCTCACTATCAAAGTCTCAGGTGTTAATCATCAAAATAATATATGTTATTTTTTATAATAGTAGCAATGTTCAAGGAACTTCAATCAGCAAGTTAAAAATTAAGTACTCTCACTCAAGATATTTACTGCAATCTCAATTGAAATAATAATGTAATACAATTAGTGTTGTAGAAGGTAAATTTCCAATGTGCACTTCCAGAGATCAGCAAAATCAATATAGTCTTCTTTTGTAATTAAGCAGTTAAGAAATACAAGGGTTATTTTTCAAGTGAGAATTGATTGTTCAATGCTCACCTGCAAATTATTTCAAGTTTGCCTACTGTTTTCCAGTCCCCTATTACACCACTGTTAAGTTTAAGGTCTCTTGGAGAGCTTGTTGTGTAGCTATACGGCTTTATTTGCTGTTATATCAACAATAATTTGCCGATTGTAAAGTGCATGCAGTTATTTGCTTTTTCAACACAAAACAATATTGTCTCTTTGAAATTCACCGACAGCCTGTTGAAGTTTATGTGAATTAAATAAAAAATGAAGGAAAAGTGTGTGAGGTTGCTGCAACAACAGAAATGCTAATGATCAATAACATTCGATATTACTGGACCATCCGCCGTATAAGCCTGATCTGGCTTCACCAGACTTTGATCTTTAGTTTAGGACTTGAGGAATTTTTGAGCATCCTTCAACGAACTGCTGATAAATTTCAAAGAGACAAATTTTTCTTGCTTTTAAAACCCGAATGACTACCCACACTTCATCATTGACTTAATAACTGATCGACATAAAGCCATATAACTATATAACCAGCACTGACAGAGTCATTAAACATAATAGTGGTGTGGTAGGAAACTTGCAAAGAGTGGCCAAAGTAGAAGAGATGTAACGTAACAGCCTGTATGCTCCCAGTGAGCAATCGATTCTTAATTTAAAAATGACCCTCGTACATTTAGCATTAATCCAATTGTATCACTTTGCATCGTAAAATACTTTTTCTCAACTGTTTATATGAAAACTCAATACAGCCTATACAGCTGCTAATGCTTCAAAGCATTAAACACTTTCAATGTATCAACTTTAAATCTCCTTTGATAAAGTAAAGAAGTAGATTATCGTAAAGAAATGAAATTTTTACAAAGCAAGGAGGAAAACTGGAAATTTCTGTCATTGTTTTATTCTAACTGAGCAAAAATAGCAGTTTCAACATTATAGCCAATTACAATTTTCAATTCTTTTAGAAAAATTAGTGCAATCAAACTTGACAAACAAAGTTTTGATATTTTTATTTTAATTAAAGAACTTTCAAGAATTTATAGGAAGTATTTCCATGGAAAAAGTTAGTGGAACAAGTGTTATCAAAATCCAGGAGTGCCCACCCAAATTATCTTGGAAAGTGTATAACTATATTTTGACATAAGCAAATTATGTTGTTCATCACAACAGAAAGTCATAACATCCAAGCAAATTTTAAATCCACGGTTTGGGGGGAAAAACCCAAAGAATAGCTGTTGGGAGTTTTACAAAACCAGACAGAACCCTTTTGCTAGGAATTCTGATAACAAGGGAGGGAAATCTTCTTTTGTCTAAAACAGAATTTCTTAATTTCTTTGATCAGTGGAACTCTTTTAACTGCTCACTTTTTTCGTGGAACCCTTAGTTTTTTGTCAATAGTTTTGCAGTGGCATACCCATCTCAAAGAGACTATCAAATTAACTGTTTGTCATTAAATTGATAATTTAATAGACTTCATTATAGACCATGGTAATTACTGCTAACTGCTAATTATTATTTATTATTATGAAACACCAAAACACTCCTATTTGCATAGGCAGCTAGTGCCCCAAAAAAGGGGAGGGGGTCAAAGGAGGTGCGGGGGGGGGGGGGGACAGGTTTGGTGGGCGACACACCCATAAAGCTACTTTTGTTTCTGCAAATATTTGGCAATTGAATTTTTACGTCATTGTTAACGAATTGACCTTTCAAAAATTTGAGAAACTGACTCAAAAAGCGGGTACCAGATGGCCACAGAAGAATCCCTCCTACAAAATTGAAGTTCCATTTTATTTTTTACGAAATAATAACATGAAAAAAGCACAAAGCAAGCACTTAGTAAGTGTTCTATCTTTCAACATGTGAATAGATCATCACTATCATTTTTCATTCGGCCCTTAAATTTGAGCTTAGAAAAGTAGAGGGGCAAAGTGCCTTTAATACTGTTGAAAGTGAGAGGGCAATTGTCCCCATTACCCCCTTGTACAAGCCGCCTATGCCTATTTGTGACTCTGAGTATTTTTAATAAGGATAAAAAACCTCAGAATTTATGCATGAGTTATATGATTAAAATATTTTCTAAGTTAGGAAAAGAAATACTGATGTGTTTTACCTACAACAGTGTTAATAATTCACTAAAATTCACAAAGAAAAAGTTTTTAAAACTTAAAAACTAAAATGTGTCTTATTTTACAACTTTTTAAAGTTATTTATAAATCAGAGACTTTGATGTCACTGTATGTTATGTTGACTTAAATTGGTCCTCTCTCATTTAGTTTTAAAATTGTGCTTTCAACTGCTGCCAAAGATACTGGGAGAGTGGCTAGTATTAATAGTAGAATATTTGAAATTTACGTCCAAAATCGCAATTTTAGGCAATCTTTGGTAATGATGCAGGAAAGGGAATTTGGGGTGTCCTTCCATAAGTTTTTCAACATTAAAGTCACTTTTAAACTATCTTTGGTGATATTAGGGAGTCAGTAGTTTCTTCGGTTTTTTTTTTTGAAATTGAAGTGTTTAAAAGTGAGAAAGAGGTGCTTTGTAACTGATCTTGGGAAAAATTTCAAAGTTGAATCTTTAAGGCACAATTTCAAGTGACAAATAAAATTATTCCTATAGTGGCTATCTCTGATGGGTAGTAAAGCTCAGATTGGTATACAAAAGTAAATTAATTTTTAATTTTTGGAAAGCGTTTTTATCGATTTTTAACAAACAAAGTAACAAATTTGAAAGATGCGGAATGAAAACATGCAAGTCTCATGGAACCCCTGAGAGAGCCTCACTCTGGGGGTCCGCAGAACACAATTTAAGAATCACTGATCTAAAACACTTCTGTCTTTTTTGAAACCTGGATTCAATTCCGCATTTCTCCTCTTTCTGCTCCAACCCGGGGTGAAGCCAGAGCATGCATAAGCAGTTCCTTTGAGGTTTAACCTTTTGAAACCATGTGGTTTCGATTGCATATTTGATCTGTTGGAGGTTATCATTATTTTTTTTATCGCATACTGATACCAGTTATCTAATTATTACTCCAAGTTGATTTTTGCATTCAGTTTGCTCTGAAAATGGAAATGATAAACCTCCTTCTTTTTTGAATCATGGTTTGTAACAGGGTTGGTAGCAACCAGGTTCTCTAACAAAAATCAAGCTTTTCTGAGTTTTGTGGCTCTTTCTGAGTTTTAGTATGAACTTAGTGGTGTAAGACCCAAAGTCAGTTGATTTTTCTTTTTTTCCCCTTCAAATATAGCTGGTAATACAAAAATACCTGAAAGCTATTAAGTAAATCATCGCCTTCAAAGGTTCCCTGTTCCTGTCCCGCAGTGACATACCAGATGGGAGTTCGTCGGGAAATATTAAGTAATGCAGCTATTTTTCTTATTGAACACTTTGAGACAAGTAATGGGCCAAAAATTGTTATTAGATGTGGCCCATTTGTCCTTATTAGATGTGGTCTTATTATTTTAACCATTTGTAGTTTGAAAAATTTAATCTTCTTTTGCATATAACGAAGTAGTAGCATTTAGGGTTTGTCGGGGTAATTTGGGTATAAAAATGATCTACTTTGAACTTTCCACTCCTGTAGTAAATTTATGTATAAATATTTTTTTCTTTTTCTTGTTTCAGCTTAGCATTATGACTTTCCAAAATAATTTTCTACAAATGACATGTTAATAGACCTATTAGCATATAAATGAAAAAAAAAGTTTCACTATACCCAAATTACCCTGTGGATGGGGGAATTTGGGTATAGTCATGGTTAAAGAGCAAAGCATGGTTTTAATAACAATTTTACTCTATGTTTTCAAACTTAGATTGAATATAGGTTCAATAGAAATAATGGAATAGTATGAACACTTATTTTTTTTTAAGTATTAAGATGGATTTTAGACTGAAAATAGCAGAATATGACAAGCCGTTAATGGGCAGAAAGTAGTTTTTTTGTTACAGAACATTAAAACAAATTTAAACAACCGTCCAATTCATTTTTAGCATATATTACCTTGGATGTTGAGGATGCACATACATGCCTATGTTTGTAGTCCAATAAAATTATTTGTCCTTCTGATTGCAAAATTTAATGTATACCCAAATTACCCCATGTTTTAAAATCATTAATTACACGAAAACTAATAATGTTAAATGTTTCAATTCAATGCCAAATTAAAGTAAGCATATGTAATGTCTACATACCTGAATTTAAAAGCAGAGTGGCAGGTTAAGGGGCCGCTGGAGAGAGCCTCGGAAGTTTCGAAGTCAATGTTAAGTCTACGGGGAAGTTTCCTCCTGATTGCTAATTCGCATTTCAATATTTTGAGATAATTTTTTCTGCATAACATTCTTCACAGCAGTACAAATAACACGTCTTTTTTAATTTTTCATTTTCTGTTAAAATTTAATATTAAATGGCTGTTAAATTTATGAGTTGACAAAAGAAGAGGTGCTTTCTGTTTAAACGCTTCATAAATAATCAAGATCTAACATTTGCTCAAATTGAAAAACTACGCGTTATTCTTGAAAGTTTGGGCTTTTCAGGGATACCTTTCTTTTAATCATACTCAAATTAAGATAAGTAATTGGGAGGGGAAAACTGGAAAATTTTGCGAAAAATTGACGAATTTCCGTGTTAACCACGCCTCACGCCGGTGACAATAGAGAAAGAGGGGACAGCTTCTTTATCCCCTGTTGGGGTGGGGCAAGGAGATCATCTTCAGGCAGTCTTCTGGGTAATAAAAAACATGTGTTTAGGGGAGGGGATGACAGCAATTAAGGGTTGAATGAGCGAGAGCATTTATTTCCTTCGGGTCTAAACTTGGAGTAGACTATTTTTTGAGCTTCGCTACGCAACTTTTTCCTTGCTTACATACAGATTTGGAAATACAGATCCTAGCAGGGGAACCCGCCCCCACGTAATTCAAATAAACTTGAAACTTTTTTTTAGCGAAAATATTACACTATCTAACAATAGGTTTGCATTTTAACTTTGCGTAATTGCCATATTATCAACTATATTTTAATGCAAAACAAAAACTTTCTTTCAGAAAAAATGTATCAGAAGTGTAATATGCAAATAAAATAAAAGATGTCATAATTATGTGCCCATTGAAAGTGATTACAATGAACTTTGAAGAAAAGCATCAACAATCTTTTGTGCAAATAAACAGTTGCATTAACTAGGATGAAATACTGTGAAAGCACTTATTCTTACGAGCCTAAATTTTAGCGAAATTGAAAAAATATACGAATTTCTGAGTTGCAAATTTTGCGAATTTTATATAAACAGAATTATTCTGTAAAAAATTATTTCGCGAGGTTTTAATTTTCGTGATTACGACTAGCTCTGGAAAATTACGAAAATGAAAGCCTCGTGAAAATAAGTGCTTTTACTCAAAGTCATCACATAAATACGTTATCCTGAATCACTATTGATCTAATGAACTAATTTTCACGTGCTGAAAATCTAACTTCATGGTTCGAAAAGAGCCTTATGTTATTTAAAAAGTTCTATTCGGGAATTAATGCACCACTAAGTGCTTATAGTCATAGTTTTTTTTCCCCTAGTTTGAGTCTCTCACTACCGAATTATGGCTAGGGGGGACAGCAATTAGGAAACTGAGGTGCCCCACGTGGGAACACAGAGCGATTTGGAATGAGGTACAATGAGACATTGAGAAGGCTCATAATCAGTTATATTATGACACTATATTGTAAATATTGAATACAGGTTAATATATAGTAAATGTTACACAAAACATTACTAGACAAAAAGTTAGTTATAACGATAAATTATTTATAAAATTAACGTTTGATGCATCACAAATTGAAAAAAAAAAAAAAATCCAATAAAACAGTAGATAAGAAAATAGGAATTATGGAACGTAAGAGACATTCAAATCTTCATTGTCGAGAAATTATTCCATCGTTGGCCATGGCAATTGGCCATACCTTTTCAGTGCTGTTACCAGTAGCCAGCTTGAACACGAAATAAGACTTTTTGAAAGTAAACCAAAAAACTCTTTGTGCTTGAAAAACTTTTTTTTTTTAATTTATAAATAATTTGCTTTTAAAATATTTTTTAAAACTTTTTACAAAATTTATTGGTATTAAAAACATAATGGGGTTCTTTCCTTCAGCCAAAAGTATGTACTACTTTTAGTTACTGAAACTGATAGAAGCAAAAAAAAAAAAAAATAAATAAAATAAATAATAATAATAATAACAATAATAATAACATGGAGCAAGGAAAAACTTTCATTACCCAATGCTTAATTTTTATTTAATTATTTTAAATGTCCAATTTTAAAAATAATGCGTGGTCTTTATGGCGTCACAAATGATGTACTTTGACGCATCTGTCTACCGCGTTTCCACGTTATGATAATCAAGAAACGAATTAAATATTGCGCTCTACGCTTACTCTCAGCCATATCGTTGCCAGTACACGTGAGTAAAGATGCGAATTAAATATTTCGCTCTGTGAATGGCAACAGTGAATGGCATTTCATCATTTGTGATATCATCAGTAGAAGCGTAAACAATGAAAGCTTCCGATTAAAATATCTTTTTAAAAATATTAAACTTAGTCAAATTATGTAAAAAATGGTCAGCTCCCATGTTTTTAAACATGCGCTTTTGGGAAAAAATACTTTTAAAATTTTGGAAACGACCCCATTTGAGGAAATTAATATTTTTAATTTAAATGTAGTTTTCATAGTAAGAATGATTGTGTACAATTTTCCTACTCCATCTTTTTAATACATATTGTTTATTTGTAATTTTGCTGTAAGCTATTCAATTGTTTTCGAGATACCTATTGCGTTTTAAATTTAAAACTTTCGTAGATTCATTCATTCTGAATGAACCTATGATCTGAATGACGAATGAATCTACATCTGAACGATTTAGTCTGATTACTAATCAGATACAGACAAAGCTTAAACCCATCATCAAGCCTACAGTTTCAACATAGGCGAATGGTAACACTTTTTTTTCTATAATTAGCAGGTATTCCGGGAGGATTATTTTAATGCTCCGTAATTGTTCTAAAGTATATCCTAAAAACTGTACCAATACGTACGCCATGAAGTGTTAAAAAAGTGCGTTAAAATGTATGCTTAACAAAATACATGTTCCAAAAAGTGTTATCCGAAGTGTTCTCAAAATTATTCAAAAACGTTCTAAAAAGAGGGACAAGAGTCCATGCTTAAAAAGTATTTTGAAAAGTGTTCTCAGGAGGGTTGAAATACCTATTTCAAAAAATGTGTTCTCAAAAAGGGGACAAGTGTCCATGCGCAAAAAGTGTTCAAAAAGAGTTTGATTATTTGTAGTGCACTTAGGATTCAGCAAGAGATCCAAGGCTAGAAATATTGCTTAGGAGAGCACTTGATTTCTTGCATAAAACTCTGCTAAATTACAGCTCCATAAGGCGAATGGTTCTGTTAATGTCCACAGTTCTGTAAAGGCCTTGTTTTTTTTTTTTTTTTTTTTTTTTTTTTTTTTTTTTTTTTTTATAGCGTCGCGATTGAAATGACAAAATCACCAAGTTTTTGCTTTCTTTGCTTACAACCTGAGATGTTTACAATGCTGATATTTGGATGCCTCACTTTCCGAACTGTTCAACTCCATAAAACAAAAGGTAGGGAATAGTTATGAGGAAGATGGTATTATACATAGGAGTAATTAGGCCCTCATGGTACATTTTCTGCCATCACTCGGTCAGAAATGTACTGAACCAAAACTTTTATATAAATTCACATGCTAAGCATTGATAAAGCACGTCTAAATCAGAAATGAGGATTTTTTAAAAAATGGAGAGAATCGATTTGGCAATTGAGACATCCATTTGGTGATCCTGATCAACTTTTGGGATAGAAGAACCCAGTTGTATAGCAAAAGCTCTATGCATGGTAGATTTTTCACAATTTGCTGCCAAAGTAGGTTAAAAATCGCATTTTTACAAATTTTAACCATACATCATCGGCTTGTATCTGCTGAGAGAATAGTTTTAATTTTTTCCTCGTTTGTTGCCTGTTGCTATGTCTGAAAGGTATGCAAGTGTCATTTTGATAGCTCAAATAATTGCTGTATCATCCTAGCTGAAAAATGAGCCAAAAATCGATTTCGTCAATTTTGTCTCAATTTCAAAAATCAATATCTCAAAAGGGTCCTCTAAAATTTGGTTTTCCTTCACATCATTAAAAAGAGAGCACATTTTTATCAAATAAAAAATGTTCGTTTCATTTTCGAGACACACAATAAAAAAGAATAATGTACGTAGTAAAAAAAAAAACTTTTAAATATTTTAGACCGTTAGTTTTTGTGTGAGCGTCCCTCCAACAGTCCGAGAAATGGTAAAAAGTGACATTCCGGTTCCTGGAAACGAAGTAAAATATGACTGTTAATTTGAAAGTAGTAACTTCAGGTAAAAAAAAAACCTTGATAACAGGACGAAACCATTTCCTCCAAGCTTTTCCATGGCTTTGCAAATCACATGAGGGGAGGGGGACATGGCCACAGCCCTCTTATCCTGGAAATGAAGTAAATATGTATGACTGGTTCAATTTGAAAGTAATGAATTTTAAGAATAAAAAACCCCCGATTGCAGAAAGAAACTATTTCTTACAAGCCTTTCCATACCATTGCAGACCACAATTTAATCTGCTTTTAAGTTTTGACCAAATGTGAGAATGGATTACAGTCTTCTACAAATATCCCCATTAATACGCTACTGCCAGTGGCGCACACAAGGGAAGGTCGTGCTTTATTTTCCCTTATTGATTACGATTCTATGTATTTTGTACGTAAAATAATTTCGAACAATAATTTCAGTTGTAATAAGTGGAAAAAAAATCCTCATGTTAAAAAATTTTTAAAAATATTGTGCGCTTTTCCTACAACGGATTGCCTATAACAAGTAGACTGGTGATTATAAATGAATACACTAAAAATCCATGTTTTTAGTTTTGTAGTTACAGATTACATCAAATGAGATGTTATGTACTTCTATAACCATATGGTGCTTCTGCAACGATGAATTTGCTTTGATGAATAGATTTTTTACTTATGAGAAAAGTTAATGCGTATATTATTTTGCTTTCTGGTAATTTATTTAAGTTTATTTCGTTAAATAATGCTAATTATTTATTAAATAGTTTACTTTTTACTGTTTTTCGTTCTCAAGAATCGACAAAATCAAGTCAATATGTTTGGCGTATTGGGAGTATGGTATGAGAATGAGGCTTCCTATCTTGCACCTTGCCGTTGCAAAATTCCTATGTGCGTTCAGTATCATTTCATTTATTTTCAACCTTTTATTTACTGATTCATTTGATCAAAAATTCAAATATCCGCTTTCCCCTTATTTTTGATGTAACATAACACTTATCAGCTCAATCGTGACTTCATCCTTATCAAATAGTCTAACTGATGATAAAGCGTTATCAACTAGCAGTTTTTTGGTAACAGTGTAGCGATGGGTATGACAGAAGAGATAAGAACGTGGTTCGCCTTATTAGTATTCCTGTCACCAGGTTTTGGGTGGAGAATATGATCCATTGCTGCATATCCTGCTCATTTGCACGAACTGTGAGCAGAAGCGAAAAAGAGAAAATAACGAATTACACTGTACGGCCAAATGAATAAATAAATAAATACGTAGGGGTGATGGGAGAAAACAGCGGTTATGTTTGGATCAGAGGGAGGGTCGCGTTTTACATAAGAATCAGAAAGAATGGTGTTCCCCTATTTTTTAAAAAAATATATCGAAAACGCCGTATATTTTATACTAGGGTTTGTTTTCCTTTTTTTTTCTTCCCCAAAGTAAAACCAGGGTTTTGGACACCTGTAAGCCCCGTGTCCAAAAAAAATTTTCCGTTGCAAAAAATGTTTTAAATAGGGTATGAAAACACTACATGTTGCATTCGAGCCGCACCACAGATTTTCAATAAAGGGATACATCCCCCCATCCCTATATCAAGAAGTGTTAGCAGGCGGTGATTATTAGTGACGGCGATCCGTGAGCTATGGAAAAGCAGCAATGTTACATTGCAAAAAAACTTAATTTTATTTTTAATCTTAATTATTTGATTAGAATAATTTGATTAAAACATATTTTTTGAACATGGGGCTCATAGGAGTGAGTCCGATACTCAGGTTTTACACCAAAGAATTACTAAGTGAAAGAATTGTAAAACAAACCTCTGGGAAAAAGATATTTTTCATGATCGTTTGAATATTTTAGGGGGAATGCCTATACGAGACTCTCGCCTTGCTCCAAATATGCGTGCTTTTGAACGTTGCACCTCTCTAAACCCTCATGGAAATGTTAATGGTTATAATACTCCCTTGTCCAAATAAAAATTATGACCATGAAACTGTCCAAAACTGAAAGAAAAGGGGAAGGGGTGGAGATGGGGCATTAAAACTAATCCCCCTTCCAAAATCTTACCCTTTTCCAACCTACAATAGTCTAATACTGTACGGAGCTGTAGATTGCGTAGAATGTAAGAATAAAGAAAATGTAAAAATATATTATTCATGCGTGTGTTACTTTAAAATAATACATGTGTGTATGTAGTTTTAATACGTTTTTTCAATTTCAAAAAAATCTCCTAACTTTTTCAAAATGTCTTTTAGCAAAAAAAATCTTGCATTTAAATGCTTTTTCCCATCGTTCAAAAATGGTTGAAAACAGTAAAGACTAACTCATTGCAAAACTAAAGTTTCTTTTTCTTTCAAATCGTAATTTCTCTCTCTCTCTCTAGCGGCAATGGAAGTTTTCTTTCCTAACTCAACGAGCCGATTCTGGAAGTCTCCTGTCTTATAGCAAAGCAAAGGGTCTTCTTAAAAGTCTAGGGTGACCGCAGGCGTAGTAAATAGTAAGCAAGTCAAAGCAACAAGGGGAAACCTCAACCCCTGAAGGTTGTCCATTATTGGGATGGCAGCTAATAAATAACATGTGAGGGGGTCCTAGATGCAGTGTCAATTCCTTTTCTGATTGGATGTTCGCCTGTCAATCATGTGAGCTTAGCACATGCCTTCTCGCCGTGTCGAAAAAGGATCTGAAGTGAAGCGGTGGGCAAGTTTCAAATTAGATCTCTGTCCCGCGGCACCTTAATTAGCAGCACTATTTGGAAGTAGTTGGTTTGCATTGCATTGATATCTCCAAAAAGTTGAATTTATTTTTTATCAATTTCAAAAAGAGTGTTGGCAGCATTTTTTCAGCATATATTCAGGTAAAGATACTTATAACTGTGAGTTTTTGCAGGTGAATCAAATGAATAGTTTTCATTTTATTCAATAAAATATAACTTATACCCAAATTACCCCAACAGACCCTATCAGGGTTGCCACGCACCGGGAAAACCGGGAAAACCTGGAATTGTCAGAAAAAATGAAAATGGCCGAAAATCAGGGAAATGTCAGGGAAAATGAAAAATTGCATATTTCCGATCGTTCTTAGCGTGGCTCGCGGCCCGCGGTGTATGCCGTCAAAAAAAAAAAAAAAACTTTCATCCTTGTTTTTTTCGCCACCATTCCCTTCCCATTCATCATTTTGTCATTCCCCTCTTTCTTCTTCCCCCTGCAGTTCTTTTTATCAACTCTCTGCCATTGGCGCGTGCGCCATAGCAGTCGGCGGCGGACATGCGCAGAAGGTACTTCTTTTCTTCCTCGTTTGAGCGGGCTCTGTTTAAACGCTGCTTGTTTACGTCAGCAGTTCTGAAGTTGTCATGATACACAGCACATTGTTTTGTCTGCGAGTGCGACTGAAGTTTTTAATAAGCTGCAATAATCTTTTCAGATTTTATATTATTTCTTTAAATTAATTAATGAAATCGTATTACTCTAAACAATTTTGTTCTTTAAATTTAGTTCATTAGACAATTTTAAACTTAGAAACTTTCTTTTTTACAGAAGTATCGCTAATCTTTTAGTATTTTGGTAGTGATCTTTCAAGACTTCCAATGCGCTTCTTTCTTTCAAAATAAAAGTAATCTGATTTTAAAAAAAATCTGCATATCAGAGAAGTTTCTGATCATTGCTCAAAATTTAACTTTATGACAGGGTGCCCACAGGAGTGATTATGGCGCAAGTTGCACCATCAAAATGGGGGGGGGGGGGGATTTTTTAATTTATTTTACTTTATTTTTATTCAAATTATTTACTCATATTGTTTTACTTTATTATTTTCGTCTGTGTGTGTGTATTTTATTGGGGAGCGAGCACACTTTTATTTCAAAACAATAATAATTAAAAATAAATAAATAGGTAAAAAAAATAAATAAAAAAAGAGGGTTAAAAATAAAGAAAGCGCTAAGGCGTTCAGAAATATTCGGGGGGGGGGGGTTGTGCCATTGAACTTGGGGGAGGGGGAGCATCCCTGTTTTATGAGCAACAAACAGGGGAAATATGTGAAGCTAAAAGATGCATGATTTTTTTACAAGCCAAAGTCTAAAAGCGCTTTGAATTCAATGGATTGGAGGGGTGGAAGGCAATTAATTGAAAAAGTTTAGGTTTCATAAGATTTTAGTTCAGATTATTTTAGCAATTAACTTTATTTTCGTGATACAGATGTCACAATTGTTAATTTTGCAGTTCTTTCACTTGATGTAAGGCAGTGGCTCCTCGCTATTGAAAATTAGATATGCTACATTTACATTAATTGTTTATTACAGTGATTTGCTTCCCTTGTGTTAGTACATTAGGGTATTTCAAAAATACACTTAAAAAAAAAGGTTTCTCCTAGAAAATAGGACACCACTCAGTGCATTTAGACTTGTGGATAGTAAAATACTGGAAGAATTTTAACTTCCTATTCCAACTGAAAGAGGGTGCTCAACCCCCTCCCTCAAACTTCATAAGTATGTGGAGGGGGTTAAAAAATTACATTGAACTGAAAAAACAATGTTACATACTATAATCTACACGAGTTATATGCATATTCATTGCAATAAAATAATTACTTACATAAAAAAAAACAGCTGGGGAAATTAAATGTTTCTAAATTTGTGACTTTTTCTATGCAACGGGGGTAATGTTAAATTAAGGGGTCATTGAGCACCCTTTTAAAATTTGAGTAAGAAGCTACAACTTTTACAGCACAATACTATTAGTAAATCTAAAATAAATAAGGGGTGTCTTGGACTCGAGCTGAAAGAAAAAAAAAATTGAACCACCCTTAGTACATATTTTTGATTATTTCAGCTTGAGTAAATTAAATTTGGTAACAATTGTTTGTAAAGTTTGAAAATGAGGTAAGTTTTATCAAAATTTGAGATGTATATATTAATGTTGCAAAATGAAGGTGGAGATCGATAACCTGGAATTTTTCTCAAAATCACCTGGAAAACCTGGAAATGTCAGGGAATTTCATTCTTGAACTTCCGTGGCAACCCTGCCTATGCACTGGTAACATATATATATATTTTTTGTGTGTGAGAGATAAATTGCTTTAATAATTTGAATATTTTTAACTGGTATATATGTAACAGAGAATGACAAAGATTCTGTGGCTGTAGCCCCAGCCTGGAAATCTCTTAGTGTTTGGCTCTTGCCAAATTGGCATTCACCGTGAATACAGCTCACCCCAAGCATGCACAAAACAGACTGCAACGAAAAACAGTTCTCTCTCTCTCTCTCTCTTTGAACTCTCAGGAACGGTTTATTACCGTAGGGGCGTTCTGTGACTTTTTAATTTAATTAAAATTTGTTCAATGTTTAATAAATGTTTGTGTTGTAGAAGGTGTGTAAAATTGTAGTACAAGCAGCTACAAGTTCCACAAAACTATTAAGTTGAGAGTCGGTAGTTGGACTCCGTTTTGCTCTGAATGAATTTTTGTATTTGTATTTATTTGTTGAGTGAGTATGTGCAGTGGCTAAAATTCAAACTTTTCAGCAGAAGTTTTAATATTTTGTTCGAAAAAAAAAAGGATTTCTTGCATTAAATTTTTTAAAACTAAATTAGTACCACATAGTCATTGAGAAACCAAGACTAAAAAAGTTAACAATAATTTGATTTTATGTCAACCAGCTTTGTTTTCCAAGTTGCCAGATGTACAAACTTGCAACTTTAGTAATTTTCTTTCTGCCCTTTTTTTTTTTTTTTTTTTGCTGTAAAACTTGATTTTTCCTGTTACAAATTTTTTTGTTCTAAAACCTGTTTTTCCTGTTATATAAAAAAATTATCTGTAACAAAACTTGATTTTCTCTGCTCCACCCCAAAAAAACTGCTTTAAATCTGTCCAACCGAGTACAACCTTTGAAATAGAGACTATTTACTTAAAAATTTTAGCTACTTGTTTCGATGCATGTAATCAAGTACTCAAAAAATGAAGTTATAATGATGGTAAAAAATATTAATCTCATTTTAAGCAATGTATCTGAAAAAATTAAGCTGGAATCCCACCGTAAAGTCTGGTATATTGTAAATTTGTCTTCACACAGTTTGATTTTTTCATCCAGTTAGCTTTTTACACATTGAACTTGTTCTGCATCATTAGAAGACTTTTTTTTTTCTTTTGCATTTGGATTCTTATGGTCTGATGCAACAGTCTTCTAATATTTTATTACTTATATAAATGGATTGCAGAACACATTGAATATTTATTTCAGTTATGTAAACCAGTGATATGATCCTGGGGAAAAGTAGGGGAAGGCTTACAGACACAAGCACGGGAAAATAAAATGAAAAAGTGGTGAGATTGGGGTAAAATTTAATGTGTAGTCTGATCCTGCCTCGTCTACAACACTTGTGTAAACAATTTTAATTTTTAATTATCTACTTTCGTTCAGTGTTCACAAGCATGGTCATTAAAGTTCTAAATGCAATCACCAATGTTTTTTCATCAGTTATTTTCTTTCTTTCCAGACGGATCTTTGCATGTTAAGCAAGAAGACATGAGTGAAGACAGCTGTGAGCCTCCTTTGAAAAAATCAAGATTGGGAAATGAATTGAAGGATTAAGAAGGTAAACTCGGATTGATCCATTTCAAATGAAGTTGTTTCTTTTGAAATATTAGCATAAATTCAGGAAATGTAAATGAAAAATCTCTCACACTTAGTATTTCATAGAACATCTTTTTAATAATGAGTTTTGAAAATTTTTATTTATAATTTGCCAAAATAAACCAGTTTATTTATCTTAACTTCAGAACTCTTAACTTCAGAATGAAATATATTAAAGGAAAAATGACACTACTCATTGATTAGATGTATCTCTATTAGTTTTTACTGTTTCTGCCATTATTATTTTGCATATTTTGTACTTTTGTTTAAATGTTTTAAGTTAAGGCAAAAAAAAAAAAAAAAAAAAAAATCATATTTTAAACTAATGTAAATTTTTTTAAAATCAAATTGTATATTTTGTTACTTCCTTTACCGTCTGAAATCTTGAGAGTGATTTCCATCTTCAAAGTGGTTTGTTTTGTAAATAGAAATGCAATTACCAAGACTGATGTTATTTCCTTATTATAAGTTTACTTATGTTTTCCAGAAATGTAAATATTGTACATAACCGTTTGTATGCTTTTTTTAAAGCACTCTTAGAATAGTTTGTCTGTAACTTGGACAATCTTTTAACATTTTTTGATACAATTATTTGTGTCATTTACTGCTTTGAATTGTTTTTGTTCCATGACATATTATTGTAATGCCTCTGTAAATAAAACCATAAAATGCTTGCAGTTATTTACTTTTATTGATTTTTATTTACATAAATGATGTTTTAACCTTTATAATTTAAAGGCTGAATGTTTAACCCCTTGTGTACCATGTAACCTCTAGTAGTACTAAAACAAATTTTTATACATTACAATATTTCTATTGTTGTCCTGTTATGATTTTTTTCACCATAAATGTGCACTATGCAGCTCTTTGTTGGAAATGCAATTATATTTTATTACAGTAACAACCCAGAACCCACCACAAAGAGGTGGCTGCATTTCGTGTTCCATTCTGCCCTTCCCATCAACCCAACAAAGTTATTTACAATTATTATATGACTTTAAACATGTTTCTATTTTTGAATGCAAGTTTGAAGTTGGGGCCCTTAGTTTTTGCCCTGATGATCACGAGAATAATGAAAGATTTGTTGAATTATTGATAATGCTTCAACTGTTTTTGAATTACCATCAACTGTACTTCGTGTATATTTTCAATGTAATTCAGGAAGAAAATATGACCCTGATCTTGCTGTCAAAAAACCATGAAATTTCTCTCAGCTTTCGTTAACATGAGCTAATGGAGTTTTAAAGATCTGCATATTTTTCAAACTGAACTATTAATGAGATGAAGATATTCTTATGTCATGGCTTAAAAAATAATTCTTTGTAGCGTTCTATACAACATTTATTTTTTATTTAATTTTTTTTAATGAAAAAACTTCCGTGAAACATGAACCTGCACACTTATTGAAAGTTATAATCTAAAAGTCATTTGTTTGATGATCTCCTTAACATTGTGGGTTTGGTTATTCAAAGAAATGACTATTTTTCCTGATTTGAGAACTTGTTATTGGTCATGGCTTTAAGTAACAGTCAAAATGTAAATTAGTTGAATTAGAGAAGGAAATACAAGGCAAAAGATCAGGTAAACCCAAGAGATGTATTTATAAGAACTACTTTACACTTCTAACTGAATTTCCCAATCCAAACATTGAAATCCATTTACAATCATATAGTAAGTGTGAATGTAAATTATGTTACAAATATACAAGTCTGTAACAACTGCTTCTTGGGTTGATGGGAGTGGAGCATGAAGTGCAGCCACTTCTTTGTGATTGGTTCTCAGTTGTTAATGCAATAAAATAACATTTGCATTTCCAACTAAGAGCTGCATAGTGCCCATTTATAGCGAAAAAAATATATTACTGGACTTCAAAAGAAGGAAAACTGCAATGTACAACAAAGCTAAAAAAAATTGTTTGGTTTCGCAAAAATCTATAGGTTATTCGCGAACTTAAAACTATTAAAGAATAGTTTATAAAAAAGAGTGAAATGGAAGCATTTGAATGGTATCAGAACAAGAATTTTGAAACGTATGTAAAAAAAAATTCTGATTATTTTTTACCTTTTTTTTTCAAGAAGCTTGTTATCCGGTATGTAAACCTTAATATTTTAAAATATAATACTACACTAGACTGCAAGCTTACTTGACAACGGAGAAATAAGCTGTGATTAGGCGAGGAAAATATTTCCTATCGCCTTGTCCGATATTTGGGTAAAATTACGTTCTTCACTTAAGAAATCGGATTAGTTAGTTAAACCCACACATAAGTAACCTTTTTCTGCCTTAATTTGTCAATTGTTAAATATTTTCAATTTTACGGCTAAAGCAGTGCGAACAATACATTCATTTGAATCAAATGCGCTAGCCATTAGGAGCTCATAGACAGGTGGCCATCTCTTCTTATTCGCAAAGCACATAAGTTAGGTAGCTAGTCAGTGATGTTTTATCCTTTAACTCGACTTTTCTTCCCCGCGTCGTGATGTCACTGTCAACATAAGTTGCAAGCAAGTATAGAAACGAATTTCTCGGATGCAACTACCTTACTGTAGAAGTGGGTGACTATGGTACAGTTTTAGTACATTTCTGACTGTAATTACTCGACATTCATAGTTGCGTTATTGTTATGTTTTAGGACCTAGGCTTTTGATTCTGACCCTGAAATAATTTGAAACTTTACCCACACCCTCTCCAGAGCAGTTTTTTGAGCAATCACGATTGCTTATCGCTTTCATTCGACTGTTTTGATGTCCTATCATTTTATTTTCACACCACCACCCTCTGCACCATCACCGTCGATCGACTCCTCATGATGCTGCTCCTATAGCAAAAACAGTCTCCAGGTTGCGTCAATATCCTACACTTACACGCACGCATACATACACAACTACACAAACACATACACACAAATACATACACCTATACACACACACTCAAACACACACACACGCATACATACAGACACCTATACATACACGCCTACACACAACTACCCACACACTCATGTGTTGGAACTCGCGTACTACCGTGGATGAAATACCCGAAGTTCGAGGAACTAAAACGGGTTGTTGCAAGCCCAACAGAAATTGTGGTGTGATCTGCTCGGGGGAAAAATGGAATTGAAAAACACATTTAGCAGTCAAAAACAATTTTATTCAATAACGATAAATATATATCTTAAAATTTGTAATATCAACAAGGGTAAATAAACTACTTTTAAAACCCAAACATTTTGACTGAAAATAAAACCCCCCACAAGAACATTTATAGGAACACATTTCATAATACAGTGCCGTTGAATTCCAAAACTTAATGGACTAGTCAACGATAGCCCACCTCGAGTCCATTGCCTAAAAATAGAGTAGTCCTGATAATATTCAAGATGGAAGTTCATACCATTCAGGATATTCACTCTTTAATACTTGGCATATCAAAACGTGAAGGTCTGATCCTTCCATAGGATCCTACGTGAAAATTGATTGTAGCTCGTACCACACGTGGCCAGCCGCCATGCTGGACCTTCCATAGACTTGACCTCTCGGACACCAAGAACCGCCACATCCGGTGAAGAACCCTTACACGCGGACATCCAGTCCAGCCAGACTCCAGGACATCTTTTAATCCAATCCAGCGTGAACCTTCGACGGTCTTGTGAAGCCTACGTCCAACAACATCAGCTTCCGTGAATGAAACTCCACAATCTTTCACCTTTTCATCCTTCACCACCAAAATGCCTCAAGGTGACCAATGGAACCTGCCCGCTCTTTTAGCCGGGCACAACGAACTTATTTCCTACATTTTTCTAAAAATAAAGTCCACTCGACAACGTGGAACTGATGAGAAACTGGAGCACACCGCTCCCAGTAACCACCGAACTGCAGTTACGGCGACATGAATCAAAACAGATAAGATAAGAATAACAAGAGAGGATTGATTGATTGGATGCACTCTCTTAAATACATTTCCCAATTCCACCACGTGATGATGTGACGTTTATTGAATCACATGCATAAATTATCGCTGTGAAACAACACAACACCTTTTATTTTCTAACTGTGAAACTTTTAAAATAGTTGTTCACCTGCACTCAGCAAAACGTGACTCAACTCGGTAACAATGACGTCACATCATCGCGTTGTGTAAACAAACGCATCATTCTGTTGGAGTTTCTACTTTGGGGAACAATTCGTCCGCCGGTTAGGTAGTGGGATAATTTTCAATGTTTGTAATACAATGAATTAAGTTACTAGAACTTTCTTAAACCTTTGGGAATTGTCTTCAAGAACTAAAATTTCATAATTTTGCTAACATCATGCCTGCACACAAACACATATGCCTACACACACATACCTCCCTACACACATACCCCACACTCACGCCTACATACACACATAAACACTCATGATTGCGAAAAGCAATTTGAATTCAAAATGTCAAAATTCAAATTAATTTTCTTTCTTTGTACTATTCTCACCCTTTCATTGCGGGTGAGAATGGTAAAGTACATGCTTCAACGTTTTCATATAGGTTTTGGTGGTTTGTACCATACTCTACCTCTCTTATATTTTAATGGGAGAGTTGTAGATGTAAGTTATGCTGAAAATTGAACTTTGGAGAATCAAGTACATCATAAAATCGAGATAAAACAAAGGCTTTATTTTCCTCATAATTTTGAAAGATGGATGCCAAATCTTATCCTCTCTTTCATGCCACCTGAAAACTTACCTCACTTCAACATTGTTGAAACTTCAAGCTCGCATCTACACCCGTGATTTTTCCTGATAACCCAACTCACCCTCCAAAATTTTGACTAATTACACTCACCCTCCAAATTGTAAACTTGACAATTTTTTAACTATAGCAACATCAAAATATTTTATTTATGAATGCAAATTGAAGGTAACTTTATGTAATATGAAAGCGAAAGGTACATACGAAATTGGAGATTCCTTCTGCACTAAAAGTCCACCAACATAAATTTCCGAGCTACCTACAAACATGTAGCATTAGTTGCGCACCACAAATAAATTCACAATTACCCAGTTATTCGTCTGGTGGGCCGTTTTGACAATGATAACAACTCTCTCATTACCAGAGAAGGTTGCAAAATTGTTCCTATTGAAACTGGCTAGCCCAGGCCAGAGTGCACTACGAATGCTTATTACGTCAAAACTGGGGTTTGTACCACTCTTGCCCGATGGTATATCGCTTTTACGGCTCACTTTTACGGTATATCGGAAATGTGCAGGTCAATGTCAAAAAAAAAAAAAAAAAATACTAACACATGACATACCCTATTGCCCATGCGATAGTAAGGTTCTGGAATGGGGCCCTTAACCTTGACATTCTTGCCCACAGTATTAATTGACAATAATGATTAACAATTTGTACATTAGGGCCTTATTACTTAGTTCTTAACTTGGTGTGACTTTGGAAATTGATTTTTTGGAAATAGTTTTTATTTTTTCTTGTATTAATTTGTTTGAGACTACTAGTTTTGGAAATATATTTTGCGAACTTTAATATAGAGATGTCAAAAACTTCAGGTACCTCGCCTACTTCATTAATTAGACTGAAAGTTTATTTCATATTTTCTAAGGGAAAAAAAGGCTTTAGATATTAACTTCCACTAGTAGGTCTTAGGCTGACGCTACGTATTACTCGTTTGGAATGAGAGCGCCACAATGAAATTTTTAATTTGCTTCTTTTTTTTGCTTAAAAGCCTTCAAAGGACGTTATCTTCTTTGGAAAATTACGACAAGATTTTTTGTTCAAATATTAACCACTGGAGAGCACAGCAAACTTGCTTTTCTTAATGCAAATTGCCTGAAGAGTTCAACTTCAAACGCTTCTGCTGTAAAATTTCATTTCTTCATATTGTGGCACTCTTCTAAATGAGCTATATATATATATATATATATATATATATGAACGTATAATATGTATATAACACATTAAATTATTCTTGAAACGTGATCCCTTCTCAAAGGTTCACACTAACAGGTGTTCTTTCAGCATCCCTGGATAGATGGAATATTAGCAGCAATCACAATTGAGCCTTCAATCTTCGAGTTGAACTGAACCACTGCTTCAGTCACTTGTCTGGTCAATGCTAATTCTATATTAGCTACCAGCTTGTTTGGGCTCTCTTGGCTTCCTTAAGAGGTTTTCCATCTGCAGCTCAATCACTAGCTATGCCGGGCTGTTGAGTGCTAATAAGCACGAAACTGCGGTCCTCGGCTGGAATGACAGCTGGCGGTGTATTTCAAGTACTGCCTTAGCCCTGGTATAGGGCTGTAACTTACTGAATAAAAAGCTTTGTTCTTAAATTGTACCACTAATCCAATGTAGGAAAAAATAGTTGGTCCAATGAAGGAAAACATGCCTTTTTTTTTCTCCTTATTTGTTAACTGGTCTCATAACCCCACATGTGAATATCTTACTGTAATGTTTACTATAAGTACAGTTTTTAATGCTACAGTAATGTTTACTTCAGTTTACAAGGGTTTGTATTATTTAACTAGATAGAAGTACTCAATATAAGATTTTAGAAGTGTCAAAGGCAAATCACGTTGTAACACAAGCTACGCTGTTCAAAGACGGATAAAACTTCATCTCTGTTGCATGCACACCTGAAGCTTTGCTTTCCCACTGATAAATAGTAGTAGAGAGCTTTATTATAGTTTTTGTGCTCAGTGATGCCCCCCTCAATGTCACGGAGCCATCCCCCTCCAAAAAAAGGAAAAAACCCCTCAAAACAACCCCCCTAAAAAATTTAATGGCGCAGTCCTGCGCCATGACCCCCCCCCCCCCCCCATATGTTGGCTCCTCTTTTTATGTCTGAGGTCTAACATAAGCGGTCTTCCCCTACATACATACGTACGCAAATACAGACATCATGAGAAAACTTGTGATAATAAACTCTGGGATCCTCCAAATAAATATTTTGACTGTCCATACTTAGTTACATGTACGTGTGGATGGGCTGAAAAAATTACTCAACATTCATTCAGGGATGAGCAAAATGAAAGTCTAGGCAGAAATCCGAGGTAAACTTTCTTTTGAGATTAGAATACTTCCTTTACTATGTTAAAGGAAGCAAAAATGGCTATAAAACTCTGAAACTGAAAGAAATTTGAGGCTTGAAAGAAATTTAGATTATTCGCCATCAACAAAAGTGGTGGGTGATAGGGAAAAGGGGTAATCTTATTTGGATTCTGAGGAGTTACTTTGCAAAAGAAACAGCTAGAATGGTGTCAGAAAAGTTGTGAGAGTTTTTTTTTTTTTTTTTTTTTGCTGCTGTGTGTCTGTGTTATTAAAGAAAAAAAAAGGTGATAAGTAGTTCCTTTAAATGCAACTTTTAACCTTCTATTGAATTCGAAATTGAAGAAAATCATTGGAAGAAAACTCCGAGTAAATTGCAGTTTTATTAAAATAAATTGGTGGATACAACATTTTAAACCTTTCTAAAGATTCTGAACAATAATTCTACAACAATAATTCCACAACAAACAAGTAATAAGTGCAATTTTTTATACAATGAAATACAATTCTCAATTAAGACTTTAAATTATAATACTGTTGTAACATATTAATACTTATAATTCAAAATAATTGAAAACATCAGTGTTCATTTAAATAAAAAAGTTTGAAACGATTTTCGGCATTTACTCCCATATTTTAACATCTAGCAGAGCACCAAAGCAATGTTTGATATATTTTTTAATTTAGCAAAGAAATTCAATCTAGAGCTACATGGCTGAAAAGTATTTTACAATTTAATGCCGAAATGATGCATTTTGAAAATTGCTTCCACTTTTGGAAATCGATATAGAAATACCTTTTTACAATGCAATTAAAAATTTATTATAAAAATAGTGTATCTTGATTATTGCAAAATATTTAATAATTTAATGCTAAAATAACATTTCTATAGTAATTCCCATTGTTGTAGTGTCTAGCGATAAATCAACTTAAATTTTTATGTTTCGCAATATATTCTACACCAGAGGCGGGACACGTGCGGCGTCCTTGCAGGGATAAAATTCCCAATAGGCAGAGTAGGCAGCTGCCTAGGGCGGCAAATTTTGCTTTAACCACACATTTTTTAAATATTTTTTTTATTCGTGAAAGTGAAATATTAACATGCTTTCATTTTCCATAGAGATAACATTTTCTTGCAATTTAGTAATGATTAGTTTCACACATCTCATAAAAATCAATTAGTTTTCACAACCTTACGAGGATATAAAATTAGGTTTTATTCCCTATTTAAATTATAAGATATCATTTCAGAAGCCAATGGCCCTCTGGGGCATGTTTCTTTTCTTTTTTTTTTAAATTTTTTGTTTAATATTAGTTTTTGTTATTGATTTGGGGTTTCTGTGATTCTTCATTTTAAATGAAGAATCACAAAAAACCAAAATTTTTGGTTTTTCTCGGCATCCTTCAAAAAAAAGCGAGACAAAATTCACCATTTACTGTTTGTAAAGGTGTTCCCGGCTTTGTTATTCGTCGGCCGGAGTAATTTGGGTGGAATGGACCAGCGCTGCATTGATGCTGAAATAAAATACGAAAAATTATTTCTAGCCTATCTTGTAGCAGCTTTACACTCCTGCTCCTGTTTCGTACATCTACCGAGCAAGCTAGAAATAAGTTTTCACATTCTATTTAAGCATTAATGCAGTGTTGACCCGTTCCTTCCAACTCTCCCTCAATTTTAATGGAGATTTCTTTAAAGAGTAAATCATAGTCTTTATTGTATTTTCACCGTAGATGACATTTTTTGAAGAAACAGTGCTATTTTTATGACGGGAATACCTTCCATAATAAATTTCACACTTGGATACTTGAATTGGGGAAAAAAATTTGAGATCCGTATCCCAGGGCTCCCAAATGGTCCGCTTTTCCCGCCAAAGTCCGTTTTTTAGGGTAAAGTCCGCTTTAGACCGCTTTTTAACATTTTGGTCCGTTTAGTCCGCTTTTATATTGTTTTTACTCAAAAATCAGATTTGAAAAATTTTCATTACATTAAAAGATATTGTGTGCTGACATTTGTTACGCCCGAACATGCGGCCGCGGCGCCGTCTTTCTATTGAACCTGACTTTCTGGTATTACAGGGTTCGTACGCCCTTGAAAAACCTTGAAAAGTGCTTGAAAAAAAAAAGTTCATTTTCAAGTGCTTGAAAACCTTGAAAAAGTTTTAAAAACTTGAAAAAGTTTCTTAGTGCTTAAACTCTTTCAAAAATAATCGGATTGTGCTTAAAACTTTTAAAAAAGTATTTCACTAATGCAATTTTCTGAACATGCGTTCGATTTGCAACGTCGCGAAAAATTGCTTCCGTGTTTGGGATTTCAATCCTTTTGCATCTTGTAAATATTTTAAGTTTTTTACAATCGGAAGCTATTTTGACCTATGGTACCTCAGATTAGTTTATTTTTTGTTTAATTTCGATGTCTAAAAAAGGAATAATTTTGGAAACCATGACAACATTGAACTTACTCGGATTTCGCGGATAATTTCTCTGGTTTTTGAAATTTCAATCTTTTTGCATCCTGCAAATATTTAAATATTTTGGCTAATCGAATGTTATTTTCGCATATGCTACCTCAGATTAGCATATTTTATGTTTAATTTTAGTAAAAAATTAATAAATGTATTTCATGGAAAAAAAAGCCAACATTGAACTTACTCAGACTTAGCGGAAAATTAATTCTCGTGTTTGAAATTTCAATCTTTTTGCATCTTGCAAATATTTAAATATTTCGGCAAATCATATGTTATTTTCAAATATGCTACCTTAGATTATCATATTTTATGTCTAATTTTAGTATAAAATAAATGAATTTATGGGAAACATGCCAACATTGAACTTAATTTGCGAAAATTTGCTTCCCTTGTTTGAGGTTTCAACCCTTTTGCATCTTGTAAATATTTTTATATTTTTGGCAATTAGAAATTATTTTGACACGTGCTACATCAGTTTAGCTTGTTTTACATTATTTTTTTAATAACTAAAAGATTAATTACTTTTGTTTAATTACATACATACTTTTTTAATTTATCATTAGCTAATTCTTGGTTATTAGAGATTTTTTTTGAAAAAAATTTAAACAATTGAGCACCTAACATTTTAACTTAAAAGTTTGTATTTTAAAGATAAAGTTGAATTATACAATTTTATAAAGTTGAATTTATAAGTATGTCATTTTCTTTATATCTGCTGAAATAATTAAGGTATGTAACAGGAGTGATTGTGTTTTGGTTATTCACTGGAAATCCGGTAGTGTTTGTTATGCTTTCACCTCCCTACTTCCAATTTTCCCCCTGTAACTTAAAATTACCCTAATGTTCAAAATTACTACTTTTGTTGGATTGTAGGCATTTCGAACAGCTTACCATAAGAGGTTGTAATCAGCAAAGGGGTAGATAACTTAAGGAGGGTCCTTAATCTTCATTGTGGTCTAATAAATTGACCAGGACCAGCCTAGCTAGGCCCATTACCTGTTACTGGTTATCAACAGGCACTGGGCCTGGTATTTATCTGTACAATATTTTGACTTCATAAATTATTTTAACATAAGAAATGAATTGTATGTATATCAAAAATAATTGTTGTACACATGTATATTTAAGGAATAGAGGTCTTAGTTTTAAAAATCATCTCCCCTCCTCTCCCCCCTGATTAGCTCTTTAAAACTTATGGGTGATTTTTTATGAAATCACAATCAAACCTGAATAATATCACTTCTCTAAATTTAAATTCTAATTTCAATAACAACCCATTTGTTCCCAAAATAAAACTACTTTTGTCATAATGTATGTCAACTTCTTATGAATCTTTTTAATTTGGAAATATGACTCTGTGAATCAGAACTTGTATATTTATTGACTATTACAAATTATTCAGTAAAAGCAGGCTCAAGTTTACATTCAGAGTATTTATCATTTCTTAAGCAACTTTTGCGAATTTTGGGGTTTGGAGACTGGACAGGGTACTTTCATAAAATGTTTTCTTTCTTACTTATTTTTAAATTTACTTGAGGACAGTTGAAATGCCTTATATTGCCTGAACAACTAATACATACATACGAATAATTGATTAAAAATTTGAATACTTATAAATAATTATCGAATGTCTAATACTTTTGAACTTAATAGTGCTACCGGAAATTTCCTTCTGGGTGTTGTTTTTAATCCTAACCGCCCTTATATATGTGTATAAACCAGGGTTGGCAAGGTTTTGGACACTACGGTAAAAACCTCGGTAAAAACCCTGGTTTTTACCGTCCTGTCCAAAACTCTCCGAAAGTGTCCAAAACTATATTTTTAGAGAAATTGTGTTTTATAAGAAAACATCAAAAACAATAAATTGTATCGAAGTAATGTTTTATATTGAACATTTATTCAATGTGAACATTCAATTTATGTTGCAGCTGATTTTAATCTAGTTACATAGAAGTTGAATTCTTGATTCAAATTTCAATTTGTATGCGTGAGTTTTTTTTAAATAATAGTAACCAAATTTCCTTATGTTAATGCATGTGTGCCAATGAAAGCAGAGTTGTGGAGGTTTTCACCGTCCTGTTCAAAACTAATGTGTCCAAAACTGTCCAAAACTATTTTTGAGAAACTATATTTTGTGAGAAAATATCAAAAACAGAACAAAATGTGTTAAATTATGCTTTTTTTGACTATTTAATACATTTATTCAATGTGAATGTTCAAGAATATAAATATATACGTAACTTATTTATACACCAGATTTTAATCTAGTTAGGTAGAAATTAAATTCTTCATTAAAAATTTCAGTTTGTATGCATGAGTTTTTTTTTTTTTCGTTCTATAAATCAAATTTTTTGACATTTATGCATGTGTGTTCAGAAGAAACTGTTCAAAATGTAGTGCAATAAATGTAATATATTAAAAATATGAACTAAATAAGAATAGCACAGCTTAAAATATAAGTGTTCAGTTATCAATTTCTTGTTCTTTAATCTATGATTTAAAAAATAATTTTTGTTAAAACATCATGTAAAACTTAATTGCACCTAATATTTTTTGCACCTAAATATTGCACATTTAATAACATTCCTTTGAGTTTTAAATAGAACTGAAATTAGTTGTCCTGGTAGTGTTGTGAATTTCCTTTCATAACACTACCAACTGTTACATAAGGAAGTTTTTGCAATAGAGTTACTGACAATTTTTTTTCAAGTAAAATATTTTTTTTAATGATCATTTTGGAGAAAAATGTTATCAAATACTCATTAATTAAACCTCACTAATATCTATATTTATGCATTACAAATATTGTAGGAAATATGAATTGATTAGATTTCACCCCTTTAGCTTTAGCATAGTTTTGGGCAGTTTAAGACAGTTTCGGACACTTTTGAACAGTTTTAGACAGATTTGGACGGTAAAAACCACCTGTCCTGTCCAAAACCAGTTTCAGACAGTCCAAATCCCAACCATGGTATAAACCACTATCAATATAAGAATTAAATGTTGAAACCTGGGGTGGGGGAGAGGGGGGGTTGACTTCAAAACCTCCTCTCTGACTATTCCATTAAATTTAGGTATTTTGGTTTCTTCCGTTAAAAGTTAAAATCGTTCATGAAAGTTTTTTTTTATTATTTATTTATTTTTTATTATTTTTTTAAATATTAACTTGCATAATCTATAAAATATGCTTCTTTGAATGTGAAGATTGCAAAGTTAAACCTCATTGAACCTGCTCCTCTTTGTGATCGAGCTTTTCAGACATTTGCAGAAAAAACTTTTGACACTGATCTTTTTTTTTTTTTTTTTTATCAAAGAGTCTCTTGTTGTAGAATTGGCAATTTTGTTTTCCTTAACTTTTTTATACTATTACCTATTATTTATACGTTTGCATTAAATAAAATCTGCATACGATATTTTTAGTACAAATTTATGATATTGCCTTGAAAAAAGATTTTTTTGCCTTGAAAAGTACTTGAAAAGTGCTTGAATTTTTTTCTCCCTAAAGGGTATGAACCCTGGGTATTATTTCGCTTCAGATTGACATCATTACTCCTCCTTCAACCGCTGTAACATGGAAACCTAGCAGATGGAGAGGTTTGGAGGAGGAGTTATGACGTCAAATCAAAGCATTTTGCTACTGAAATTTCTCACAAGTTCGTACGCCCTTGACTTTCATCAGTGCAATTTTCTGAACATGTGTTCGATATGTAGCATCGCGAAAAATTACTTCCTGCGTTTGCGAGTTCAATCTTTTTGCATCTTGTTAATATTTTGATGTTTTTAACAATCAAAAGTTATTTTAACATTCATTAACGTATATTAGCTTATTTTATGTTTAATTCCGATAGATATTAAACTACTTTTTTTTTTCGGAACCATGGTAACATCAAACTTTCTTGGACTTCGCCGAAAATTGCTTGTTGGGTTTTGAGATTTCAATCTCTTTGCATCTTGTAAATATTTTGATATTTTTGGCAATCGGAAGTTATTTTGACATTATACCTCCTTAGATTAGCTTATTTTTTGGTTAATTTTAATAGACAATTAACTTTTTTATTTTTGGAACCATAGTAACATTGAACTTTCTCGCACTTCGCAGAAAGTGCTTGTCGTGTTTGAGATTTCAATCTTTTTGCATCTTGTAAATAATTTGATATTTTTGTCAATCGGAAGTTGTTTTGACACACTCCACCATAGGTTAGCTTATTTTTTGTTTAATTTTAATAGATAATAAACTTTCTTATTTTTGGAACCATAGCAGCATTGGACTTTCCTGAACTTCGCAAAGAATTGCTTCTTGTGTTTAAGATTTCAATCTTTTTGCATCTTGTACATATTTTGATATTTTGCGCAATCGAATGTTATTTTCACATATGCTATCCTAGACTAGCATATTTTATGTTCAATTTTAGTCATGTTTAGTTTTAGAGAATATTTTTTTTTTTTTTGAAATTATGCCAACAGTGAACATACTTCGCTAAAATTTGATTCTCGTGTTCAATATTTCAATCCTTTTGTATCTTGTAATTATTTTTATATTTTTGAAAATTGGAAGCTGTTTTGACATGTGCTATCTCAAATTATATTATTTTATTTTATTTTAAAAACTAAAACTTTGTATCCTTATTTTTTTAAAAATACTCATAATGAGTATTTTCAATTTGAAAATATAGCTCTATGAATCTGAAATTACACATTTATTTATTACATTAAGTTATCCAGTAAAAGCAGACTCGAGTTTACATTCAGTGTATTTATTGCTTGAGCAGCATTTGTATATTTTTGGGTGTGGTGACTTTAATAAAAAATTTTCTTTCTCACTAATTTTTATATACATGAAGACATTACAATATTTTTTGGTGCCCGAATGACTAATACATACATATGAGGAAATGATTTGGATACTTAGCATACTAATAAATGATTTGGCAATCTTCTAATATTTTTGAACTTAGTCAGTAGCGGAGCCAGAAATTGCTTCCTGCTTTGGTGTTTGGTCATAAACTCTCATATGTATATAAACTTACCATATTTAGGCTGGAAATATGTGTAAAAACCAAGGGAGGGGGAGGGGACCTCCTGGCCTCTAAACTATGTCTTCTTGTCTTGTGGTATCTTACATCAAAATGAATTCTCTTTAAACTGGTTATGTGAAAAATTTTGTAAACTACTATGTGCTATGGTGTTTACTGTAATAACTGTATCTAAAAAGTCTTTATTAGGTATGCACTAATTCATCGGTCACTTAGGTGATTATTTTTAATTAGCCAGTTTTTACCTGTTAATTAGTAGAAAATTTATTTTTACAATTAAAGTTACTCTGTAAGATGGTTAGTTACATGCTTGCTTGTCACTCCCCCCCCCCCCCTCATCCAAATGTTTGTGTAAATAATATAATTCAACGCACAGAAAATTCAGTTGTGCAGAAGGTGATAAGGATTTATGATTAAAAATCATTACTGTGGTTAATTAACGAATTATCTTCACGTATTTAGTGCCAGGCAGCTAATTTGCCTTTTGGTGCTTCCCTGGGTTTAACTATGAATGGTCCTCCCTAGGTCCTCTTTTTAATCCTAGCTGGTCCTCTTTGGTCCCCTTTTTGATTCAAAGTGGTCCTCTTTTACCCTTTTCTATGGCTAAAATGTGTTGGGAGCCCTGGTATCTGTATCCGCGTATCTTGACACTAATGATCCAGATCCGTATCCACGTATCTACTTTTTTAACGATCCGGCACATCACTAGTTTTAACTGTGTCTGGCGAGATGTTTGGCCTATGCGATCAGTCTGGCTGCTCACAAAATACATTGCAATAGTTTCCTGCGTATCATAATATAAAAATTGAGGCTTAGAAAAAAAGTAAGGTTGTGCCACTGGCAGCCATTGGTGCCCACGGGACGTGTCTGGCAGTTTGGCTTTGAACTACTGACAATATTTTGTAAAACATACGAAAAAATCAGCACTCAGAAAATAAGTAAAGTTATCACTGTTTATGCATACGTTCAGTACCCAGTACCTGAAAATTGGCTATCAGTCTAAGTTAGCAGGCATAACTGGGGGACCTGATGAAAAAAACGTGAAATGTGGGTAAAACATAGATTTGGGGGACGTAAAATTGGGGTTTCACTGAAATCCTATTTCATATTCTTTTTTACTAGGTTTCCTGCTTTAACAATATTGCTTTTTGAAAGCAGACGATATTTTTCAGTGCTGAAGAGCAAGAATAATAACGTGGTGCTCGTACTGACAGTGACGTTTTAACTGTGTCTAGCGGGATGTTTGGCCCATACGATTGGTCTGGCACCTTACAAAATGTTTTGGAATAGTTCCCTGAGTATCATAATACAAAAATTGAAACTTGGAAAATAAGTAAGGTTATCACTGTTTTTGCGTACATTAAATACGCTGTACCTGCAAATTGGCCCTCAGGCCAAGTTAATAGACATGCGTATGTTCAAAATTAAAATACATGCTAACTCTATTCTATCCTACACATTTTGTTACTAAGAAAATAAGTAAGGTCTGGTGGCCCTGGGCTCTACGACTTATAAAGTTTATACTGTACTGGTTTCTTGAGTGATTGACGTTTATTTTCTTTTTTGCATTATTAATATTTAAAAATTGTTTTCTGTTAATATTAAGTCTCAGAGAGAAATGAAAATGAGGGACGAGCGATAAAGGCTGAATGATTTTAAACAAAGAAAACATGCCATTTTAAAAATCGAAGAACAAAAATGAGTCTTCAAAAAATTTTTTTAAAGCAATACATACTTTCAAAGTTGGCAGTTTTCAAAAGCAGAAACTCTGAACTCTTTGCAATGTAAACCAGTTGCAATTGACTAAGGAAATGTCGAAGAGTGAGGAGTATTAAAAAATATAAGTGAGTGAACTTAATAACAGAAAAAATCATTCAAAACGTTGATTCATCGATGGAAAAAAAAGCACTACAAAGATGCTGTTATAAATAAAGTTGACTGCTGACAAAATGGTTAACGCACAAGATTTTAAATTTCAGTGCTCATCAAAGATTCTGCTATATAGATATTAAATAACTAAGCTTTCGATTTCAAAACGCGGTTCTGATCAAAAGAACACTAATATGTAACATTTAAAAAAGTAACAGAATTTATTCAGAATGTAATCGTTTTTGGTTTTTTAAATCAAAATGTCTTTTTGAACAAAAGATGAAAAATTATGAAACAGCAAATAAGTTAGTCAATTTTGTCTGAAAATAAAGATGCTATCTTATGTGAAATATGCTAACATGCATTCGAGATAAATCTCGGTTACCGTTTATGTCCGCATTTTCTATCACATTATTTTCCCTTAAAGGCCTAACTCATGTTTATATCATTTTACAATAGTTCATATACGTTGCTATTACAAGGAATTTATTTTAAAAACATCAAAGAGTAGAAGAGAACATGTTATATGGAACTATTGGGCCATGAGAAAATAATAATCAGGATCTATTAATTGACATATATATATATATATATATATATATATATATATATATATATATATAAGTATACATATTGTAACATTTATTAAATTGGTCTTATGTGAATGGTTTAATGACCTGCCCAAGAGCAGTACTTGAGCAATGACCGATTGTACAAAATTAAATGGTAATATAAACAGAGGCACATCAAACTAAAATTTTTTGGAACTTAAAAATGTGTTTTAAAAGGTGCCTTAAAGTTATTTAATCATAATATTATAATATTAGGTTGGGGAATGTGGAGCAAAGCGATATGTAGGTTTGCATAACTTACCTTATGCAAACTGATCACAGGAAATGTGTTTTGAAAATAACCGTACATAGGGATAGGAGAATGTATTTTTCATAACACTTGCATTGAAATGTCATTTTTCATTTTTGTCGGTAAATTTGTACCTTCAAAAAAAAAAAAAAAAACCTACATATAATTTAAGTTCTGATATTTTAAATTTAAGTCATGTTTTTCGCAATCACGAGTTGCGACAAGACCTTACTCATTGGGGGCTATTGATTTTAGAAACGTATCTTGCCCTCCCAAGCCTGCCCTTCCTCCTGGGTGGTAATGTGTGTAGACATGTGTGTATATGTAGGGGTGTTGTGTGTGTGTAGAACATGGACGCTTCCTCCAGGAGGAGGGGATTCCGGTGGACAGAACTGCTACTGGAGACCCAGTACCAGAGGAGCAGCTCGTGCTTGGGCCAGTGGACGGCAGTGCTGCAGAGGCCCTTGGTCCATTCTGAAAAAGGAACTGGACCTCAACTATAGTCAAATGAAAACAATAAGCATTCATGATTACTCAGAAAATAAAACATTTTCACTAATGAAAAATATAACATATCTATACTAATATTCAGGGGCGAATTGGCTGACTTTGGCCCAGTCGGCAAAATAATATTTTGGCCCACTTCTGTAAATTAGTCGAGCAAAGACATTAAACTACCACTAGTTCCCATTTTTCTTTAAGTTCCTAAACTAAGATTTAAAGTTCATAGAAAATTATGAAACGTAAAATATTGCTAACACTGCTATATTTTATCATTTTGCTATTATATCGGTATATTTTTTGCATTACCTTTAAAACTAAACATCAAAAAGCTTTTTAATATTTTAAAAATAATTACTATCAAAAACACTTGAACTTTGTATGTTCCTAGTAAAAGAAGCACCTTTTTTATTCAACAAAACTTCTCTACCCTTTTACCTGAAGGCGCACTGCCCCTTTTTTGGTCTGGAGAGAACACTAGTTCTCTCTGGGCATTTTTTTCTGAAACTGAAATCAATTTTTGGCTATACTGCAAATAAAAGCGTTACGAAGCTCTCCCATGAAAATTTCTATTAGTGAAATTCTAAGCTATTTTTAGTGAATTTAAGGGAATGCCTAAGGTTCCAAGACTTTGACTGGCAATTTTTCGACATATAAGGGGGTTCGGAAAACAAAATGTGTCAAATTTTCCATTTTTTTTTTAAAATCATTTAAAAAAACTTCTCCGTCTTTTACTACTTAAAAGGACGTTTGAATCTTGTTTCTATTTTAATTAGAACAAAAGATATAATTATTTTTGTTGCATTCTTTTAACTAATATATTTAATTTTAAAACTTCAAACACGTTTCTCTCCATGATGCAATTTTTCCCAATTTTTGGCATTCAAACTCTTATAAGTCAAGAACTGAAATTTGGAGCATATCTTTTTCAAACAGTCTACTTTGATTTTTATAGAGTGAATTTGAAAAAAAAAAAAAAAAACATAACTTCAAAAAATATTATGTTTTTTTTTTTTTTTAAGTATCTTTGAATTTTTTAAAATTTTTCTGAAATATTTTCTATTTTTATAAAATTAATATTTTTTAAATCGTCGAATAAAAATTCAAACTTAGATATTTGTGCATAGTTTTTTGAAAAAAATTTGAAAACTGACCAAGAATATTTTGAGTTTTAGCAATTTAAAGCAAACCTATTTTTTTTTATAAAACAATAACTAAATTTAAATATATTTCTTTTACATATTTATGTTATGATTTTGCGAATCAAACTGATGGTGAATAAGTGAAAAAAATTTCAAAACTCTAAATTGCTCAATACCATTTTTTTCCCCCAAAATGTGTCCCGGAAAACCTTAAATCTGTAATACACAATTTCCTTCTTGAACCTTGATGCAAAAACCAAGAACCAGGTAAGTCCAGACTCACTCATTTTTGGTAAAACCAATAAATAACATTAGTGTCCGATCAAAAGGCTAATATCTTTCCCACATTATTTACTAGAAAGCAGAGGTCTTATCTTACATTTGTGACCCGTTGTTGCACCAATCGGAACAACTAATTCTCCACCCGCAAAAATAAATTTTTAAAAAAGCAAAAATTTGGACTTAACTCGTTCCTGCATCAAAGTCCCCAACCTTGTGCATGCCGCTGCTCATGTATCAACACCCCAAAGCATGGCCCACACATTTATAGCAGGGCCGGGGCCGCTTTGTCTAGTGGTGCAGGTCAATTGTTGTTAAATGTCGTACTAATATAAGATTTTGAAAGCTCTTTTTTTCGTCCCGGGGGCCCTTTTTCAGGCAACGTTGGACCCTAATTTCTCTGCCCCCCTCCCGTTTACTCAATGTGGGAGCCACGGACCCCAGAGCTCTAAAAACTAGAGAGAAAGTTGATAAAGAGAGGAAAGCATTCGCTCCTGTAGACTTCGGCTATTTACTTTGGCCCCTGGGGCTAAGGATGGGAGAAAAATAAACCTGCTTCCAAACACTTTTTTCCCATAGAGTGAACAAATTTAATTTTTTCTTCTATTATTACGCTTTAAAAAATGTTAGATGTGAATTAAATGTATTAAGGTCAATAAAAATTGCTTAAAGTGGCCCACTCTGCGGTGGGCCCAGTCGGGGATCCCCGACTAGCCGACCTGGCCAGTCCGCCCCTGCTAATATTATAAAGAGAGAGGGTGAATTTTTATGTGTTTATACAGTAGATCTTAAAAGTGTTCGTACACTTTGAAATTTTTTAGTAAAACTAAAATAACACAAAACTGAATTCGAACATGAAGTCCAATATTTTTTCACATCATTCCTATGTCATTCTAAATACAACCCAGTAGTTTTTTCTAAATATTGTCGGATATTCTTTTTGAAATTGGTCAAAAAACGAAGAGAGAGAAATAACACGCCACAAAAGTCATCGTACACTCAAATATTTTCGAATAAATTCATGATTAAAATTCTCATATACCGTTTTTGTTAATATTTTTGCATTTTGTTGACCCTCAAAAGTCATTTCGATTTAATTTTTTTGTTTATTTAATCCTTAATATTGTGCTTATTACTTTAAAATGGTTGGTGCTCGTAAAAAAACAAAAAACACCATTTGAAATTTTTTTTTCCCCTGACGGTCATGGTCGGATTTATGGGGAACGAAGGGGGGCAATGCCCCCCCTCCAGTCTTGGGAGGACTTTAAACATAGTAACAATGCACCTTCCAAAATCTTAAAAGAAAAAAATATGATTTTTTTTTTGGAATAGTTCAGAAGCGAAAATGAAGCGAACAGCGACTGTCCTTTTCTGGGGGGGGGGGGGGGGGGGGACAGAAAATATACAATGTATTACAAGTAGTAAAGTGGTCACTGGGGTGCTGAAATGTGTTAAAAACGACTACTTTGAACTGAAAACCATTAGGGCAAGTATATAGGGGTCATTCTCCAGAAAAAATGTAACTTTTTAACTCGAATATTTTTCTATTTCGAAGCCTTTTGTTTTCTCTTTTTTCATTCTTACATGAAAGTGTTACCTACTACAAGTAGCGACAAACAATGGCCCAGCTGAGTTCCAATCGTTTTACTCATAAATAAAAATTAAAAATGACTTGTTCACGGAAAAAAAAAACTTTTAATGTTAAAAAATCATGGCGTAATTTTGTTAATTGTGCAAACAATGAGCTACTTTAATGATTAGTGGGACTCTAATATTAAGCTCTCTTAATTAAAGTACAGTTTAATTAGTAGATGTCCTTTTAGTTTAAATGTGTGTTAAAAATAGTATTTAGTAAATTTGAGAATATACAGGCAATTTAAAATTTTGGTAGAATGCCTGAGATTGATGTATTTCCCCTCCATCATTTATTTTCACCTCAGAAATAATGACATCGATAAGGTCTGTCACGGAGGTGAGGAATTGTCCATTATTATAGGCCTAATAGATACATTTTTCAGGGAAATATTTTTTTCTTCATTGCTACAATCTGCACATGTAAAGCAAATGAAAACATGTTCACTTATTTTTTTTACTTTAATCTACATCCCTGAAATTCAAATTCACAGATGTGAGAAGTCACATTAACCGCACTTAGTTTTTAAAGTAAAATCTATTTTCTTGTTTTTCAACAAAAATCTCACAACTTCTTTATGGCTGAAAATAAACAAGGTGCCCCCCTTGTATCATGGAAAATAAAATTTGATGTCAAGACTGCCACCTGTTAATGAGGAATGGGATTTTGTGCTTCAGTAACGGAGGTGAGAATTTATTGTGTGACACGACTATTTATCCTAATTTAACGAACTAAAACACAATATTAAAAAATTAAATATACTTAAACAATTGGTATTTGAGTCACTTGTGAAAGGAATAATAAAAAAATAAGTATATACTTTTAATTAAACAAGTTATAAAGCAACATAAACAATCACACGAGGTGTGTAACATGCCACAGAGGTGAGAATTCACATGTTGTGAACCAAAAATGTACTAAAATCAAAATTATTGTTCAAAAATTGTTGGCAGGTTTAAATAGATATGTTTTGATGAAATTAAAAATCATTGTTAAATGAATTGTTCCTTAAAATTTTTACTGTGAAAGGCGTGTGACTCAAAAGTTGCACTTTTTGAAGAATGACCCGTAAGTGAAAATATCGACTGAGCGAGTTATGTACTCAGCTGCGATACTTAAAATAATCAACAAATTAGAATCTGAAATAAAGATTTAAAAAAAAAGGTATTACCTTTAAATTAAACAAGCTATAGCTTAGGGCACCTGCTTTTATGAAGGCCCCCCCAACTCCCAAAAATTTCATGATTTGTTCCTTAACAAAAAAAAAAAAGAGAAAAGAAAAGTTCCTGAAAAAATACATTTCATATTAAAGTGATTGAAAACTTTGAAAAAGTGCGGATACAAACCATAAATTTAAACATTTATAACAAATGAGAGGGGGTAGAGAGGGATAAATGCTGAAGTATTAAATTTTGTTCCTTGCCTCATCCTGCATCAAAAATGCAAAAATCATGGTTCTCATGTTTCTATAACATATTACTTGAGATAAATTGTTGTGACTCACATGTTTCATATCTTGCTGTTTATTTAATCCTGAATGCAGTGCAGTATTTTGGAAATCCTTTTACTGCTTGCTTTTATCTTACTTCTAATGCATATTGTTAATCTGTTCAGCACGAGAAAAAAGAAAAAAACACTACATCCATTCCTTTTTGTTTTCTGCACTGCTTGTAATTGAAGAAAAAAAGTTGTTGAAATGAAAAATCTCAATATATTATTTTTCTTTTAAACTTAAAGTAGCTGTATCGTACAAAGTTAGAACAGTACTGTAGAACTGTAAAATCTAGTACTAAATTTCAGAGACTGGAAAGGGCAAATGAAGTCCATAATAGATTTAATGGTTCTCTAGTCCTTGAAACGGATTAGATGAGTTTTTAAAATTCCTAAGCAAAGAGTGCTTCAAATTTATTTTTTATGAAGTGTATAAATTATGAATTGTTCAAAAGGGCAGGATGTTACTCTCTTGTTACCTATTTTCTAAATTTGTACACCATTTCTTGTAAAGCACTTTTTACTATTGTTCATTTTGTATTTAATTCATTGTTGTATTTGTGGGTGAGTTGAAGGCATGATCAAAAACTAATTGAATTGAACCGACAGCCGATTTAAGCAAATACTAATGCTTAACTTTCTATTCTTCCTCGCTTTTTCTCTCTGAGGACTGCTGTCATTCATTTGTCAACACAAAAACAATTTTTACTGTGTATTATCGTAATTCGCAAAAGAGTTTTGCTATTTTTTTCTGAGATTTTTGTAGTTCCAATTATCCCTTATAAGGCTTAAAAATGCAGAATTGTATATCTATTTTACAAAATTCCTCCAGGGGAGAAACCCCCTGACCCCTTAAAATTGGGGATATTCTATACCTTACTTAAAAGGGACACTATTTTCCATCATATACCAAATGTATAATGCATAAACGGAGGGGGGAGGGGGCTTTAAAATATGGCCTTTTTTTCCACTGACAGAAAAGCTGTCTGGACTACAAAAAAGAAACTCAAAACCTGAAATAGTTAAGGGCCACGTTAAATCTAAATCATGCCTTGATTACCACTAATATTGCTCAAAAAAAAAAAAAAAAAAATCCTGCCCCCCCCCCCCCCCCCAGGAACTCTGTCCTAAATCCGTCTATGCTCACGGTAGCGGTAAATTGGTTTAAAATGTCTCAAAATTAGATAATTTATACCATTCCATAGTAAAGTGCTAGATAAAATGCTTTAAAGAAAAGAATCGGGCCAAAAACATGGTAAGAAAAGGTCAACTGGCAAAGTTAACAAAGTGTGATCGGAGATTTAAAGTTCAAAAAATTATGAAAAATACATATTTCAGTGCTGTAAATGTTTCTGCAGAGTTAAATGAAAAATTTTACATTTAATTTTCACCTAAAATTGTTCACCAAGTTCTCTGATTAGCTGGATAAAACGGGACCTTTTTTCCCGCAGAAATTTTCTTGGGCGTGCGAAAAACAGAAAACTAACGCTTTTCGTCACAATATCAATGATAAATAACCTCAAAACGTTTAACAATTACGTCTTACTTACAGATAAAAAGGAATTCAACATTTTTGTTTAAATTGTTGTATAATTGTAAGTCGAAGAAAAAATTTGGAACTTAATCTCAAGAACTTAGTTGGATCAGTTAATCAGGACGGTGGAGGTGTTATATAGTGTGAGGGTGCATATCAGCATCAGGACTTGGTAGTTTGGAATTTTTTGGTGAAATAATGAATCATGCTGTTCCTTTAAATATTTTAAAACCCAATTTTGAACTATTAGTCAAAAATTTGCTTATTCGAAAAAGTTTGTTTTTTTATCAAGATAACGATAAGAAGCACACGGTTTTTAACGTTTGTGTCAAGTGCCTCGATAATTGTCCTGAAGTTTAGAAAATACCTCCTCAATTTCCAGATTTGAACTTAATGCAACATATTTAGAGATATCTGGTGGCTAGATTACGAAAAAACGGCTTTGAAACGAAAATAGAGCTAGAAATAGTAATACTCGAAGTGTGGTTGAACACTTACTCAGAAATTACGCAAAAAAAAGAAAGAAAAAAGAATGAAATTTATTCCCAGGCGTTTAAAAGGTGTTGTTGATACTGCATGATATTCTATTACAGTGATTACCAACCTGGAGGCGATCGCCCCCAAAGGGGCGATCGAACTCTTCTAGGGGGCGACCGGTATTCGGATACCTGGTAATGGGAAATTTTTGACCTTTCAAAAACTATATTTATTAAAACAAATCAGTACACAATTCAGATAGCTTTCAGAATACCTATGTTGTGTAAACCGAACCAAGCATATGGCACGTCAAATCAAAGTCGTTCCCAGAAAATAAGGCATGTATGATTTACAGCTTAATCACATCTGTTCGGAGAAAAAAAAAATCCCAAAATCGAAAAATAATTTATTTTATTGCCGTTTTCACGAGGAAGAAAAAAAATCTTGTAAGCACTGTCTGACCGTTGGCGCCAGCATTTATTTAACGCCTGAAAAGTGTGAATATGTGTAGGAATGGATTTTTGCATTTACTTATCAGTTGTCATTCAGAATTTTACAATCAGCGCATTAAACCTCTTAATTAGTTTCTATTGTTTGATTTAATTTAGTGAATTTCTGTTTAATTGTGCATGTTTCGTAGTGTGGAAGTTCGATATGAATTCGAAAAAGAAGTGCCGACAGTATTCAGCAGAGTATTTAAAATTTAGTTTTGTCACGTCACCGCAAAATATGCAGTTTCCACACTGTCTTTTGTGCGATAAAACATTTTCTAACAATGAAGCGATGAAGCCCTCGTGAATGAAAAAGCATTTGTCAAGAGTACATGGTGACAAAGTAAATAAACCACTTAGTTATTTTCAAGACCTGAAAACAAAAGTGGATAAACGGCCAAAGGTGGGTGAATTACTTAGAAGACAAGCAACAGATCTTGACAAAGGGCTTCTTGCTTCTTACGAACTGATTCTTTTGATAGCAAAATGTGGTAAGCCTCATATGCTTGGCGAATCTCTTATTCTACCGGCTGCCAAAAAAATAGTTGAAATTTTGCTTGGTGAGGGCTCCAGTAAAAAGATAAGTCAATATCTCCCCCTGAGTAACAACACAGTTTCCAGGAGAATAGATGAAATGGCTGCTGACGTTGAGTGCAAACTCATAAATGTTTTGAAACAAAGTGAATTTGCTCTACAGATTGATGAATCAACTGTGACAGATAAAAGAGGTATTTTATTAGCTTACGTGAGGTTTATAAATGAGCTGAAAGAAGAGATAACTGAGGAAATGTTGTTCGCCAGAACTTTGATTACTGGTATACAAAGGGAGCGTCGATTTTTAAAGTGGTGAAGGATTATTTTGAAGCAAACGAAATTCCATTGACAAATGTAAGTGCTTGCGCAGCAGATGGTGCCCCTGCCATGGCGGGTCGTCATATTGGGTTTCTTGCACACCTTAAAAGAGAAGTGCCAGAAGTGATTACTATCCATTGTGTCATTCATCTTCAACACTTGGCTGCAAAAAAAATTGAGTGGTGTTTTACATGAAACCTTACAATTAGTCATTACTTGTATTAACAAGATCAAAGCTAATTCTCTCAATGATCGCCTGTTTCGAGAGCTTTGCCATGAAAATGATGAAAAATTCGAACGCTTGCTTTTACATACGTCTGGGAGATGGCTTTCCAAAGGAAACTGTTTCCGCCGTTTCTTGGAATTATTCGACTCTGTAGCTGATTTTCTCGACTTGCATGATCCTGCTTTAAGTGAGAAATTTCAGCATTCATTTCCAAATTCGAAATCCACAAGGCAAATATTGACCGTAAATAATTTATCCTGTTTCCGACTCTAAAAAAAAGTTTAATCGTGGATGATGAACTTCCTGAAGAAAAAAAAAATTAATTTTTATTGATCACCTTGATCAGTTAAAAAAGAACATGGAATCAAGGTTTGCATATTTGATCAACTTACAAATTCCTGACTGGATTTGAGACCCATTTAGTTTTGAAGATGTGAATGAACTGGAAAACTTTTTGCAGACAGAGTTTATGGGTTTGAAATTTGATTGTGAATCAAAAATTACTTTCAAGCAATGCGGTTGCGAACTTGCCTGGGTGAAGCTTATGGGTACTTACCCACAACTTTGGAAAAAAGTTGAACAGCTCCTTATCTCATTCCCCTCAACATATTTAGTCGAAAGAGGATTTAGCTCTGTAGTGCAGCTTTTCACGAAGCAAAGAAATAGATTGGACATCTGCCTCAAAGGGGACTTCAGATTAAATCTCACTAACGTAAAGCTAGACATCACAGCTTTAACAGAGTTCCATCAAGCACAAATCAGCCATTAAAAGAGTTAAAAAAAAAATCTTAACAGTTAAAATTTTCAATTTTTCCGGATTTCAATTTAGAAAAAAAGCATGTTACTGAAAAATGTAGTATTCTTATTTTTGCTAAATATGTAAATGACGTTGGTTAATTAAAGCACTTCAAATTAAGTTTTTTCTTTTTTTGGAGAGGGATAGTGGTTAAGAATAAAAAATTCAGTTTTAAAGCTAATTATTGCTTTATCATGCACTTTTTGAAGCTTTAAACTAAAATTAGGCATTCAGTAACATTAATCTTCACTAAAATCAACGCCATCTAATTTGTGTTTTTAAGGGAAGAACGTGGGGGGGGGGCGATAGGTGTAATTTAGCTTCTGAAAGGGGCGATGGGCCAAAAAAGGTTGGGAACCACTGTTCTATTAAATGATAACTTAATAAAAGTTAGATTATTCAATAATATATAAACATTTTTTAAAGTGTACTAAGACTTTTGTGAGATAAAATTTCCGGCACTTTTTGGTTTTTTATTTTTGAAAAATTAAGTTTTAATATTTTTTAAAAACCTTTCATGTAGTTTCGTTAAAAATTGATCATCGATCTTATAATTAAATACCTACTCCGAAATATTAATTCTAATCAATGGATAGGAGCCAATTTTGCTGAAAGACGTAGGTGTACGAACACTTTTACTTTTGGGAGCCACTGTATGTTCGAGGTATTTTTTTATATGTTCGAGTGGCTCTTTGGAACCACTGCACCTATTTGGAAAATCCCTTCACTATATGAAAGGTGCTTATTGAGTGACATAAGCTATGATTCGAAAAAATTCGATAAATATTTCTTTTTTTATTCCAATTTAGGCCCAATTTTCACATAAATTCCCGAATATGGGAATGAAAATTTACTTTTGCACATATTAATATTATATATCGTTGAAAAGGGTAGAATTTTCCGCGTTCTAGACAATTTGTTTCAATGCTCTAACTTAATTACGGTGGGAGTAGAAATTTAGGTACTACTTTCTTCATTAAATCTACCAATAAAAAGTGAAGGAATTGTCCCACAGTTTTCTTTCTGACACCATTGGAAAATGCGACATTTTTTACTCCAGATCCTTCTTGACCTTTGGTCGAAAATCTTAGCTTCTATATTCAAAGGGGAAAAAAAGTTACAAGCGTTTTTAAATCAAATTCGAAAAATGTCATTTTAATTCAGGTTGTCAACCATTTTATTTTCGCGTTTCCACGGTTACGCTTTTTACCCGACTGCGCGTGCGCGACGCAAAGGAGGGTAATGTATTTATCAGTCTATGTATGTATGTCCGTTTATATGTGGCGTTCTACAAGCTAAACGCCTTGGCCAATTTTGGTAATTCTTACGTTAATCGATTTGTCTTAACCTTGGGAGTGTCATTAAGCAAATGACAGTAATCAAAAGTACCATTTGAAAAACCAGTTGCCATTTTGTCAGTTTGGGATCGACACAGGCTGGGTGTCGCACAATGTGTCGCACGCTACCTGCGTGCGATAAATGCACGTAGTTTTCACTGCCTGAATTTTTACCCGACTGCGCGTGCGCGAAGCAAAGGAGGGTAATATGTTTATAAGTCTATGTCATAGACTAATAATAAGAGCAGACCGAGCTTTCCCAGACTTGCTGATGAAAAATTGGTTCATGGATACATCATGTGACTAGTGGAAGGCTTGGCGAAAACTTTGGCGGCATGGTTGCTAGATGGCAACATTATCTACAGTTTGGCACTCGACATGTATTTTAAGACGTAAGGTATTTTCATTATTATTTTTTTCCAGGTGCAGAGATTGAACTGTTTTTCTTTTAGTTATGCATTATTTTGGCATTAGTTTTGATCACAGCTTTCAGTAACTTTTATTTCATTTGGAACTGCTACGTCAGCGTTGGCGTGAACGTAATGACGTAAACGTTTTGCGTTAACGCAAAAATGTACTAATCGGTATCTTAAATTGAAATTTTAGGTAAAAATCTTACCGTTTGCCGATTCTTTTTGGGCGCTTGCATCTTTAACTGCTAACAGAGTTATTGAAATTGACTAAAGAAAATGCGCAATACGATCTACGCGAAAAACTCACTAAATTAACAAAATATTTACAACTTAGAATAACAAATTTACAAATCGGACTCCATAAAAGATCACTCTTCCGTGTTGCATCAATTCTATTTATTTTATTTCTCTCGATCGTCTGCTACGATCAACGCCCGCTGTTGCTAGGATATCCACCAGTCACATGGTTTGGTTTATGAGCAGCAAAAGGGTTGCCATAGCTCGGTCTACTCTTATTATTAGTCTATGGTCTATGTGTATGTATGTCTGTTCCTATGTAGCGTTCTGCAGGCTGAACGCCTTGGTCAATTCTGGTAATTCTTACGTCTATCGATTTGTCTTATCCTTGGGAGTGTCACTAAACACATGACAATAATCAAAATCACCATATCAATAACCATTTACCATATTTTGTCAGTTTGGGATCGGCGCACGTTGGGTGTTGCACACTGTGTCCCACGCTACCTGCGTGCAACAAATGCAGGTAGTTTTCGCTGCCTGAAATTTTTTGTTTACTAAGTCTACTAATTGGGGTCTCATTGGCCGAGTGGTCTAAGCGATTGCTTCTCCCACTTGAGGCGGTGGGTCAAGACACCCTCGCTCCGGATGTACTTTCCCCTCTTTCTGATGTAAATTCTTTCGTGTGTTCTTTATATGTATTTTGTACTGTAATAAAAATATATTATGCGTAACGAAGGCAAGACACTCAGATTGTAGTCCTCATCAAAATAAACCCGTGCAATAATTCGATTTTCATCTCTAACATGTTGCAAGTTTTTGCCTTGATTCAAGGGACTGAATTTCGCGGCAAATACTTTCTTGAGAGGCTTTTTTAGCTTTGCGAGAAAGATTTGACTGACGACGTTTCCAATTTCGCGTCATCATGAGTTATACAGGGTGTTTATAGAGCTGTGCTGTAGTTGTTTTAAGTTCGCGCATTTTTGCCGAAGGTCAAGCATATGTAGATTTAAGTCGAGTTAGGTCCCTAGTGGGACTAATTATCAGTAGTTTAGACCACCGCAAGTTACTTAATAAACCTCACGTTAAAAACAAACTATCCCGATGAAATGACAAGGGTGCGAAATGTATCGTCTTATAATCATAATAACTAAATCAATGAAAATTAACTAAAAAGTGTAAAATAAAAAATTATTAAATAAAAACAAAAAACCCGACTGCGTAAAAACCAAAAAAAACTAAAAAGAAAAATGTATAAGCCCAGTAGTTTAGAATGTTATTAAGTACTACTGAACAACTACACCGTTGAAATAGTTTTATAACCGTACACAGATAATACAAATCTTAAATTCAAAGGCAGAATAGAAGGATCAACAGTCGGGGCCCATTCAAGTTTTACGGGGTTCTTTGAATCAGAAAGGAATGGGTCTCGACTGTTGATCCTTCTATTCTGCTTTTGAATTTATGATTTGTATTATCTATATACGGTTATAAAACGATTTCAACGGTGTAGTTATTCAGTAGTACTTAATAACATTCTAAACTACAGGGCTTATACATTTTTAGTTTTTACGCAGTCGGGTTTTTTGTTTTTATTTAATAATTATTTTTTATTTTACAAATTTTAGTTAATTTTCATTGACTTAGGTTTAATGATTATAAGACGGTAAATTTCGAAATATTGTCATTTTATTGAGGAAGTTTATATCGTGAAGTTTATTAAGTAACTTGCGGTAGTCTAAACTACTGATAATTAGTCCCTCTAGGGACGTAACTCGGCTTAAAGCTACATGTGCTTGACCTTTACCTTCGGCAAAAATGCGCGAACTTAAGTCAACCACAGCACAGCTATGTAAACAGCCTGTATAACTCATGATGACGCGAAATCGGAAACGTCGTCAATCAAATCTTTCTCGCAAAACTAAAAAAGCCTGTCAAGAAAGTACATGTCGCGAAACGCAGTCCCTTGAATCAAGACAAAATCAAATGCACCATGTTAGATTTGAAAATCGAATTAGTTGACTTTCTTTCTTTTGGTTGTACTTTGAAATACACTCATTACTGCATTTCGCTATTTTCGCTAATACTCATCCAGTTCCATATTAAGCTTTGGTGCATGAAAATAAAAGATAGCAAAAAATACACTTTTTTTGTTTATTTAAGTACAAAAATAACTGGTAGAATCCATGCCAGTTCAACAAGGGCTGTGACATGATGGTCTCGGATTTTTTTTTGAATTTAACACATGTTAAAATTCATAAAAAATTAAAAAATACTTTTTTTTATTTTGCCCCAAAAAATTCCTAGTCCAAGATACAGGCCGCCAAAGATGGCGGCCTGTATCTGTATCCTGTCACGATTTCTCACTTGGGATTTTCGCCAAAATCTTTAAAGTACATTATCTCAAGAACGGTAGAACATATTTTGTTTCATTTAAAAGAAAATATATTTTTTTTTTTTTTAAATATGCAACATTTTGAAATATGTGCTTTAGTTTTTTTTCTACAGTCTTTTGAAAAACAGAAGTTTAAAATAATGTTTTTGATTTTTCTCAAATATATCAATTTCAAAAATTTTCATTTTTTTGCAAGTTATTAATACCTCTGAGCACTACGCTCCCTGAAAAAGAGCTTCTACTTTTTCATTTAACAGATTTTAGAGGTATTCGAAAAAAATGAGGGTTTTTAAGGAACTCTTTACGTAATTGCAGACCTAAAAATTCAAAAAAAAAAAAAAAAAATCGCAACAAGCGGCCAGAAAACTTTTAATTAAGTTATATAGCGAAATTTTCATTTTGAGTCGCCATATTATTCAGGATATGAAATTTAGTAAGAACATTTAGCTTAACGATTCTTTCGGCGCTGCGCTGAAAGGTTGCGTGGGGAAATACAGCGAATCGGTTGGAGACCGCATTCTAGTTTTCATAAAAAATAAAACTCCTGGATAAATTATATCTTATAATCATAATAACTAAATCAATGAAAATTAACTAAAAAGTGTAAAATAAAAAATTATTAAATAAAAACAAAAAACCCGATTGCGTAAAAACCAAAAAAACTAAAAAGAAAAATGTATAAAAGCCCAGTAATTTAGAATATTATTAAGTACTACTGAATAACTACACCGTTGAAATAGTTTTATAACCGCACACAGATAATACAAATCATAAATTCAAAGGCAGAATAGAAGGATCAACAGTCGGGGCCCATTCAAGTTTTACGGGGTTCTTTGAATCAGAAAGGAATGGGCCTCGACTGTTGATCCTTCTATTCTGCTACTGACCTTATACATTTTTCTTTTTAGTTTTTTTGGTTTTTACGCAGTCGGGTTTTTTGTTTTTATTTAATATTTTTTTATTGAATCCATTGTTTCTTTCCTGATTTTGCATTTAATTTCTTAAACTTATTTTATTTCGTGTTTCAGTGGTTACGCTTTTAAGATCCATCTTTCGCATTTTAATTTCTTAAAAGTATTTTAATATCTGTCGTCATTCATTAGACGGATGGATTATGATAGCGTGGTTGCTGGGCGAGTTTGTCGATAAACAATAGAGTTGCGGAACTATTTTTTACATTTGAAAGATATTATTTGATGTCTTTTTTTTTTTTTTTGTTTATTTGGCGAAATATTTTAAACTGCAGTAAAAACAGCTTCACTCGCTAAATAGAGTTTTAAAGCAACTGTAAATCTCATTTAATAATTTGACGAAAAGTTTTAAATTCCAAAGAAACTTGTTTTTTTATTTATTTATTTTTTTGAAAAGGTGTGTACGCTTTTTATACAAAGAAACATGATCACTGCGCATCAGAGGGGGGGGGGGGGCGTCAATTTTTTTTATTCAACGAACTTCCATTAAATTTTTAGCACGGGCATCGCTGTGCGGTTACTACTAGTTTCTAATGAAGTATTTCATTTCTGATGATTTAAAACATTTTTTATCAAATGAACGAATAATTAAACGAACAAATAAATAAGCAAAGGGAAAATAAATGAATAAATAAATGAATTAATTAATATGTGAGAAAAAATAAATGAGTGGATAAAATATTAAATGAATAAAAAAGGTAAGTGAATGAAAGAATAAATAAGGAAATTAATGAATGAGGGAATGTAAATGAATTAATGAACACGTAAGTGGTTAAATAAGTGAATCTATAAGTAAACGAAGTGAACTATTTCACTTTGCATCGCGAGCTCTTGCACTTGGCAAATCGTATTAAGCATATAAATTCGAAACATGAAATAAATAAATACTGCTTTAGGCATCAGGACATCTCAATTAAAATTTTAAATGGCAACTACGAAAAGGTGATATTTTACATAACAAAAATTTTTTTTGAAAAACCGAAGTAGTGCACCGCTAGTGGTCAACTTACACAGGTTTCACTGTATTTATTTTCTTCGTTGGAATCAACTAAATATTTCAGAACATAGTTAAAGTATTGCTAGATAGGTAGCGCTGCAAAATTTTCAAAAACTTAATCCAAACATATTTATGCGCTTTATATTTTAAATAAAAATCAGAGAATTTAAAAAGTACAGTAAAACCTATAAAGTTGAGCACCCTTGTAAGTTAACCACCTGTAAAAGTTGACTGCTATTTTCAGGCACATAATTCGATCTCTATCATATAATTCAATCTCAAAAGTTGACTACCTGCTTTAGTTGAACACTATAGTAGTACACCGCTAGTGGTCAACTTACACAGGTTTCACTATATTACATATGAATGCTGTTTTTTCTCTGAATACAAAATATGAAACATTCTAAAATGTTGAAAAACAAATGAAGTTTTTTTTTCTCCCCATACCCTATTATATTTGATTATCCTTACAAAGTTATTGTTTGTCATTACTTTTTCATTACAGGGTTTTTCGTATACTTCATTCCCTCAAACTGAATTTCATTCTTTTAGGAAATTTCAAAAATATGAAGATCTGATTGCCAGGTCCTTTTTTTCTGGAATTAGCTCTTCGCTTACTGTTCAGCAATTTCTGGTCGCTTTTTATCTGAAAAGTAAAACGAAGCAGAATAAGTTTTTAGAATAGAGTTCTAAACAATACCAGCCTCCCATGTTGTATATGTCATAAGGAGGTTGTCGGGAAAAAAATTAGCCGCTACAACTAGGGAGAGTTGCGATTGGTAAAGACTGGGGGGGGGGGGGGAGAGATTGGATATATATCTTCTGATCACGAACCGAGGTTGAAAATTCGAGATCTTAAAAATATTCATACTGCAAAAAAAGAAAAAAAGAAGGTTCGTGAAAATTTCAGTACATTTATAACGAAAGAACAGTGAATTAAAATATAGTTGCCATTTATTATATGTATGGCATTGAAACTTAGCAACCCTATTTGCCACACCTATTACATACACAGGACATTTTTAAACCAACACCCCCAAAGCCTGGAGGAGGCAATTTATTGTTGTTAAAGATCATTCATTAATTGCCTAGGCCATTCATTAATGGCCTTCAGAATCCCTTGTGTCCATCTTGGTGTAAAGAAATGTTCCTCTGCCGCTTGGTTTCAAACGAGCGCAGAATACAGGTATGCCTGACCCAAGGCCATTGGGGTATATGTACCCTCTTTAACACGTAAAATTTTACGGAATGAAAGTGAGAGAACGGTCGGTCTGGAAGTAGCAACATCTATTGAGGTTCAAAATTACTTTAAATATGAAAAGTAAGAATATTTTTACATAAAAATGAGAAAATCCGCAATTTTTTCATCGAAACCCAAAAAAGGGGGCCCTAGGGGCACGGGTTAATATTCTTGGATTGACTTAAAAGTTTGCAAGGATCATTTATTTGTATAATGAAACAAATTGAGGGGGCGTCCCATAAAATATTTACAACTTCAAAAATAAGGACCACTCTAATGAATACCCCAGTATAATTAAAGCTATTTTTAACCCCCGTTCAATTATTACCTCTCTATATGCTGAACCTGTTCACAATCGGTACTCGGAAATTTCTATGAATCAAATTGGAAAGCCTGAAATACATTCAAGATTTCATCACGTGATCTAAGGGCATTAAGGGAAAGAAGAAAAATTCCTTTCCTGCATATTACTCCAACTCAAAAATAATTCATCTGAGCAATATGAGCCTAATTTTTCTGCCATTGAACTATTATCAAAAATATGATCTTTTTATCAAGTAGGGTAGACCGGGGCACGTTTTCGTAGATTTTTTTCAATGAATTTTCAAATTTTTATGTTTCAACTTAGGAATTTTTTTGAAGCAGTTAATGGAGTCGAAATTGGTATATTCAGTTGTTGCTCAGTTTGTGTTTTCAGCCGTTGAAAAAAAATTTTTTGACTCCAAGTCGGTTGCGTAAACTTGCCCCGGACGCGGGGCACGTTTACGCATATTTATTTTGATACCTAAGGTGGTTCTTAAGATCTTAGTGTTTCGAATATAACGTCTTACCATCGTCAAAATAAAGCAAATTTATTACAGACTGAATAGTGTATAAAGTAAAAGCTGAATGGGCATGAAGACGGCTTGTGTAATGTTGTTGCTACATGATAGTAACCTAGAAGATACGAATCTGTTACTAAATTAAAAAATAAATGTTGATTTTCAAAAACTAAAGAGCCTGAAAATACTAAAAAGGTTTGAGATAGTTCGGGACAAAAAAGCGCCAGGGCACGTTTGGAAGTAACATACCGTAAGAACGTGCATAAAGCGTGCTTTTTATAGCTGTAAATGAAAGTTACCTAACATTTTTTTCTAGAAACATTATACCAAATAAACTGTTTAGCTACCCTGAACTGACTTTTTTAATTGGTTCGCAATTAGATATCTAACCGATAGAATGTTGAATATTTTTTTAACAATCTGTAATTAACCATAAAATGATTTATTTCTATAATTATTATTCTCTAATATTTTCACTGAGATATGGCATATCATTCCACGTAAGCAAGGGTTGCTCACGTAATTATTTTTGGGCATCAACCAACAATTTGAATTTCTTAAAAAAAAAAAAAAAGTTCAAGAAGCATATTTTTAGTTTTAATTGGATTTGAATTTTAAATTGCATATTGTATACTGAGAACATAAAAGATTTTTTAGCAATGATATCATCTGACACAAATTACATATTAAGCCCAGATTCAACGTGGAAAAACATGGAGTTTGTTTGCTTCCAAAATTCCCAATATTCCCCAAAGTTCCGGGTTTATTCCCCAAAATTCCCGGGTTTATTCTCGTAGCTCCAAAACTGAGGGTTTCTTCGCATCTCTACCACCCCTTAGGCGCACTTTAATTCAGTTGCCTGCGGCCATGCGTTGAGACAAGAGGTGGATTTTTGTGACGTGTGATTTTTTATGGTGTCATCGCACCAGCATGAAACGCTGTGAAGTATTGCTTTAAACTCGGGAAATCCACATCTGAGATACTTGAACTCATTAAACAGAGTTATGGGGATGATGCTTTAAGCCGCACAGCAGTTTTGGAGTGGCACAAAATGTTTAAGGAAGGCTGGGAGCTCGTTGAAGACGATCACCGCGTCGGACGTCCGACGACTGCTCGAACCGATGCTCAGGTGGCCGAAGTGAAAACAGTTTCGGATTCTGGCAGGTGTGTTACCATCGCCCTTATTAGTGAGGAAACCGGCCATTTAGTCGGAACCATCCACACCATCGTAACAAAGGATCTTGCGATGAGGACAGGTGCGCGAAGCTGGTGCCATAAGTCTTGAGCGAAAAGCAAAAACTATAGCGAGTGGAAATTCCGCAAGAAATTTTGGACAGCACAGACAAGGCCCCTAGAGTCCAGACCCGGCTCCACCAGACTTTTTCCTGCTTCCGCGAATGAAAAGGGAGCTCAAAGGGCATCGATTAGACTCCATCAGGCGGTTCAAAAGATGACGACAAAGGTTCTCAACAGTATTCTGGAAATCGACTTCCAGCGGGCTTTTGATCAGTGACTGATGCGCCGAACTGAGTGTATCGATGCAGGAGAAATGTATTTTGAAGATTATTAAGTAATTCCAATAAATTTTGATTTTTGGAACCAGTCCTGATACTTATTGAACACATCCTGTAGTTAGATGGTCAGTAAGAGACATAGCCCGTATTAAGGGACTTCAATGGGTGATCAAGGCCCCCCACCCCCCGACTTTGAAAAAATAATGCATTCACATAAAAATGGACGTGCTTTTTATTATTTTCAGGCAAAATGGGCATTGAGAGTACACCCTCCCCCCCCTCCTTTGAGGCTACTTGCATAGAAAGGCGAACAAGCTGGTCGCCCCAGGCAGCTTTCTTTTTATGTGTTTTGGCGAATAGTTTTAAACCCTAAATAGACTTTAATAGGTTTTTGAAAAGGCGTGTACGCATTTCAGTTGAAGAAAGATGATCATTTCACATCAGGAAGGGGGAGGGGGGGGACGTGGATTTTTTTTTTTTTTTTTTTGTTCAACGGACTTTTTTCAAATTCTTAGCACGGGCATCGCTGTGCGGGTATTGCTAGTAATGTATAAAGAAACCTACATTATTTGAAAATTTTAAATCCACATTAGTATGCCTTCATTAGTTCAGCCCTGAAACTATTTCGTTAAGTTTATTAACAAAACTAACTTTATAATTACTAATATTTTTCATTGTTTTTGCAACAATTAAAGAACGGGAGAATTAATTTTAACTTGAAAATTACATCACACAAAAACTTTCCAATCAGAATTTCAAAGCCCTCGCTAAAAAGTTTCGCTTAAATAAATAAAATGAATAATGTAAAATTTCTCACCGCTACCCAGGGCTGCTGAGTGAAAACAGATTTCTTTTCAGTTTGGTAGCCCCCCCCCCCCCAAAAAAAAAAGAAAAGAAAAAAATTAATTTGAATTTTGACATCTTGAATTCAAATTATGTTTTTCGCAATCACGAGTGTGTGTGTGGGAGGGGGGGGGGGATATGTGTGTTTGTGTGTATGGGGTATGTGTGTGTAGACATGTGTGTTTGTGTCTGTGTGCAGGCATGAAAGTGTGGGTAGTTTTGTGTGTGTGTGTGTGTAGGTTTTTGTGTGTGTATATGTGTAAGTGTCTGTATGTATGTGTTTGTGTGTGTGTGTAGTTGTGTATGTATGCACGTGTGTGTAGGACATGGATACAACCTGGAGACGACTTTCGCTATAGGAGCAGCAGCGTGAGGAGCCGGCCTGTCCACGGTGATGGTGCAGAGGGTGGCGGTGGGAAAAATCAAAGGACCTCAAAAACAGTCAAATGAAAGCAATAAGCAATCGTGATTACTCAAAAAACTAATAAAACTTATGCTACTCCGATTCTGAGTCGGGACCCCAGTTTTCGACTAGGCTAACACGGCTTCTCGTCGACTCAGTAGCTAGCTATTCGTTGATATAGAATCTTGCCTCTTGCGATAATGTGGATAGAGAGCAAGCACACTATGCTTTTTTTTTACATTAAAGCTACTTCCTTGGAGAATTATTTTATTTCTTTTATTTTAAGATCATTCGAAAAGGTAAGTTATGCTTTGTTGCGGGACATCTTTCTGTGTTGAATATACTTTACATTCAAATAATTTTATTTTTTTTTGTTCATATTGTTACTAAAGCGATCTTTCTAAAGCTTTTTTTTTTCTGTTCTTTGCCCTTTCTCCTTTTTTTTAAAACCTTGTATGAGAAAGCAGGCCAAAAAAAAAAAAAAAAAAAACTTACTTTTTACTCTTCAAAGCTGATCCAGATCCTTGGCCGGGTCGTGAGCCTTTTCTTGATCTTTTTCAGTTTGAAACGGAATGATTTTCACATTTTCTTGGTTTTCTTCAGTTTGAGATGGGACGATTTTCACTTTTTCTTGATCTTTTTCAGTTTCAGATGGGATGATTTTCAAAGTCCCGATTTCTACGAGACTGAAAATGTTTTTTCTATCCTCTTCATCCTCACTGGTTTCATTGGATGTCGCGGCAGCGATCATGTTTGGATCAGGTCTTTCATTCTGCTTTGGAGTTTCTTTCCCCTCCATAATTGTTGCTCCAGAGCACTCACAAACTTTGTCCTCGCAGACGATTTCCCGGAGGAATAAATCAACGGCTATTCCTTTGAAAACACGACACTCGCAGACGGTTTTCCGGAGAAATAAATCGACTGCCATTACGCAACCCCTTTCTGGCAGCTTCTTGTCATGCGCAGATCGATGAATGTTTTGAAGGCGTGAGAATGAGATGCGCTTGCTCCTCCCACATAAGTTTCCCGAAAGAGTTTTCTGACTTTTTGGGACTGGACAGAATGTAAAGAAAAGCATATGTGTACCGAATGAGGATAGAAAAATGAAGTGAGGAGACCCATTTTTATTAGCTTTTATTACACAGGGAGCGACAGAAATAACTCCCGTAATTCAAATGTGAATAAAAAGTGTTAAGAAAAAACCCCTGTTAAATTCAGTGGCGTACCTCGGGGTCTAGCGCCCATGGCGAACTCAAGAAATAGTGACCCTCACCTCAAGGTTGCTCAGAAGGGAGGTCACAAGAGGTCACTGTGACCTCCTAAAAAAATTCCTTAAGCAGCAAATTTTAATCGATTGAAATTCATCCCGGAAAACTCTTTGATTTTTTCTAGTAGATCCAGTTTTTTAAAATTTTTTAAACTAATTAAATAGTTATATATATATATATATATATATATATATATATATATATATATATATATATATATATATATATATATATATATATATATATATATATATATATATATATATATATATATATATATATATACAGGGGCGGATTGGCTGACTTTGGCCCAGTCGGCAAAATAATATTTTGGCCCACTTCTGTAAATTAGTCGAGCAAAGACATTAAACTGCCACTAGTTCCTATTTTTCTAAGTTTCTAAATGAAGATTTAAAGTTCTAAAATAGAAAATTGTGAAACGCCAAATGTAGCTAACACTGACACATTTTTTATGTGCTTTGAAAGGATACTTACGGTTATAAGCCTGAAATGGAACATCTTTAGGTTTCTATACTGACAACATTGGAAGGACACGAGGAAAGAGATGAGGAACCAGGTAAATCCCCCCGGAATTTTTTTGAAATTAGTTGATCTATATAGGCCTAAGAAAAGAATCGGGACACAGGGTTCTAGTTCCCTTCCAAGCGATATTTTCAAAGTTGATGTCAAAAAACGCAACTTTACAATTTTCGATAGCGTTAAAGGAGAAGAAAAACAAGGGGTTCCGCCACAATTTTATTTTCTTAACTTTTTTTTTTAAAATTGAAATCCCTTTTAGTCTATCTTTGTTTACAATAGAATGTCGGGGGCTCTTCCCAGAAATTCTCCGAAATGGGAAGTTTTAGAAATGCAATTTTAGGCTACCCTTAGTAAAATTAATGGAACAGCATAGGGATAGGGAGCTCTCTACAAAAACGTTTAGAGTTTGAACTATTAAAAAACGCAAAACTAACTTTGGTCATGTTTGAGAGAATAGGAGGGTCAGTGATCTCATTGGAAGCATTTAAAAACTAAAGCATACTTGACCCAATTTTAAACTACATTTCGTTACCATAGGGAAACTGACGACTCTCCTTCGAAATTTCCCGACATTGAAAATTTAAAAATATAATCTTAAATAATATGTTTGGAAACATTGAAATGAAAAGAGAAAGATTTCCCCCAAGATCTTTTAGAAGGGCACTGTGCCCTTCCGCTTTTAAGCTAACCTTCGACCCCTGTTCTTGAAACGTCTTCTTTTGTTTCAATCATTTATCCACAAGAATCTGATTAGAATATATCTGAATGTGTTTTGCATTACCTTTAAAACTAAACATCAAAAAGCTTTTTAATATTTTAAAAATAATTACTATCGAAAACACTTGAACTTTGTATGTACCTAGTATACCAAAAAGTAAAAGAAGCACCTTTTTTATTCAATAAAACTTCTCTACCCTTTTATCCCTTTTATCTGAAAGCTCAGTGCCTCTTTTTTGGTCTGGAGGAAACACTAGTTCTCTCAAGGCATTTTTTTTCTTCTGAAACTGAAATCAATTTTTGGCTATAGTGCAAATAAAAGGATTGCGAAGTTCTCCGATGAAAATTTCTATAAGTGAAATTCTAAGCTATCTTTAGTGACTTTAAGGGAATGCCTAAGGTTCGAAGATTTTGGCAATTTTTCGATATTTAAGAGGGTCCAGGAAACAAAATGTGTTAAATTTTGCCTTTTTTTTATCATTTAAAAAACTTCTCCGTCTTTTTCTGCTTAAAAGGACGTTTGAATCTTGTTCCTATCTTAATTAGAACGAAAGATATAATTATTTTTGTTGCATTCTTTTAACTAATATTATATTTAAATTTAAAACTTCAAACGCATTTCTCTTCATGATGCAATTTTTCCCGATTTCTGGCATTCAAACTCTCAAGTCAAAGTCTCAAGTCAAGAACTGATAAAATAATGAAATTTGGAGCATATCTTTTTCAAACAGTTTACTTTGATTTTTATACGGTGAATTTGAAAAAAAAAAAAAAAACATTACTTCAAAAAATATGATTTTTTTAAAAAAGTATCTTTGAATTTTTCGAAATTTTTCCTCAAATATTTTCTATTTTTATTGAATTAATATTTCTTTTAAATCGTCGAATAAAAATTAAAACTTAGATATTTGTGCATAGTTTTTTGAAAAAAAAAATTGAAAATTGATCAAGAATATTTTGAGTTTTAAAAATTTAAAGCAACCCCTTTTTTTTTAGAAAACAATAACTAAATTTAAATAATTTTTTTAAATATTTATGTTATGATTTTGCAAATCAAACTAATGGTGAATCAGTGCAAAAAATTTCAAAACTCTATATTGTTTAATACCATTTTTTTTCAAAATGTGTTCCGGACCACCTTAAATCTGTAATGCACAATTTCCTTCTTGGACCTTGATGCAAAAACCAAGAACCAGGTAATAGTGTCCGATCGAAAGGCTAATATCTTTCCCACATTATTTACTACAAAGCAGAGGTCTAATCTTACATTTGTGACCTGTTGTTGCACCAATCGGAACAACGAATTCTCCACAGGCAAAAATGAATTTTTAAAAAAGGAAAAGTTTGGACTTAACTCGTTCCTGCATCAAAGTCCTCAATAGGGAAGTTTTCGATTTTTCAATTTTACTTTTATATGATAGAGTAACATGTATGAACATCATAGGTGAAAAAAATTTTGCGATACGATAAGTAGTTTTTTTTTTTTATTAATTTTTAAAGTTCAAGCGCTTGTGACGTCAAATAGCATAGGAAGTGACGTCATGCGCTCTTCCGATAGGGGAGAAATGCTAGCGAACCGGTTCCCATGTCTATGGGAGAAACCGAAGGACGTGCATTCGACTTCGAAGAAGAAACGTAAAAGGCTTATCTCCTCGCGTTTCTGGAACATTAAACCAGGGCCGATCCTAGCAGGTGTGCAGAGTGTGCGCCGCACAAGGGCGGCCAAAGCAAGGGGCGGCCGCAGGCCGCATCATATAGTTCTTATAATCAAGCAAAATTCCTCAAGAATTTCTCACAAGATAACTTATAATAAGTAGAATAAATATGCTGATTTTTAAATGTTCAATTGTCAATGTATGTGTCGATTTCCGGGCAGCATAGCATAGTTTAAGAAAAATAGAATGTTAGGGAACATTGTGTTGGTTCATTGTCCATTAATATCTATTTTTAACACACATGCTTCATTTGGTTGCAAAGTTTGTGACAAAATCGGTAATCAGGCATGGATACAGGGGAGCGGAAAGGCCCCCATCTGAAGTATGAAATGGTGCCGTCTAAAAGGAGCACCGAGGGCGGCCACTAATGTTTACCCTCCAAGCTTTTATAGACCTAAACAATGAAGACATATTTTATTTATTAAAAAAAAATAGCTATACTGATTAGATACTCTCGCAAGCATTTCAAACAATGAACTATGTAACAAACTCTGTGTTTAACAATCGTGGATGCGTGTAGAGAAAGTGGAAAATTGCGACTCTCTTGAGAGTAACATATATGAATGACGAACAAAAATGTTGTACTTTTCCCCTTTACGACAATTTTTCTGATTAAAATCTTGAATGAACTGCCCGGTTTCAGATCAGGTAGGAGAACAGGACCCTTGCCCCGGGAAACAAATTTAAATGTAGCTCCAAAGCGAAGATCCAAAAGGATGCCATGACCTCCTTGACGAAACTAAAGAAGGCTTAAAATTGCGTTTCTAGGACTTTACTTTCGGAAAATTTCGCTGGTTGAACCATCGATCTTAAGGACCCAATTAAGTCTGATTCACCTCCTCCACCTTAACCTAACCAAACATAACCTAAAAATGTTGGCTCCAAAATCCAAAACGTGTTTTTAGACGACAGCCCTTCCTATCATCAAACGTCATATAAAATTGCTTTGGCATTTTTCGAAATTTTTGCAGTGGAGGATCCCGAAATCCCTTCGCAAACATTACTGCCAAAGACAGTCTCAATTAGCGTCTTTAGAGAAGCCCCTAATTCCACCCCCCCCCTCACTTAACGTATTGAAAAACAAACTAAAATTGCGTTTTTCAAACATCAGTTTCAAGAACTTTTGGGGAAAGACCCCGGATCCCCCTTTCTCCAACGCAATCACTATACCTGAAAATTTCGTTTTTAGACGGTTCCGTGGAGCCACAGCTTCCTGCCTAAACTAGCCTGAAATTGACTTCAGTTTCAAAAACACAGTTTGTGAGGGCACACTGAACCCCCGCCCGCTCTTAGTCCCATCGTTATCAAACAATGTTTAAAATACGATTTTGGGACTTATATTTCTAAAAAATTTCGGAGAACTGCCAGGCTTATGTAAATTTTCACGGTGCTAGGGCATATCCATCAATCGTCGAGGTGAGGTGGACAAAAGTCTATAGTTATATCTTTCAGATATTAATGTTAAAATATATCCGAAAGATCCGTAGAAGCTTCCCAGTTTTGTTAACATCACTAAGATAATATAAAATTGCGGTTTTAGAAATATCCGCTTAAGAGAGCCCCCAAATCCTTCCTTCCCAAAAATAGCCTATAATGGATTTCAGTTCCGAAAAATATTTTGATTTGGAATATTTTCACGTTTCCCCTATTGTTTTCAAATCTAGCCAAAAACGGGTTTTCGAAAAAATAGTGCCGAGAAATTACCGGAAGATAGCCGCTAGATCCCCTACCGTCACCAAAGACGGCCTAAATTTCCTTTTTCAACTTATATTTCGAAATCTTTCGATGGGAGACGATTGAATCTCCCTCCCTCTTGCAACGTCAACAAAGGTAACACAAAATTGCGGATTTAAAATTTCAGTTTCGGAGATTTTTCGCGAAGAACCTTCCGATCCTTCCTAAGCTACGGTCCTAAAAAATAGCTTCAAATTGATTTCAATTTTGAAAGAATTTTAGGAAAGAACTGCAACGTTACTTTCACCTAAAGTCTCGAAAGTTCCTAAAATTGCGATATTTGACGTAAATTTCGAAAATTTCTCCATACACCTTGAATATACTTGACTCTTTTGTTATTGCAACCAAACACAACTAAAGATTAACTAAAAATATTTTTCATACGCCAATTTCGATAATTTTCTTGGAGCAATCCTCCTCCCCTGAACCCCTGACACCTTCCCCCACGCTTCCCCTTCCTCCGTCCCTTCTGTGATGTCACCGAAGAAAGACTATAAAATGCGTTTTTACGACTAGTAAATTTTGGTACTATCTATTGCTTTCTTCAAAGATATTAACTGTACCTAACGAGTTTTTTACTATAAAAAATTTCTTCCAATTTATAAGATCATTCTTCTGTCCCCCCCCCCTCCTTTTTTTAAATTCGAATTTGGCATAGAAATTGAAAGGAAGATTTGTATAGACGTTAAAGATTAGTCAAAATATGCCAATTACTCTTGAGGGGCGGCACATTAGGTCTTTGCACACGGGCGGCCGACACCCTAGGATCGGCCCTGCATTAAACCTCTCATCCTCTCGGAAATATTCGAAAATCATTATTGATATTGCTTGAGGAAGATTATTTAGATTGTGCTTTAACGAATACGGCCTCCATAGTGTGTTCAAAAGGATTATTGAATTTCTAAAAAATAAAAATATCAGCGCGCTCAAAATGTCCCCTAGCGAAAACAAGGGATCTTCGGCGGAAGGCTGCCCATTAGTGCCCTGTGACGTCAGCTCGTGACGTTTCGAAGAGCGCACTTTTGCGCGTGGATTTTTAAAAATTCATTAAAAATCAATCACGGTGTTTTAAAATTCGGCGATGGTGATTTTTTTAGTTTTGAGGGTCAATTAACAATATCCAATAGCCAAAATATGAACATTTAATAGGTAGCAACTTCCCTTATGTAGACTTAATACTATCGTGACTTTAGGACTACAAAGGGACCTCATACCTGAAATACCATAGGGACCCAGGGTTGCCAACTGCTCCGCACTTTGCGGAGTTGTTACGCAAAAATGGCGAAACTCCGCGGCTCCTCAAAGAAGTTCTTTTGCTCAGCATTTCCCTGCCGAAGCTTTCCAGCTTAAATTTTGCTATTTCATCATAACAAACATGTAAATATGGGAAATTAAAGATGCTTATACTCAAAGATTGAAATTGTGTATAAAGCTGTTTTATTAATTCAGAAATAATTACTTCCATACTAGTGCTTAAAATAATTATTAAAGCTTTTAAAAAAATCAGATAAGTGGTTTTAGTTAATTTTATTGATTTTTATACAAAATTCCGAACTGCTCCACAAAATTTTAAATTGCCCCTCAAAATCAGCACAGATGCTCCTTAAATTGTTTCTCCAAGGTTGGTAACCCTGGGATCCCGTTAAGTCTAAGTCAGGCCCCTGATTACAACTAATGTTGCTCAAAAAAAAAGAAAGAAAAAAAGGGGGGGGGAAAGAAAGAGAAAAAAAACCTTGCCCCCCCCCCTTGCCACCCCTGGAACTCAGGCCTAAATCCGCCAATGTTCAGGAACTCGCCCTTCACAGGACATTGAGTCTTACCTTCTCTGTATGTCTATTGAAGAACGAACTGTTTAAAAAAATGTAGCCGCGTGCCCGTGATCCCCTTAAACTTGCTTTAGTTATTTTGGAAAATCTCAATTATTGTGGGTTCTAGGTGCGATTTAAAATATTACCGAATTTGCGGGAATCGTTTTGGGATACCTTGGATAATGCTCCCTCTCCTTACTTTGTAAAACGGTATGTTACTAATTTTTATTAAAGAGATATTGTCGCCATATGCTAAGATACTTTTGGTCACCATAAAATGGCGCTAAACAATTTCATCCGTAATGTTTCCAAAATATGTAGTAAAATTTGGCGATGGTTTGAATTTGTGCACAAAGTCACATTAAAGGAAGTTTTTCTGCTGTTTATGGATTTGCCTAATTTAGTTGCTGGATTATTTTACAATAAAAAAAGTTTTTAAAGATTCTTTGACGATATTTTGTTTACATGGTGAAAACTGACAAACATTATTACGTAGTCTTTGACTTCAAAAACCGTGACGGTTGAAAAAACTGCCAAATGCATCCGCTAATGAAATCTTTCTCCATAAATTTTGGCGAGGTTTCTGCTGTTAGATTGGATAATGATTAAAAAATCCAATCAGCACAAATAATAAAAAAAAACCCATTAATTACACTAAAGTTTCGTTTAAATGGAAAATAATCAACCAAATCTATAGTTATTATTAGCCAATCTTGGGGGAAAAAACTTTATTTTAAGATTTGACTTGAAAAAAGCCTTAAAAAGTCAGACGAAACACAAAAACATTCAACAATTCTAACATGAACTGGGAGTTTAGATGATACACCAAATAATGAATCGGGTTGAGGAAAGCCTTCGAACATGGAACAAAAAAAGCCCATAACTCGTTTTTCATACAACTTAGAACTTTCTAACAGATGCCATCTTCAGCAGAAAAATAAGCGCTTTCGATGGACACATAATTTTAATATGTGCACGTATTTTTTAACCGTCATATTGGGGGCATTTATGCGAAAATTTGGACAAATTAGAATAAAAAAGGAACTATCAATCGGATTTTTATTGAACTGATCTACAAACCTCCCCAGTACCAAAAAGAACAAACGGTGAAAGTTTCAGCCAAATCTGCCGGGTAGTTTCTGAGATCTTAGGGAACAAATTTACCAAAGTCCATTTTTATATATATAGATATACTAGAGGACCCGAAAGACGTTGTTCTGTTCAAACTTTGTAAATTGAAAAGTTAAAAAAATATCAATAAACTATCAAGTTTTTGAACCTTTTTTTTTTTTGAAAAAAATAAGTAAAAATAAAATGATTTAAGCTGCTTGGTGTCAGAATGCGTATATTTATTCAACTTGATTTATCTAATATCCACTGAGCAGTTGTTTTATTAACTATTTTTTCTCCCGTACTTGATGGTTTGTTCCTTCAGCCATACTCAAAGGATAAAACGCATCCTCAGATATTAAGTGTAAAAAACTAACTACCCATCTAGAACAAACGGGAAATCCCGCTGCAACATCCCCCATATGAAAAAGAATAAAACAATCGAAAGGATTCGTTAAAAAAAATAATAAAGGTAAACATAGTTCTCTGAATAAGCGAAAATCACTCATCCCTCCCCCCTCCCGATGTGAAATAAACACGTTCTTCAACTAATATGACTAAAACCTCTTCGAAAACGAAAAGCAATTCTTTGTAATTTGAAATATTTCGCCAAATAAACAAAAAATACAATAAATTACATTAACAGTAGCTTTAAAATGTAAGCAAATGATTATGCAACTCTATTGTATATAGCCAAAGTCGCCAAGCCACCACGTTACTGTAATCCAGCCGATCAGTGAGCGAAGCCAACTCCGACGATTAGCAGTCCGATCTTTTGAACGAAAACTTTTAAAACTTCATATATTGCCTAATTTTTGTTCTTTCCACCAAAGATAAAGATCTTCATGGGGATATTTCGATACTTGGGAATCTGGCGATATTTTTTCATTGGCGTCAATTTTTGACTCCAGCGCTTGCGCGAGAGATATTTTTCGTTGCAAAGTTAAACAAAGAGAACGGAAACACCGATTTACATAGGGCTACTATAAATCAGCAGGGTTATCAAAATAAATATTAATGTAAAAAAGACCGCGCCAGATTCCCAATAATCGAAATATCCCCGATCTTCCACTGCACTGATCTTTTGTGTACAGAACTACCCTGTTGTAATTTATCTGGACAAAAATAAAATTTGTTTCGTCTTTAAATTCCATCATCTTTTCCTTTAATAATGTACTGATTAGTTTGATAATCTTTAAAGTATTCTTGACATCGGTGTCAAAGCTCAGATGGATTTGAGCCGAGAAACAAATGTTGCTAGGTACGGTACTTGCGGATCATTTGGTTAGGAAAATCTGAAGCACCGATCAGGTCACATGGTTCAACTACGACGACAGAACACACGCTTTGTGTGAACCTTCCAGTACTTTACTTTAAAATATTTCTCAGGACCTAAATCGTTGCTTTTAAGAAAAGTAGGCTTCACACACTCTCTCTCTCTCTCTTTCTCTCTCTCTCTCTCTCTCTACGTTTTATCTATTCTCAATTGACATTATCACAGTAGGAAATTGCATTACAAAAAGCAGAGCTGCCTTTCTTATTGTCCTTGGGCAATGGGTTAAATATTTATTTCAGTTCTTGCTCAACAATAGGTTAAAATAAATATTAATCATTTGGGAGATATAACCATCCAATGTTTAAATTAATTAATTCATTAACAAAAACGTCGCAGCTGCCGACCAACTAATTATTTGGGAGTTACAGGCAAAATTCGCTTTGCCCGGGGTATCCACTTTAGCCGGGTTTACCCTACATGTTAGCATGAAATTATTTATAAACAGTTATAATTCACGTTTTAATTGCCTTGGAACATTTGAACAAATTTTTTCTGATGCAGAAAAATCAGTGGTTTCTATGTATGTTTAATTCTAATTTTTGCGAGCATTTTTTCGCGCTCATATTAGAAAAAAACGGCATTATCGGGTCCTAAAATTAAAATTCGAACAGTCCGCTTCATTCATGGCGTCTGAACCCCGTTCCCCGCCCTCTACGTTTTTTCCCGGGTGCCCAAGACCCTCCCTGCAAAAATTTGGTCGGGATGCGAAGTAAACTATAGATTTAAATAGGGAACATATACAGGGTGTTCCGTTTTAACCTGCAAGACTTTTATTTATGCAACCATTAGTCCTAATAAATACTTAAAAATGCAAAAATATTCAAAATCAGATGCAGAGTTAAGATATTGAAAGTTTGTAGTAAAAATAAAAATTAGTCAAAAAAAAAAAAAAAATCAAAATTTAACTTTTTATACGGGCTCCAGGTCCCCTTACTTATATTTAGGGAAATTTCTTCATTGAAAATACATTCCAACAGAAAAAGTTTGACATTAATACGATCTATATTCATCGAGCTATGAAACGCTGCGTTTTATGACTTACATCTCTTTACACCCGCCATCAATAACACCTTTTGGGGGGAAAATACAGCGGTTAACAAGGGTTTAAAATTATATGTGTGCATATAATGTAATTTTTCAAATGGTTCGAGGTTTTGTAGTGTATTTTTGCGTATCATGGCACAACATTTGCTTTTATTTTGGAATAGCCATGAAAAACATAAATACTCATTTTATTTACTTCGACAGCCTGGCATTCCTCTGAAAGGGCGATAAGTTCCAATATCATCTTTTGTATGGTCCTTAAAACTTCAAACTCGACTATCTCCTTCAGTTTTGGTTGCACAAATGCCAATTTTTGGTGTCAGTAATAGTTTTCAATGGAGATTATTTCTCTATATATTAGTTAGGGGACCTGGGGCCCGTATAAAAAGTTAAATCTTGTAACTTTGGCTCATTTTTACTTTTGCTTCAAACTTTCAATATCTTAACTCTGAATCTGATTTGGAACATTTTTGCAGTTGGAAGTATACGTCTAGGACTAACGGTTGCGAAATTAAAGGTCTTGCAAGTTAAAATGGCCTGTATATAAACACACATATATAGATATACATATATTCCCTGTTTTACTTATATAGATTCATTCATGAAGCTCTCTCTAAAGTCATGTATTACTTTTCCGATCAATTCTGGCGATTCTGCTGCGATTTCGGAACAGATGACAATTTTCGGATTTTGTAAGTTTGTTGCCTGACGTCGGTATATTTTAGCCTTCAAGTATCCGCAGAGAAGGAAATCAGAAGTAACAGGATTAGGGTATAGATCTTGGTAGCTTGCTGGCCATGGATGTCGTCTCTTGAAGAGCATCCGTAATGAGTAGAAACTACTGTAACTGTTATGTCTTCCTCTTCAAAAAATATGGGTCTAAATCAGCAACATCAGCGAAGCTTGCTGTGGAGAGGACGCTCATTTATCTCTCGAGGATTCCGTCGTGCACTGCTACCGAAATTTTGTTTGTCGATGCAGCCTGGGTAATGAAAGTATGTTTCGTCACTTGACAGTAATGTGGCAGTATTTACAGGCATGCAGCAATGCAAATCCAATTCGATCTCATCATTTAACAAGAAGTTCTGTCCAGAACTAAACGAGCCTACTTTCCCATATACCCATACACAGGGGCCATCAGAAATTTTATTAAAATAAAGTTTTAAAAACTCAATTTTGGGGCATCGAGACATTAGTTGAGGGGGTGGATTTAGGAATCTCCCTCGAAAATGTTTCAAAATTTAAATTTCCGAGTAATTTTTGAAAATTATAAAACTAAAAACGCATTTTGTCTACTTTTGATGTACGGAGAAAGGTCAGGTTTCGGGCACTGGCCTCAAAATACTTTTTGAAAATAAAGCTTAGAAACCAAAATATTCTTTCATTATACATTGAGAAGTTAGAAGAGCAGTGGTGCTCTTCTAGCTCTTCAGCTGTCCAGCCTAAAAATGAACCTTTAGAATGTTTGCTTACATCAAAGGAAGTGTGAAGGTGCTTAGAATCCTTCCTTCCTGGAAATATTTTGCCTTTGAGGCTCTAAAAATTCGATTTTTAACTATATTTATACGTATTTTAGAAAAAGATGGAAGATTCGTGAGCTCCTCCAAAAACCTCCTTTTAAAGATATCATTACGATATAAACTAGGGATGATGATAGGGGAGGGGGGTCCTATCAAATCGTTTGTAATTGAAGTCCCAAAAAATTTCATTTAAGTTGCTTTTAAGCAAGTTAAGTGATAATTGCTGGATAAGCTAGTTTCTGTTGACATTTTTTCCAAATAAAAGACTTAAAATGCAATTTTTTGCTACACATCAAGGCATTTGTGAAAGGGAATAGGAAAAGGGGGTTTTCCTCCTAGTTTCGAAATTAAAGCCATAAAAACGAAAATTTAGGTTCTCTTTGGTCTTGTAAACAATAGGTATACTCTGAGAACAGTAGCATTTGGAGATCATCCAAGTGTCTGTAGTTGAAATCAAGAAATGATGTAAAAGATGGAGAAAAAGTTTGGAAATAAGTTTTGTTTTGAGGATAGGGATATAATTTATCCCCAGTTAAGACCTTTACTTCTTTTTCAGCAAAACAAATGTGTTAAATTTTGTTATCTTCTCATAATATTTTCTTCTTCTTTTTTTTCTTAAAAAAAAATCCTACAATCACAAGGCTTTGGGAGGGGCCATGGCCCCCATAGCCCCCCTCTAGATCCGTCCCTGTACCCATACTACTTTCTACTACCTGATCAATATTCTCAAAAACAGCTAAAATCGCAAATTGTTTCAAACATATTTTTTTAATATCATAAGCTGATTTCTAGGAATAAAATATTCCTCACTCATCTTTAAAAAAAAAAAAGCACCTTTCAAACAAAGCAGCTAATACACTTTTTTCCATTAAAAAATTCTTTAACAGTTTTCAAAACGAAAAAATAATAATTAAAATTAATAAGCTTATTGAAATAAATACATTATATTAAAAAATCGTTTCTTTTTCCCCTGTTGCCAAAAATCATTTTTTAAATGAATTAATGCAATTACCAAAATAAATAAAAACAATAAAATGTCAACTTAAAGAAATAATTTTCATTGTCAAAAAAAAAAAAAAAAAAAAAAAATCGTCTGCGTATATCTTTATGTAGAAACATGAATGACTTCGAGTTTATTCGCCGAAAATTGAATGCCTAAATTAAAACTTTAGCGTGAAAATAAAAACAAGTCATATCAACAATAATTATTTCACAGTTAAAACCATAGCTGAGGAGTCAACCTCATTTTGGGATAAAGGAGTCGGAGTCGAATATCCAAAAATCGGAGTCAGTCATCTGTCCTCCGTGTATAAATTTTTGCCAAAGCTACGAAGTCAGAGTCTAAGTCGGGGAGTTGGAGTCCGATTAATTATCGGGCACAGGAGTCGAGTCGGAGTCAGGTGCCCCTAAATTCTCGGAGTCGGAGTCTGGAGTTTGGCGTCAAGAGCTGTTTCCAACAAAATTTGTTTGAAGTAAATCCGCCTTCAAGTACGGAATCTACATTGACTTTCAGTTTCCCCGTAGGCGCTAATGTTAAGGGATTTGAACTGTTCAAAATTGAACGGAAAATTGTTCAAATCAAAAAGACATTTTATATACAAGTTTTTCATCAAAAGTTTTTTCCTACAAAGTTTGTTTGAAGCAAATTCGCCTCACAGTTCGGAATTGCCTTGAATTTCCCCGTAGGCGCTAATGTTAAATTTTTTTGAACTGTTCAAAATTGAACAAAAAATAGTTCAAATCAAAAAGTGAAATGTGGAAATGAGGTGTACTCGCCGAGATCTTTCGAACAAAAAAAAGTTTTTTCGAATCGGACTATTCATTCAAAAGTTATTAGCGGGGGACAGACAGACAGACCGACAGACAGACCGACAGACAGACAGACCGACAGACATTTTTCCCCATCTCAATACCCTACTTTCCAATTTTTAATTTTTCAATATTTATTTAATTATTTTACTTATTTTTGATTTTTTTTTTTTTTGTTTTTCGCGATATTTTTAAGATGCATTAAGCCTTCTTTCATGCTTTTTTCTTCTTTTTCTGACTTTTACTGGGAAAGTAGGCTAATAAAATGGGAAACTACACACTACCAGGGTTGCCAGATTTAAGAACAGTAAATACGGGACAGGCTTCTAGGAGTGAAAGGGGGGGGGGAATATTTTTAAGGTTGAGGGCAATTAGCAATTACTAGATATGGTGTATTTTTAAGGGGTACTTTCCGACGTAGAATGTTTCTTCATGAAAAATTCAATCGTATCAAAGTATTAAACCTTGCATTAAGCCCACAAGCAAGTTGAGTGCTAATAAGCACGAAACTGCAGTCCTAGGCTGGAATTGACTGAGCTGGCGGCGTATTTCATGTATTTCTGCCTTAGTCCTGGCTATAGGGCGGTAACTTACTGAACATACCTGCCTTGCCTGCAATATCCGAGTTGAACCGAACCATTTTTCGGTCACTCGTCTGTTCAGTGCTAATTCTATATTAGCTACCAGTTTGTTTGGCACTCTTGGCTTCCTTAAGAGGTTTTCCGCCTCTAGCTCAGTGAGTCCTATGTCGGGCTGATGAGTGCTAATAAGCACGAAACTGCAGTCTTCGGCTGGAATTGACTGAGCTGGCGGTGTATTTCATGTATTTCTGCCTTAGCCCTGGCTATAGGGCGGTAACTTACTGAATATACCTGCCTTGCCTGCAGTATCCGAGTTGAACCGAACCATTTTTCGGTCACTCGTCTGTTCAGTGCTAATTCTATATTAGCTCCCAGTTTGTTTGGCACTCTTGGCTTCCTTAAGAGGTTTTCCGCCTCCAGCTCAGTTAGTCCTATGCCGGGCTGATGAGTGCTAATAAACTCGAAACTGCTGGAATTGACTGAGCTGGCGGTGTATTTCATGCATTAAACCTTACAAAATGTCGCCGATCAAAGTATAAAAATCGTTTTCATTGCGATTGCCGACGCATGCAGGGCCGTGCTTAGGGGGTGGCAAACTGTGCGGCTGCACAGGGCAGCTAAAATATTTTGAAGTTAAGGGGCCGCTAAAATATTACAAGAGAAAAAAACATTTCTATACGAAAAAATATCTTCTTTCTACTGGTACCAACGAAAAGAAGATGCAATGGGACAAACGTGAGCTACAGCGCATTAAAAATAGGCTATTTTTCATGTGAACAATTTTGACAGCCTCTTTGGATACCAATATTTTTTAGAAAATCAATATTTATGCTCTGCACTATAACCCATTAAAGGCATATATATTGACAATAGAATTACTATGTAAGAGCTTTTGAATCATTTTTGTTCAGAATTTATGACATTATAAAATCCAGGAAAAAGTTTCTCCACTGCCTTTTTCTTGCGACTTTGCATGCGTGCTACCAGGCCCGACGAGAGGCCATGTCAGCCTAGTCGGAAACTAGGGGCCTGGGCCTTGGAGGGATGGGGCCCGGCGATACTGACGGAAAAAAAGAAATAAATAAAAAGGGGGAAAAAATTCCGAATAAGAGAAAACGTAAAGATTTAGAAAAATTTACTCTGTGGCACTTAAAATAGATTTAATTGTTTTCTAGTAAGCAGTTTTGTTTCCCCTCTCCTCTTTTTTTTCTTTTCCCTCTTTTATTTATTTTTCCCCTCTTTCCCCTTTTTTTTCTTCTTTTCGGCGACATAACTGACAAGGGGCCCGCCTCTTGGCTCTCTGCAGCCCTGCGTGATACACAAAAGTTAATGAACTCAAATTCATAAAAATACTAGAACGTATTGACAACCAAAAGTACTTTGAGCTCCTAAAATTTCAGGCTTCAAGTGTGATAAAATTTCCTGTAAGCTCTGAGCTCAAACATGGCAATTCGTTACGACAAAAAGAATTTCAAACTAATTTTTCTAACCTTATTCGAAAGAACACCATCGAAGAAACAAAACTTATTTTAATAGGAAAAAATGTGTTCTTTTTAATAGTATAAACGAAAAGAAGATGCGAGGTGACAAACTTGAGCTACAGCGCTTTGAAAATAAGCTACTTTTCACTTGAACGGTTTTGATAGCCACTTTGGATGACAATATCTTTTAGAAAATAAATATTTAAGCTTGGAAACTGTAACCCAATAAAAACAAGTATTTTTACAATGGAATCCCGAAGCACGAACCTTTGAATTATGTTTGTTCTGATTTTATGACAACCTAAAATCCAGGAAAAATTTTCCCTTCCGCTCTTTTTCACGAGTTTACACGCGTGCTATAACAAATCTAATGAGCTCAAATTTCCAAAAATACTTAAATGTATTAACAGCTAACTGTACTTTAAGCGCCTAAAATTTCTGGCTTCCAGTGTGATAAAATTTTCTGTTAACTTAGTCTAAACTTGGCAATTAGGCACGAAAAGCTGATCTGCCATACTGGATCACATTTTTCGGAGATCCTAGATCCTCAGGATTTGGGTCTAGGAAGATGAAAATTTGCATAGGTTAGTTTCAAAGGCATCTACCTCTATAAAGCTTCATCCAAATCGGAGATGGTCGAGCTGGGCCCCCTAGGTCACTTGACATGGAATGACTCTTCTATATTTGCTAGTAGTAAGTAAATGAAAAGGCAGAAAAAGGTCAAAATTTTTCATTATTTTTCCAAACGTTGTTCTGAAGTTAGATATCAATTTCGTATTTCACCCCCCTCCTGTACTGAAAACAATGCAATTTGGATACTAGTCTTTATTTAATCAATTACATCGCTTCCGGATTCCAAAAATTTTCTTTGCAACCATATTTTGTGTCATATTTTTCCTAATTAATATATTGTAATTACTTATAAAAATCTCGAACAAACTTATGCGGCTTGGTGACACAATACAGCGGGTTATGTTTTTGGAGAGAATGAATAAATAACAAAAATGATTATTTATCGACAATTGAAACAAATTTCGCACATGGCCGCAAAAACTCTAAGCACGCCCCTGTACGCATGCGCAGAGGTATATTTCCAACATTAGTCAATGAGCAAAGAGGAAGTATAATCATTCGGCTGCTCATGGTCTGCCGCATATGCTAAAACAAAATCCAAATTGAAACGAAAATTATTTTTGCGCTTGCTGCCACATGATTTTCTTTTTGCTCTTTATTTCACATTTTTTGCTTTACTTAATTTTTCCCCCTTAAAATAATGTCTCGTTTTGTAAAATATTGTTATTAGCTAGAATACGGGACTTCAGCCGTCCCGTATGGAAGTTCCCCGGGACGCGGGACACTTTTTCAAAATACGGGACTGTCCCTTGAAATCCGGGACGTCTGGCAACCCTGGTTCCATTGCTCCACCCCCCCCCCCTTGGAGGAATTCGCGCCAAAAACCAATGGGCACAATTTCACATAGGAACACATTAGTGTACCAAATTTCGTTTGATTTCATGCGGTAGTTTTTGCTGTAGAGCGGCCACAAGAAAAAAAAAACGGTCACACACATACAGACACACACAGACAGACATTTTCTAAAAATGGTCGAAATGCACTGAGCACACCTCAAAACATTCAAATCCTTCGAAATTCGAAAATATGCAGGAAACGAATAATTTTTTCTACATATTAGATATAGAAGAAAGTAAAAAGTTATTTCTGAAAATTGCACGAAATTCGTATTTTTTTTTTTTTTTTTTCGTTCTTAGCGCAGGGTTGGGAGGGGGAGAGGGAGGGGTGACACCACAAATTTTCACCCCGAACATCCTTCGTGCTAGGAACACCACGGATAACAACCGACTGCATTTTCATAATTCACTTGTTTTAAATCCGAATTTATGAAACCGTCTCCTTTTGCTAACATATTCAAGCATAAATCAAGAAAAATATTTAAAGCTTAGTTACCAATTTTCTTCCATGTGGGTTTGGTGCATATATCCTCTCTTTGGACTGACATATTTAAACATAAATCACATCTGAAGCTTAGTTACCAGTTTTCTTCAACGTGGGTTAGGCGCATATATCCTCTCCTTGGACTAACATATTCAAGCATAAATCAAGCAACACACTTGAAGCTTTGCTACCAATTTTCTTTAACGTGGGTTTGGCACATATATCTTCTCCTTGGACTAACATATTCAAACATAAATCGAGCAACACATTTGAAAAGCTTTGTTAACCGTTTCCTCAACGTGAGTTTAGCACATGGTACCTCACGCGTTCACTTTTGATGCCGAACTGTCGGAAGAGTGAGCTCCTCTAATATAGTGACATGGACTGAACAGAAGCACGATATCTGCTTCACAGACGAATTCGGATGACATTCGTATCGTCATTCTCTTTCGGGAGAACATTCATCCTGTGAAAATCATTCTTCCCCGTGTGCATCGCTCCTTCTCCGCTAAGAGGACGACTCCGGAATTCAACCACCGCTGATTTCACTTGTTGAACACTTCGCCCTTCCAAAAAGAGCGAGATCCCAGACTGAAAACGAGACGTTCTCCTCCCACTCACAATGCTTCTAGTCTGAAGTGTCCATACCTTAGGTAATCGATGTCGAACTCATCCACTGAATTACGTCATGCAGCTTGCGACATTACGTCACAGAAAGGGAGAGGACATCAAGTTTTTTCTCAAAGCCAAAGTAATCTCAAGTTCTTTTAGCCAGTGGGCTGGAAAAAAAGTTTTGCGTACTGACGAGAGATTTTTCTTAAAAGAAAGAAAGAAAAAAAACTTTATCAATGGAAAAACTTAAGTTAACTGTTAAGATTTTTTTTTTTTTTTGTGTGTGTGTAATTTACGTGCAATAATATTTAAATGTTAATATAAGTAATTATTACAATTATTATGCAAACCTTTGGAGAAAATTGCAGAAAATTATGAGAAGTAATCCCAAAATTAGCGTTAAAATTCCTCTAGAATATTGTTTTCATTTTATTACAAAAGAATTTTTTGTTACCTGAAACGGACCTGAGCCCTTTACTCTATGGGGCAAACCTAACCTGGCAGCCTTGTGAAGGGTACGCAAATTCTTATCACAGCATTATGACGCTGCCAGGTTAGATTTGCCTCAGCTGTAGACTATTACATTGACACGCTTTCTTCTAATTTTCCAACGTTTTACCATTGACTCTTACATCCTCATAAATCCCCTTATGAGTTTGTCTTCGTTTAAAATGATTTTTGGTGCTTTTCCAGAATTTGTGCTATATGTACTTGGTGCACCGTTAATCTCGGCGATTATTTTCATGTTATTTATTTGCCATGTTTTGTCAACGCTGCATGGAAATTACTTTGCTTGAATATACTACTCAACACACTATTTGCTTTTTCAATCGTATTCTCAAAAAAAAAAAAAGACATTAAACAAGACTAAACATTCCATTCAAGTGAAATAGTAAACCAAATAATTAATTAAACCATTAAAAACTAAAATAATCCACTAAATAAAAAACAATACATTAAATGACATGAAAAAATCTATTTGAATAACTCGACAACAAAATAATGCAACTTTCAAAGCTCACTTAAAACGTAGAAATATCTTTCGAATATATTTCACAAGTTGTCAAAAAACAATAAAAGTTCCCTTTAGAAATGTAACATTGAAACATGAAACTTGGAAGCGACATAAAAACGACATTGTTTTTCCGCCCAGTTAAGAAATACAAACAAGTCGCTATCTAGAACGATTATAGTACCCATAACAGAAAACGTTTTCACTTTCATATCTATGTTCATTTAGTACTACAGACATACACAAAAATACACGCGAGAAATGAAAAAAAAAAAAAAAAAAGCATATAAGTAAACTAAATACTGCTTTTAAAATGTGAAAAATAATAAAATTCTGCAGAATAATGCTGAGAATCCTAAACCAATGCACCATTCAAATTCAATCAATCCATATGAGTTAAAAAATGTTGTTTGTATTTTATACTGCCTAATATAAAGCACAATCAGTTACTTTTATATGCATACACTGGAATCGTATGCATATAAAAAAACAACTGATTAAATTAAAGTACATTTCAGAAAAATACTCTCTGGCAGCTGGTGAATCATGCAATTCAACAATTCTCATGAGTGCGCATTTTGTATGATTTTTTTTGAATGAATGAATATATTGAAAAGGTAAACGGAAATTTCTGTTAAGTTAGAACTTTTAGAAATATGGATTAAAATCCTGACTGCAACTCTTGATTGCAAAAACTTTTATTTGCCAGAAACGAATTTAAGGTTTTTTTTCACATTTATTTAAGCTAGGTCAATTTAAAACGTTTTGTAACCAATATTTCCAACTCTGGCAAATAAACATTTCATGTCAATTAAAGCATTCAATTTTAAACAAACATTCAATTAAAATCATAGTTCGGCAAATTGCCATGCATTTCAAAACGTGTGAGTGAACTAAAAATAATTAATAGATGTCAAAAAAGGAAAAAAAAAAGGTTAATGCACAAAAGGAGTTTATCCTTTGATGTTCTGTATATTACTTGAGTGGATATACTGATTGCGTTTAAGTTCCTTCAAGCGCAAATCAAATTAAAGTTGCGTCGCTATGTTCTTCCTTTTCCTTTTGCAGTCTGGTCGTTGTGTCACCTGTGTTTTTAAAGAGCGTGAATGAATTCAGACGTTTACGTAGCAAAATCTCAAAGCCTTACTTAAGTACGGTGTATTAGATATTAGGGTGGATCGAAAAAAACGAAATTTTGAATCTTAATTTGGAATACCTGCCAAAAGCTGTGCATGTGTAAGTACAACACACATGTAAAATATTATCAAGTTTGAACAACTCTTTAAGGGTCTACCAAGACTTGAATTTCTCCAAAAATAGAAAAAAAGGTCAATTTTCTAAAATTTTTATGAAAATACTAGTGTTTAAAATTTTTGTTATAATACGGTTAAAATGCTTCCTTTGAACACTCTTTTCATGTATCTTCCCAATTATTTACAATCTTTGCACCATTAAATTCGCACATAAGCCGTTAAGTTTCACGAAATTAACCAAAAACTGACTTTTTTAAAGTTTTTTTGCACATTGCAATATTTCTTCTTTTAACGTCCAGTTTTCTTTTTTACAGCGCCTGTACAGAATGCAGTTTTAAATGGAAGTGAAGTTTAATTTTATTACATTAACAGCCCAGAATCCAATAAAAAGAAATGGCTGCATTTCGAGTTCCATTCTACCTTTTCCATCTGCCGAGCCACATGTGTTAAGCATAAATGTATTATTCATTTTACATTAGAATTAAACTATCAAAATAATTTAGTTGTATTAACTAAAAAAACATAGAGAGAAGTGCATTGGTTACAAAGAATGTATATTTACTCACACACATTCGCTCTGACATATAAACATCAATATTTCACAAAATGAGAGACTTGAAAAGTATCAGTTAGTTAAAGCCACATAAAATAGTCAGTTCGTCACATCCATTCATGAAACCTCTTTGAAATCATTTTTTGATTCAAACGATGACATGATACTTCGAGGTTTGATTTTTGCTCATATGAAGCCATCTTTTGCCGATTGACTAATCACAAACAAAGAAGCTTCTGTCATCATATTAGCACAGCGTTCCACCACATGCGTGTGGCAGGGCAACTATATGAACGCAAAATCGGCGTTGGTGTTTTTTAATCTATTGTTGAATATTTTAATTAGATATGCTAGTTAAAATAGGAGAGGGCAGTTATTGCATATTCTTGCCGGTTGATAACATCATAGTAGTCTGATGCATTAAAGTTAATCTTTGAATTATAGAATTCTCTTATTTCTTCATGAACAGAAGCCACTTGTATGGCCTTCAATATCTTCACACACCCAGTTCTCTGATGTACTTTCGTTCATCAGTGATCACTGTTAAGATAATTTTTTTTCCGTGTGGCAAAAATAGGCATTTCGTTGAATGATAGGATCAATAATTTTTTCAGATTTTCACTTACGTAACGAGATGCTGTAATAACACTGATGAGGAACAGCAAAGTTTTGTTTCAATTCCAGAAGAAGAAAAATTTGCAACTGCTATACTCCCGCCAACAGCCATCAATATCTTTTGGTGTTGATGTCACTTCAAAAGTGGAACAAATGAGGCTTTCTCTGCCAACGCCATCAACAGTGTGCTACCAGTACGGCATTTCTGACAGATATGCGATGTGCTGCAGCATTTGCTTCAGAAACATTACAGGATTTTGGTACTGTGTCAAATAATTATTGCTCTCAAAACCTGCAAACTAGAAGTGAAAGGGTTTGAAAAGTACATTTTTTGATAGCCGAAAAGACAAAACTGTGACAAAAAGAAATGGTTGGAGACAGATACCATAGAAGAACCATAAACGAGGAATCCATGGTTAAAAAATCCAATTCTCTTTATTTGGGTCATGTGACGCCAACTTCTGGAACTGGAAAACATGTCGCGACAGCAATGTGATTTTTGAACTGAAAATTTGTTTAAGCCTTAAGGATTTTTTAGCTTTTGGCTGTGATGGCACTGCCATGAATACCAGAAAACAGAACGGTGCAATTGCGGCCATAGAGAATAAAATTGGACATCCTGTCCCATGGTTAATCTGCGAAACGCATGCGAGCAGCCTTTGCGTCACCTGTTCACATTACTTGATGGTGAAACTGCTGGTCCATGTGAATTTTCGCAGGATCAATAAGTAAATTGCTAGACAGGTGCAACAATTTACCACTGGTCCAGTTTGAAGCAATTACGCTCCTTGTCGTAGGTGCTGTGCTGTTAATGTAATGAAGTATAATTTCATTTCCATTTAAAACTGCATTCTGCACAGTCATTGCAAAAAAAAAGGACTTTAAAAGAAAAAATATTGCAATGTGCAAAAAAGCTTGAAAAAAGTCACTTTTTGGAAATTTCACGAAATTTTAGGAACTTGCGTGCGAACCTAATACTACAAAGAATGTAAATAATTTTGAAGATACATGAAAAGCATGTTAAAAAAAAACATTTTAATGGTATTAGAACAAAAATTTTGAAACTAATTATTTTCATAAAAATTTTGGAAAATTGACCTTTTTTCCTATTTTTAGAGAAATTCAAACCTTGGTAGGACCCTCAAGAAGCTATTCAAACTTGATAATATTTTACATGTGTATTGTTCTTACACATGCACAGCTTTTGGTAGGTATTCCAAATTAAGATTCGAAATTTCATTTTTTTTCCATCCACCCTATTGGATATGAGCAATGCATCTACAAACACAAAATGAAAATGTGTGGGTACATATCTGCTCCTAAATCCTAACCTTTTGCTTAGGTTTTTAATTACTTATGTTCATAACAACGAAAATAGGAGGGAAAAAGTCTTTTTTCAATGACAAAGGAATAAATTAATAAATTTCAGAAACTAGTTGATGCATCCTGAATTTAAATTTTAAAATGATACAGTTCTTTTTTATTCTGTACACAATTTTCGTTTGACTATTGCATTGCTTAAGAGTCATTCCACGTCAATTGACCTATTTTTTCAAATTGTCCTTACTCGACCAACTGCGATTTTGATGAAATTTTTATAGAGGCGTAAAAATGCCTTTGAAACTAACCTATGCAAATTATCAGCTTCCTAGATCCAAATTCTGAGGATCTAGAATTCCCGAAAAATGTGATCCAAAATGGCGGATTAGCATTTTGTGCTAAATTGCCATGTTTAGAGTAAGTTTACAGAACATTTTATCACTTTGGAAGCCTGAAATTTTAGGCGCTTAAAGTTCGTTTGGCCTTAATATATTTAAGTATTTTTTTGAATTTGAGCTCGTTAGGTTTTGTGTAACATACGTGTAAACTTGTGAAAAAGCGCGATGAAGGAAATTTTTGCAGGATTTTTTGTTATAAAATCTGAACAAAATAATTCAAAAGCTCGTGCTTCGTGATTCCATTGTAAAAACACTTGTTTCTAATGGGTTACAGTTGCAGAGCTTAAATATATATTTTCCAACACATATTGTGATTCAAAGTCGCCATCAAAACCGTTCAAGTGAAAAATATCCTATTTTCAAAGCGCCATAGCTCAAGTTTGCCTCCTCGCATCTTCTTTTCATTTAAACCATTAGAAAGAACAGATTTTTTCCTTTCAAAATCAATTTTTTCCTTTTATGGTGTTCTTTTGTTTAAGGATTAAAAAAAATGAGCTCGAAATTCTGTCTGTCGTAATAATTGCCATGTTTAAGAGCAGGTTGCGGAACATTTTATTACCCCGAAAGCTTGAAATTGTAGGAGCTAAAAGTACTTTTGGTTGTCCATACGTTCTACTATTTTTACGAATTTGAGTTCATTAACTTTTGTGTAGCAGGTATGCAAAGCCGAAAGAAAAACGCAATGGAGAAACTTTTTCCTGGATTTTAGAATGTCATAAACTCTGCATAACTATGATTCAAAATTTGATACTTTGCAATTCTGCATTCAGTATACGTGTTTTTAATGGGTTATAGTTGCAGAGCGTAAATGTTGATTTTCTAAAAGACATTGGCATCCAAAGAGGGTGTCAAAATTGTTCAAGTGGAAAATAGACTATTTTTGATGCTCTGCAAGCACAAGTTCGTGGTTTTGCATCGTCTTTTCACTGGTGCCATTAGAAAAAACATATTTTTCCTATAAAAAGGATTTTTCCGATGGTGTTCTATCAGATAAGCGTAAAAATATGAGCTTGAAATACTATTTGTCGTTGTAGTGATGTAAAATACCTGGGTATTTATTTTTAGGGGTAAATACCCAGGGTATATACCCGGGTAAATACCCAAAATGGGTATTTACCTGGGTATTTATTTCAAAAATTTATATCCAACTATAATACTTTTCTGTTTGTATTCCACTATGTATGTATACAGGGTGTTTTGTTTTAACTTTCAAGACCTCTATTTTTGCAACCGTTAGTCCTAGATGCATACTTCCAATAGCAAAAATGTTCAAAATCAGATGCAGACTTAAGATATTGAAAATTTGAAGTAAAAATAAAAATGAGTAAAAAAAATACAAATTTGAACTTTTTACACCAGCCCCAGGTCCTCTGACTTATATTTAGGGAAATAATCTCCATTGAAAAACAATTACAAAAAATGTTTGACATGAGTATGACAAATATTGACTGAGATATGAAACGCAGTGTTTTGTGACTTACACCACTTTACACTCGCCCTCAGTAACATCTTTTGGGGGAGAATATAGCAGTTAATGAGTGTTTATATAAAATATAAAATTATATGTGCGCAGAGTGTGATTTTTCAAATTGTTCAAGGTTTTGCAGCTTGTTTTGCGTATCACGGCATAACATTTGCATGAATTTTTGAATAGAAATTAAAAAATGTAAATACCTTGTGTTTTTTACTTTGCCAACCTATCATTCTTCTGAAAGGGTAATAAGTTCTAATCTCATCTTCTGTAGGGTCCCTTAGAACTTTTAAATGGAATATCTCCTTGAGTTTTGATTGCACAAATGTCAAGTTTTTTTGTGTCAGTAAGTTTTAAATGCAGATCATTTCTCTAAATATAAGTTAAGGGACCTAGGGTCGTAGAAAAAGTTAAATTTTGTAGTTTTTGACTCATTTTTATTTTTGCTTCAAACTTTCAATATCTTTACTCTGCATCTGATTTTGAATATTTTTGCAATTGGAAGTATGCATCTAGGACTAACGGTTGCAAAAATAAAGGTCTTGCAGGTTAAAACAGAACACCCTGTATAACCAACCATATATACAAAACAATAAATTTTTCTCTAAAATTTGTATTTTGATCGCATATTTAAAGTATTATTGTGTGAAACAACTCAGCAAGCTAATATGATATTCACATATAAAAAGCCATTCTACAAAAAGTAAAAAGCTTAACTGGTTACAAAAAAAAAAAAAAGTTAATACCTTCTCCAATTATGGCATTGAGAAGAAAGATTCTTTGGTTCATGATATGTTTCTTTCATAATTTCATTAAGTGTTTCAATAAAAAATATTATAAACTGTGTAATACATATGTATGTATCAATTTTACCAATTATTTCATATTTAGATTAAAAAAAAAAAATTATCGCTCACTTTTTGCATTTTTTTGTAAAATACCCAGTTTTTGGGTATTTACCCAGCCCTTGGGTAAATCCCCGGGTAAATACCCAAAAAATATTTACCTACCCGCTGGGTATTTACCCGATCCACATCACTAGTCGTTAGCAAAAAAATCTTGTTCTACAGTAAATAAAGAATGGTGAATGCCGTGGAAACCGACTAATAGTGATTTTGATTAGTCAGAAATAGTTTTTTTTAGTTAGAAATAGTTCTTTAACTCTATTTTTAAAAAATACTTCCTGTTCTGTGGAAGCAGACTGATACATCAGACAGAACAAGATAATTTTGTTTCTATCATATTTAATTTGTAAAAGAACTTCTTCAAAGAGAATTTAAAAAACTATTTTCAAATTTTCTTTAAAAAACTTTAAAACGACACACAGAATTTCGAGCTCATTTTTTTTATCCTTAAACGAAATAACACCATCAAAGAAAAAACTTTGAAAGGAAAAAATCTGTTCTTTCTAATGGTTTAAACGAAAAGAAGATGCGAGGTGACAAACTTGAGCTATAGCGCTTTTAAAATATGATATTTTTCACTTGAACGGTTTTAATAGCCATTCTGAACGACAATATCTTTAAGAAAATAGATATTTAAGCTCTGCATTTGTAACTCATTAAAAGCAAGTATTTTTACAGTGGAATCACGAAGCACGAGCTTTTGAATTATTTTTGTTTACATTTATGACAACCTAAAATCCAGAAAAAAAATTTCCCCATCGCGCTTTTTCACAAGTTTACGCGCATGCCACACAAAATCTAACGAGCTCAAATACACAAAAATACTTGAATATATTAACGGACAAACATACTTTCAGCGCCAAAATTTTCAGGCTTCCAGTGCGGTAAAATGTTCTGTAAACTTAGTCTGAACTTGGCAATGTGGCACAAAAAGCTGATCCGCCTCTTAAGATCACATTTTTCGGGGATCCTAGATTCTCAGAATTTGGATCTAGGAAGCTGCAAATTTGCATAGGTTAGTTTCAAAGGCATATCTATGTCTCTATAAAATTTCATCCAAAACGGAGATGGTCGAGTGGGGACACCTAGGTCATTTGACATGGAATAACTCTTTAGGAATTTCATTTGAATGTTGTTTTACTCTATCTCTTTTTTGAAAGATGTCAAATATTTCGTTTTCTGTTTTGAGTTTGAAGCTTCAAGAAAAATATGGAGTGTTTGAAATAATTTTTTTCTTGCATTTTTAACCCTAAAATGCATTATCCCACTTGGAGAAAATAGGGTCTGGTGGATGAAAGTGGCCAATGGGGTAAAGTGGTAAATCAAATAAAGAGACAAATGATATATTCGAAACAAATGAAAGAATGAGAGTAATTTTTTAATTTTATATTCTAATAACTAAGAACTATATTCTGAATTCAGAATTTTGTTGCTGGCAGTATTTTATTTGATGAAAAAATTTGTTTTGTGTGATCAGGAAACATTTTAAAATCTGAACACCTCTTTTAACTTCTTTGTAAAATTTTGTTTATTAAAATTTTTAGCAGATTGTTTGTTAAGCAGCTTCCCAGATGTCTCTAGAATACGTCTGTATAAACAACTAGCGGGATTCATTTTGTATACTATTTTGTAGAACAAGTCAAGAGTAAGATAGTAAGATGGAGTAAAGTGGTCATAGTTTAAGCTTTACATATACACTTCATCTAAAATAATTTCATCTTCATTTATAAGGCAGATATCAGTTAGATATTAAGTTTACTAACCATTTACTGTTTTTAAAGTAAACTGAATTCAATACAACTGAGTTTAAATTTGATATAGCATATTGATTGAGAAAAAGCAAGATTGTAACCCAATAACTTTTGGAACAAAAACACATAGAACTTTTTCTGCAACCACAGCTTTCAATTTATTCTAGTAAAATAATTTGTGCCACTCCCCTTCCCCTCGCTAAAAAAAAAAAAAAAAAAAAAAAATCATCTGTAAAATATCAGTAAAAAGTAGAAACTTAGAACTAGAAGTGTTTCGCATACATTGAATACATAGATAAAGCTTGTTATTTTTTTTCCTTTTGTTTTATCTAAGTTTTATTTTTTTTTAGAACTCAATTTTGAATGTAATGTCTTCTTATTTTGTAGTTTAGGCAGTTTAGACATTATTCAGACGCAATCTTTTATTCCCAAAGATATAAAACATTGAAAATTATCACACCTTTCATGATGATATTGATGAAATCCAGGTCGAAATATGATTAAAATTCTAGGTGAACAAACTTTTTACCATAGCTGACCATAAAAAATCTGTTAAAATAAAGTTGAATTCTTCAAAAGAACTAGGTGTATTGAGCATTAAAAGAATTACTTTCATTTCTGATGGATTTAGATCGATTGTTTTAACTATGACCACTTCACCCCACCCCAGGTCATTAACACGCATGAAACAGAAAATGCCATTAAGCTATTTCAATCATTTTTTTTCATTCGAAAATTCAGTGCAGCGTGTTTGTTTTAATCAATGTAATAGTAGAATAAAAACCAAAATCATTGAAGTTTTAAAAGAAATTTATGTATTTATTATTTACCAAAATTAAAAAACCTGTATTTTATGACTACTTTTACCCCACCAGACTCTACAAGTTAAGCTTAAAATTAATATTAAAACATATTACAAAAATATTCATCAGTAGTATTTATCCAGATAAAGTTTCATTTATTATGCACTTTTTTAACACGCTTTTGTTAGCTTCATCCGTATGTATCTATCTGTGTATATGTATGTATGTAATGAAATTTTTCAATTTGTTTAAAATTTTGTTACAAATAGGTAGTTTAAATAAAAACTGAGAACTTTTATTTTAAAAAGCATGCAAAAATACTCATCAGTAATATTTATCCAGATTAAGTTTCATTTATTATGCACCATTTTAACACGTTTTTATTGGCTTTATATGTGTGTATCTATCTGTGTATATGTATGTTATGGAATCTTTGAAATGGTTAAAGTTTAATCGCGAATAGGTAGTTTAAATACAAGTTGAGAATTTTTAACGGCCATTTTATAACAAAGTTTCTTTTATTCAGACATAAAATCAAACAAGTCTCTAATTAATTAGTGTGGAACTCTGGAATTATTTTGCTTACTAAGTGTATGATCTAGTTTTCTCAAATCAAATTGCAAATCACCTTAACATTAAACTTGTTTTTAGACTTACTCTTCAGGTAAGTTAAACTGAAAAACACCTTTCTCAAAATTAAAGTTGTCGCAAATCCCAGGGGATACTTCACAAAAATGTGTATTTGCTCCATGTGTTTATTCTATTGCAACACCAATCCAGTACTAATGACTTTGTGAAGCAGAACTAATCCTGGTTAACAAATTGCAGCAGTTGATGTGTTTGAGTGTAGGACAGCATGCTTCTGCTCAAGCTTTCGTCCCAGTTAAGTGCTAGCGTAATAAGTTAAATTTTGTATACTTTTTGGCTGTTAACCGCCAACCCCCTTGAAAATTTCCATGTACCTCAATGAGTTCGCGTACCACCGTTTGAGAACCGTTGGTTTAAATTTATATTTTCTTCTGCAGACTCGTCGGTGAGATTAATTTATTTTATCTATTTATCTACCATTTTGTTGGTACTCTCAGCTTCAATGAGATAACATCTGTCTCCACACACACAGTTCGGTTATTCCATATTCCAGACTGATGAGTCCCTATCAAGGCCAAAACTGCAGACTGGATGGGATGCTCAGAATGTCGGTATATTTGTTGTTCTGCCTTAGCTCTGGCTTAGGGTTAGCAACTTACTGCTTATTGCTTATTAGGTGAGAAAGACAAGAACTGGGTCGTAGGTACGTTGCAGTACGTTGCAGAACATTCAATATACCTACAGCCCGGTCATCCTATTTAGAGACTGCAGTTTCGTCTTCGTTATTCACTTATCAGTCGGGAATAGATAATAACCGAACTGGAGACAGATGTCATCTCATTGAAGCTGAGAGTGCCAACAAAATGGTAGATAAATTTATCTCACCAACGAGAGTCCGCAGACATGAAGCGGTTCAATTCGTCAGTACAAGGCAAAGCTTGGGTATTAAGCAGTACGTTACTAGTTTAACATTTGCGTTTAAGGAACAAATCTTAATCTGAAAATCGAATAACACGTTAAATAAAGTAATAACAAGATAATCACGCAAAAATGCGCGAAATAAATTATATGTATGAAGCTTGGGATAACTAGGAATTCATTTTCCAATGCGAGTGATTTAACCTTTTCTAGAAATCTTTTCATTTAAAAATGAAAGTTTTGCATCGCAAAATGGAAGCTACAGAAAGAGAGAAGATGACAGAAACGCAAAAAAGAGAGAGAATGAAGAAAACTGCTGAGAGAGAAAAAATGAGCAATTAATAAGTTATTTAATACAGTTTCACTAAGTAAAAAATATTCATTTACAAACAACAAGTCTGCAAAGCAATCCTTACAAAATAACTTTTACGGCTTGCAGAAATTAATTATCTGATTTATAAATAACCCGAAATAGTTCGTTTCAGTTATTAGCGAAGAATTGAAATTAAAAAAATCTTTAGGCTAAAAATAAATGCCAAAAATTCTAATCGTTAAAAATCTAAATGAAACGCATTTCTAACCACAAATATAAAAGCGAAAAAGAAGAGTATCAGGTTTAATACCAATGATAATAGAAATAAGGCAATAAATTTTCTTGAAGATTTTATAGCTAAAAAAAGTGTAGTTTGCAAAGCGAGTTCATAAACAATGACGCAAATAATAACTTAAATAAATGAACAAAGTGCGGGTATACCTTTTAGCGCTGAGTTAGGAATCGTGAATTTAGGTATTAAGAAAGTTTACAACTGAATAATTTCACCCTATTTTCATTATTTTGCGGAAAATACTTCTAGAACTAAATTCAGCAACAATAAACGTTTCCTTCAGTCAAAAGTACTACTTTTAGTCACTGAAATTGATAGAATAAGCAAAAAAAAAAAAAAAAAAAAAAAACATGGGAGCCAGAATTTTTTTTTTATCTTCCCAACAGTTATTTTTTATTTAATTTTTTTAAATGTCCAATTTTGGAATTAATGCGTGGTCTTTATGACACATGTGATGTATTTTGGCGCACTACTCCGTTGGCGCACTAAATGTTGACGCTTTGCAGTCAACCGCACTCTGCTCTAATGGCATCAGTGAATGGCATTTCATCACTTGGATGTCATCTGCAGAATCGTAAAAAAATGAATTTCAATCTGCGCACTGATTAAAACAATTGCTAAAAAATATTAAATTTTGTCAAATTATTTTAAAAATGGTTAAATCCTATGTTTTAAAACATGCTCTTTCAGAAAAAATACTTTTAAAATTTTGGAAATAACCTAATTATATTTACAAGGTTTTTCTGATAATTGTTAAATATGTGATGCAGTCAGTGTTCATGTTTTTCCTTTGTTTATTCCAAAATGATCGTGTTATCCTCTGATGTCATCTGGCCACGTGAATATCTTCAATAGAATGATAAGCATGAGTAGTAGTAAATGCGAGTTTTCTGTGCCCACACTTAATTAGCATAACTTTCCAATGCGCCTGTGATTCAAATTTCACATCTCGATATCACCTCCCTCCCTTCTATTCTTTTGCTTGTCAAAATCATATGTTCCGAGTACTCGTATCTTCTTTTGTCTTTGCTCGCTGTTGTGATCATAAAACCATTCCAGCATTCCGTAGGTTTCTGCATCGAGTCCTTCCACGTTTAATTTCCTTTTTTTACATGGCTGATCAATTCTATTAGTGTGGGCATCTGAGGAAGTACTAATCAAATTTTTTAATAAGTATCTAAAATTAAAAATTAAAAAAAAGGAAAAATTAATTTGAATTTTGACATCTTGAATTCAAATTATGTTTTTCGCAATCACGAGTGTGTGCATGTAGGCGTGTGTGTTTGTGTGGTAGGTATGTGTGTTTGTGTGTAAGGGGTATGTGTATGTGTGTAGGCATGTGTGTTTGTGTCTATGTGCTGGCATAAGTGTGTGGGTAGTTGTGTATATGAATGTGTGTGTGTGGGGGGGGGGAATGTGTATGTGTGTGTAGGCATATGTGTTTGTGTCTGTGTGCAGGCATGAATGTGTGGGTAGTTGTGTGTATGTGTTTGTGTATGTGTGTTTGTGTATGTGTGTGCGTGTGTATGTGAGTGCGTGTGTGTGTTTGTGTGTGTGTGTGTGTTTGTGTGTGTGTGTGTGTTTGTGTATGTGTGTTTGTGTGTGTGTGTGCGTGCGTGTGTGTTTGTTTGTGTGCGTGCGTGCGTGTGTAGTTGTGTATATATGCGCGTGTGTGTAGGACTTGGATGCAACCTGGAGACGGCTTTCTCTAGAGGAGCAGCATCGTGAGGACCCGGTCGGCGGTGATGCTGCAGAGGGTGGCAGTGAGAAAATAAAATGATAGGACATCAAAACAGTCAAGTGAGAACAATAAGCAATCGTGATTGCTCAAAAAAAAAAAAAAAAAAACGAAATAAATACCTTTGTGCTGAAAAGTAAAGAAAGAATAAGAACGTCAAAAAGCACAAATTGCAGATTACTGCAAACACGCGTTTCGGTGTTACAAAGAACGCCTTTTTCAATACAAAAGAAATGAGCTTGTGGATGAAAAGACATCTGACAAAAGCTGTCGGAGAAAAGATGTTAATTATGAAATCAGTATCGTTAAACATCGTCGTGTTAATGTCGGAACAACTTGCCCCATCCACGGAACAATGTGCCCCAAAAAGGGGTAAGTTGTTCTTTTTCGACTTTTTTTTAATAATTACTATAAAACTAATCATAAAAAAAAAACTTTCGAAATACAACTAAAAAAAAGCCTTAACATCAAAGAGGAATACATTACTCTATTTTAATCTCAAAATAATAACTCTAGAACTAAGTTTCGATAAATAATTTTGAGCTTGTTTGAAAAATGGAACTTTGGCCCCGCTCTTCCCTAGATGCGGGGCAAAGTGAAATAGTAGCTTACGTAATTTTAGTCTTTCCTTTGTTAAATCATTTTCATTTTCATTCATTAATTTACTCGTATTTCTTGATTAATTCACTTTTTTATTATTTATTCATTCACTTATTGTCACTTTCGTTTACTAATGTATTAATTAATTAAATCAATTCATTGTTCTATTTCTTTTTTCATTTGACGAAAAACCTTTTTAATAATCAAATCAAAAGTATCTCCTTAAAAATATTTTAACTGCCCCTTTTATTTGAAGGTACAAATTTACTTCCGAAAATTAAAAATCATATTTCTATAAAAACTAGAAAGTCGCCCGTCATGGTATGATGGGTGAAAATTGTTTCTACATTTGAAGGAAGCAATTGCATGTTTGGTGATATTTTGATTAGTTGAAATTTTAACCCTAACACCACTGGATGAACCCTAAACTTCAGTAGGTAGTGTCAATTCGCATCTCCAGAGCTCGAATACGCTACCTTGCCGTGATTTACAATACTATCGAAAGAGATAAAACATTCCATTCCACGTGTTTTCTTTGGGGTAAATTACAGGCTTCAGATAGTTTATAATGTAATGTAATTTCAGAACAATAGAAAAGAAAGCTTCCTACAAGCACTAGGATAAATTATTATCATTCACTAATTTTCAAAGCAAGTTGTAAGTTACAGCCTTTGTTTGTTTTACCTTTTTCATCCGCTATTATACAGTGACTGCAACGCCCCCTATAGTTTATTGGAGATGCGAATTGTTGTGGTTCCTTCGTTTTCCTAAAATGAGTCTTACCAGTAAAATTGTTAAGTTGCCGGATCGAGTTCAGCCTTGTCACAATAAAGCTTTTCCATGCATGTCGAACACATTATCAAATTATCATGCCGTGGCGCGAGTTTCATTGTTGAAACACGCGGGTTACTTTATCATCGGCTATTATTTATATGAGGATTTAGTATTCTCTCCTATCTTAATATATAAAAATCTTCTGTGCGGACGTTTGTCACCCTAATGCTTTTAAACGGCTGGACCGATTTTGATCAAATTTTTTGTGTGTAATTAAGTTGTGGCGAGCATGGTTTAGAAGCGCGATGGATCGAATCGGAAACGTTTTTGTTCATTAATTAATTAATTTAAACCTTGGATGGTTATATCTCACAAATGATTAATATTTTATTTTAACATATTGTTGAGCGAGAACTGAAATAAATATTTAACCCGTTGCCAAAGGACAATTCGCAACTCCAACAAACTATAGAGGGCACTGCAGCGACCGTCTAATGGCGGATGAAAAAGGTACAACAAACGCACGCCGAAGCGTAAAAAATGCTCATAAACCTAGTAAATTTTGTTCGTATGCATGATTTTTTCACTTTATTCTTTTAAAATTAATTGTCAAAGTCTTGTGGATATTCTGGTCCACGTAGAATGAAATGAGAATTCAAGAAGCATTACTAAACGTCAAAAATTAATGCAAATTACGTAGTTCGTAGTTCTAAGCAGCCATTTCCACGATGTTGAATTCGATATTTATCAATTCCTGATAAAACTAAATAATAAATGTGGCCTGACAAGAATAACAATTAATGCTAGAAATTTAATTATATGACATTACAAATTATTATCAAAAGAAAATGATATTTCTTTGCCTTGCTTGGCTAGGGCTAATTGTTTTGCATTTGTAGCTGAGTTGTTTTTCTCAAATTGCCGAATCGGTTAATTTAAAATTTTTCTGTTTCGTATTTTTCTAATTTCTGCGTTATGATTTAATTATGTCATGCCATGCAAATCATCAACAACATTCTCACGGATATATGGTGGTAGTTTTCTTTTCAATTGATCTAAAATTATTTCTTTAAACTTATCGAATTCTGTAATCTTTCTACCATTTTAGTCCACTCATGATAAAAAATAAATATGGTTTAACTGACATGCGAAATCTCGCCATATGTTCTTTGCTCGCACAATACTAAAACTATAACCCTAAACTATAATCCCACTATTTTGGCGAGGAAAATTCTCAGCGTTAAACATTTTTCATTTCGTTCTACGATAATATATTCAAGAAAATATTTTGCATACTGCCCATTCCAACTAAGTTATTGTTAAACTAGGCGGGGATGAAAGCCCTAATTCTTCTGCTAATGTTATCAAATCTTTCTTTCGAACTTAAGATTAAAAAACCCATATGCTTACAAATTCGCACAAAACAATTTAAAAAAAAAACTTACCTGGTATACCGTTATCCTCTTTCAAAAAAAAAAGAAAAAAGAAAAAAAAAGGAAAATGCATCGAACAGAGCAAATGCGAAGTTTATTAACCCAGAGTTTTTTTTGTGTGTTTACGCTTTCGCCATTTACGACAATCATCACACATTTTAGAGGGAAATAATGAAAACTAACATTATTTTGAGAAGATCGAGAATACCATTAAGGGACGAAACAATTTCTGTTGCTGAAAGCAATCTAAGGCACATCGAATGCCGTTAATAAATACCCCTAACAAACTGCCTGTGTTTGCGTCAACAGACACACATGGAACGCAATGTGGCAATGTTTTAGTTTTCTCGGCAGTTTTGTAAATCACCGCAAGGTAGCGTATTCGAGCGCTGGAGTTGCGAAAACGTTATTAAGAGGAAAATATATTTTAAATCATATGTCAGCTACAGACAAAGCCCCAATGCATTAAAAACCGATTGCAAGAAATTTTGCTTCTAGATACTCAAGCAAGAAATGGCAACAAATAATATTGTTCAGCTTTTCTTCAAGCTAAAATTAATCTCGCGCAAAAAATGGAGGAAGAAATTTCTTTTTGAAATGAATTAATTTTTACTTTAAACGCTTATAATTTTTTTTTGCAGTCATTTTTCGATGTCCGCGGCTCTAGTCCTTGCGGATATTTTTGAAATGGTTATTTTTTATGGCTTTTCTAACGGTACAAAAATCGAAAAAATTGGACCATTTCTTGGCATAGACGTATGTTCAAGTGGACATAAAATTGAGTTTTAACTAATGTCTTCGTTAATTAGCGTCCCTACGTGGTTGAGGCTGGAACATTCGTGACTCTCGTAAAATTTCGAATTTTTTAAAACCTGGTTTGACCCTAAAATCGAGCCCGTTCTTGAGTATTTCGCATATGAGTGCGCAACGTTCCCCATCCCGTTCCACCCCCTTAAAATTGAAATTTCCAAAAATCCTTTCTTAGCACGTGCTTACGTTATAAAATTAACATACGTTCCAAATTTTATATATATATATATATATATATATATATATATATATATATATATATATATATATATATATATATATATATATATAGTCACAAGAATTGCTCGTTTAAAAATATTAAATATTCATTTTTTTTTCAAAATAATAATAATAATAATCATAATAATGTCAGGCGATTATTTTTTTTTTCTTTTTAGTCATTTGGCAGGTTTTCCCATGTTCTCTCTGTCATTGAATTATCCCATGCCTAAATTTCATTCAGACATTGAAATTTCGATAATCTTTTAATCGACTTAAAATCGCAACTTTTTGAAAACTTGCAAATAGTGAAATAAATAAATTATTGAAAGTTTTGAAATCGTATTTTTTGTGTTTTGAAACGCATTATCATCAGTGAACATAGAAAAAAAAATTAGAATTTTCATATCTTCAATTTAAATTATATTTTTTGCAATTACGAATTAGGACACTACTCGTTTGGTTTTTTGTTTGTACAAATGGAATGGAAATGGGGAAGAAATTCGCACCCGTCAGTTTTTTTATGAAAGATGGCAAGCAATAAAATTATTTTTTTTGTAAAGAATAATAAAATATACGACTTAACGAAAAAAAATAATTTTAGAGCATCTAAAGGTTAGCATTGTTTTAGAAAAAAAAAAAAAAAAATGCGTCGTTACGGAAGATTCATGCCCCACTCATATAGTCTGCGGAATTTTTTGAGCAATCACGATTTCTTATTGTTTCCATTTGACTCTCCTTGACGCTGTGGTTCCTTTGTAGGTTTGGATCGGGGTCTCTGCAACTGCAGCACCTCCGTCTATTAGCCCCTGCTCCTCTAGCACTGTGCACCGGAATCCGCTCTTCCTGGGCGGTGTTGTCCGTGTCCTACACACACACACACACACACCTACACCACATGCATACACACACACACACACACACCTATACACACGTAACCACCCAGGAGGAGAAGCAGGAGCCGTTTCTAGAAACAATAACCCAATAAGTAGGGTACTGTCACAACTCGTGATTGCGAAGAACGTACGTAATTTGCATTCAAAATGTCCGATTTGAAATTATTATTTTTTCCCTTCTTCTTGGCCGGAAGCTTTCGTATCAGCCTAATAAATAAAAATTATTGAAAAAAGAAAAAACAGCATTACAGAACTATTGTTTGCCGGCTGAAATAGCCTAACAGAAGTTCTAAATAATTAAAGCTTTTACTTATTTCCTTTTAACTATTTATTTTTTTCTTTATCAGTAGTAGACTGTAATTTGAAATACAGCGATAACCATTTAAATTGAAATGCTAATTTTTTTTCCAATCAAATTCTCGTATGAAAATTAAATATTCTTCAAAAAGTGACATATAATAACACTAAAAAAAACTTTCTAATCATAAATAGACCTTTAAGCTTAGACATTGTACTTTCAAAGTCTTTTCAAACATTAATAATGCCTCTTGATGACAGGAACCAAAATAAATTTAAACCTATTGACACACTTTGTCAATTCGCATGCATCTCCTTAAGAGCTCACCCGCTGAGGTCATAAAATCTTCAAAAACCGTGATTTTTCAAAACTTAATTACTCGGTCAATTTTGGTCGAAGAAGAGTGGTTTTTTTTTTAGTTTTAAATGCTAGTGTGTCAGGAATATTTTACTAAACATCGTTGCTAGGACTGGGGAACTGTATAAAAAGCTAAATTTTGTATTTTTTTCAAAATTTAATTTTTTGACAAAAATTTCATAAATTTTGAATTTTCACGCAATTTAAAGATTTTTTTTTCCAATTCGTTCTACACACTTATCTCGAACGGTTTAGAAATTAGCTATTGTTCCACAATTGGGGTGGACACCCTGTATATATCGCATTACTTTCCCATTACTTTTCATAAGATTATTCTTATTATTCAGAAAATATGGATTCTAAGTCCTTTTAATTATGATATTTTGGTAACTTAAAATTTAATTAGAAATACTGATGTAAGTAATGGAAAATATTCTCCTTTCAATTAAGAATTTTACATGCGATGACGAAAGAACGACTCCAAAAATTACAGAGGAGATAAACTGATTTTAAATGATGTTTTATCAGATAAGTAAACACCACTTACAGCTGTCAAATTCCAAAAAAGAGGTGATGAAAAGCGATGAACCAGATCTGTTGTAAAATTAAACATCGAGGTTCATATTAATTCTGTGAAACCCGAGCATATCCTGTTTAGCGCACCACAAATTCAATTTCCGAATCCCTGGAATTCAAATACCAATAGACAGCCACCCTCCCCCGAGCGCTTTCATTGAAACCGCTTCCATAAAATCATTCTCTCTCTCCTACTTTTCATAGGAAGATTCTCCGAAACCAGACATTGCTGGGGCACTTGATGGATGCTCCTCACAAGGATACTGTTATTCGCTTCGACCCACGTGTAATGGATAGCTATTTACAGGTAAAGAGCGTGGATTGATTTCTCAGAAACCGAACGAAGAAGAAAAATAAACATAGAGCATCTTTTTCGATCTAGACACAAAGCTTTGCAACTGTTCGGAGATGCTTGGAATAAAGTGAATCAGTATAATTAGCTTGCTGCCCCTTCTTGATCTGTTGCTTCGATGGACACTTTGCTAAAGTGAAGAAGTTGCATTATTAAATACCTTTGGTCTCTGCATTTTTTGGGTTATTGCATATCATTGGCCTTGCGGTTTTTATGTTGAATTTGGATAGGATACCAAATGTTTTATGATTATCAATTATTTCATGTTCTATTTTCAGTCAATGGCATGACCTACCTCGCCATTTTTAAAATTGCTTAATGAATAAATGATTAAATACAATCTTTGAGGAGAACGAAGTCATGTCCTTTTTTTTCTGCTACACAATATCGCATTCGCAGATTGGCTGGGGAATAATTTCCGAACTGAAGTATCGCTAGTTTTCGAATAACTCTCCGTATTGGTTTGCAACTGTGGAATTCAGTGTTTTTGTTCACTTATTGGCTTAAAAGCTTTAATGATTGGTTGCTTTGATCTGATGACATTTTTAGCATTGCGATTGCGGCTTCCTCTCTAGTGATCATTTTTAAAGCCCGTGTAGGGCGAATGAGCGAACCCCAAAGCCATGATAGTGAAGCAACTTTTTAATAACAGACCACAAATAGCAGTGTCATGCTTATCCTAAACCCTTTGAAGATCAAGGTACTTGTGCGTCCTGTAAGTTGAAAACTTATTTTGACTAAATTTAAAAATTGAAAAAAAAAAAAAAAAAACACTGAGACACAAAACAAATGTAGAATCAAGAGAGAAAACTGAAAATCCTTTTGAAAACCTTATGCTATTAAAATTTAATTTGAAAACAAATAGAAACTGGCAACAGATGAAAAATTTAAATCATTGCGTTTTCTTTCCTTGTCGACCAACAACAATGAATTCGGTTACCAATCGCGTAAATAAAAGCTTATGCAACATTCACATTGCGTCCACACATCCGTCACCGACGTATACTTTTCTCCCTAAATCAGAACCGTACATCTGAATATCTGTCCAGCTGGAGTAGCAACCAGAGACTCAAAAGGAATAGCCCACTTGGTCTGGCCGACAAACTGGATATTATATCCCATTCAGTGGAGTACTCATCTCTAACACCCTGTGTTAGTCCGACTGAGGGACTCCTTGGAGTTCACTTCCACTCTGAACTACCGTCTCAAATCAACAAAAACTCTGATGTCCCTGAATATCTACGACAACTGGCTCTGGAGGTCATAAATAGTATCCCGAGTTACGCTACTCTTATTTATACAGATGGGAGTAAAGACGAGTCAAATCATACTGGGAGTGGTATATATATATTGAAAATCCTTCTGTACGTCTCTCTCGACGCAACCCAGACCACTGCTCGGTCTTTAAGAGCGAATTAATAGCTATTAAGGAGGGTTTAAATCAAATTCTCCACTCCACAGACTGTAGTGACATCTGGATTCTTACAGACAGCCGTAGCTCAATTCAACATCTACAGGACTGGAACCAAGTAAATGACCTAGTAAGCATTCAAATCATCAATATGCTTAAAACTATTTCAAAGCGAAGAGACGTCCACCTTCAGTGGATCCCCTCCCACGTCAACATTCCGGGAAATGAAACCGCGGATGCTTTGGCAAAAAGAGGCTGCTCTGAGATGGCCACGACTGATTACGACCTAACCTTTGAAGAAATTTTCTCTGCGGCGAAAAATAGAGACCGGCATGTCTGGCTAGCTCCTCCAGCTCATTCTTGGTACAGTAGACCAAAACCAGGAGGTGCATTACGTTTCAAGGCCGACAGACAGGACCAAACGGCCATCTCAAGACTCTTCAGTGGGCACCTGAAATGCATGTCATTTGAATCCGGCCGTAAAGTCTTCCCAACGTGTCCCAAGTGCCATCTGCTGCCGGCCTCCCCGCAACACCTACTGGATTGCTTGGGGCTCACTCTTGAGGATGTCCGCGACAACCCACTCCTGGTGCTCGACTTTGCGAGGGTGCATGGAATTATGGATTTGATCTAGCTGTCGCTAGATCCTGAAGGATTGGACACAACAACAACAGTTTTCGGCCGGCGTTGTAATGACGGCTGTATTGTGCGGGACCCGTCAACGTGCCTAGAAGCCAGATATCTGACGTCCGTAGAGTTGGGAGTCGCATTTCATTGGTCTCCACGAGATGAGCGAACTCTCGATATTGGGTGAGAGTATCGACATGTGCTTTACGCGCGTTCGAATGTATGAATGCTTCCCCCTGTTCGGAAAACGTAAGTATGTCCGCTTGACGTGCCGAACGTGATGTGCGGACGCTGTTTGAATGTTGCATTAGCCGTATTTAAAATCGCAAAAAACCTTTTAGAGGTTTTTAGTAATTATCTTCGTTAATTAATGTCATCCGAAGACGCAACCTAGCCAAGAACGCTCTTCGTCCAAATCTCCTTTCGAACAAAACAAATATTTTTTTTTTCAAAATCGGTCCATCCGTTTAGGCGCCAGAGTGCCACAGACAGACACACAGGTACACAGGCAGGTCAGACTTAAACCCCCATTTCTTTAAGTGTCGGGGTTGAAAATCAATCAAATTCATACAGTTTAAAAATTATATTGTTTCCATGTTATTTCCACATCAATCTCAATATTATTTTTTAAAAAAAAGTCACTTTTATTCACAGGTGTTTCCATTATTTTGATAACTACCTGTATATATATATACAATTTGAATTCTGACATTTTGAATTCAAATTATGTTTTTCGCAATCACGAGTTGCACAGGACCCTACTCATTGGGGGGTTCGGATTTCAATCTCTCCGTATATAGGATCTCTAACCTAGGGAGGAGTAAAAAAAACCAGTCAGAAGCTCCAATGTGTGCAGGTTTCAAATTCTTGTTCTAAGTTCTTATTCTTAATTCAAAATTGTAAACAAGTTCTAAAAACGACAACTATCAATTTAACGAAACACACATTCATTGACGTATAAACAAATAGCATTATAACCGTGAGAATGGTACTTGCTAGGGTATTATAGAGCCAGCGGTTCCCTTCGTAATTCAACATCAAAAATATAAATCAAATCCATTCTAATCTGAATCTGAACTGAGATTCATTTAATTTAAACTGAGGTTTGCCATAAAACTGCGAGATTTTAAATCGCCAAAAGAAACTAAAAGGGAGATTAAACACGCTCCCCCAGGATGAACAATTGAAAATGTTCAGAAAAATTTAAATATTAAACTTTTCTTTTTCTTAAGCATAACAACTATCAGACGATTAAACATACTTACAAACTTGGTAAATATAAATGAACAACAGCTAATTAAACATTATATACATTAATTTACATTAAATGATAATTAATAAATGATATTTATTTGGTAATTATATATACATCAATTTGGATTAGACATTGAATAACAGAAAGTGCAATTTCAAAGTAAACAGAAACAAAGGTTTTCCGTATGAAATTTTTTTTTACTGAGTCGCTGACTCAATATCAAGTTCTAAATTAAAAAGTTATTTTATAGGTCTCCTTGTAATGCCAGTAGATGATTTTATATATATATATATATATATATATATATATATATATATATATATATATATATATATATATATATATATATATATATATATATATATATATATATATATATATATATATATATATATATATATATATATATATATATATATATATATATATATATACACTGGTGTCCAAAAGTTAAGCATAATTGCTATTTATGTGAGTAATGAATGAAATATACATCGGAATAGGAGTAAACGTGATATGCGAGTGCAACACGGTTACAAAACAACGAAACTATTAAAAAAAACTGTAGTATTTACTTTTATTATTCAAAAGAATAGTTTGAAAGAAAATTAGGCGTATGAGGAATCTACTCTTTGCACAAAAAAAAAGGAAAAAAAATATGATACTGAAGTTTAAAAATGTGTATGACTACCTCTGACAGTCATGCACGCTGCACACCGATCACTCATGCTCTCTATGACATGGTAGATGGGTTGTGGGCTCAAACAATTCCAAGCATGCTGGAGAGCTCTTTTTAACTCCGGAACGGAGCTTGGCGGGGACAAATGGACTGCAAGTTCTCTCGCGAGAATATTCTAGACATGTTCAATAGGGTTCAAATCAAGGGAGTTCTCTGCCCACGTCATTCGCTAGATATTTTCCGATTTAAGGAAGTCATAGACCACAGCTGTACTGGGATATGACGCATTATCTCCCATGAATATGAAGTTAGGACCGACAGCACCTCGAAACAAGCAAACATAAGGTTCAAGAACTTCGTCTCTGTATCTTTTACCAGTGACAGGACCTTTCACATAAGGAGGTTGCTGCGACCGTCTAACATAATGCCCGCTCATACCATTACTGACGCTGACGGAAAGTGATATCTTTCTCTTTTGTTTCGCGGTTGGAAACGAGTTCTCTTTTCTCTCCATGTTGTTAGCTGATGAGAATCTTTCTGTAGAGTAAAGCGGGACTCATCATTCATCATCACATTGGCCCACTGTCCCCACACTCCAATGGTGATGTTGCAAGCTCCAGTTTAAACAAACGCGTTTCTGTGCTGACGTGAGAGGAATGCAAACTGCTGGTCTTCTGGCATACAGACCAACATGATTAAGTCTCCTGTAAACAGTTAGCTTCGAAATTGTTATTCCTGTGGCCGACACTGAGCGCCAAACCCAGTTCTTTGGTACAGCTGTCCCTATGACGTCACGCAGAAGTTGCCAGAAATCGATCTTGGCGAGCGGTTTTGACTCATGGTCGACCTGGTACTGGCCGTTGGAGAACATCTCTCGTATTTTGAAACCTCTGCCACAGTCTCAAGATTACACACTGAGGCACATTAAGAATACGAGACATTCGGATTGTGATCGTCCAGATTCCAGCATTCCAACGATTCTTTTCTTCGCAAACATGTCCAATTGGCACCTTTGTGCCATTATTAATCTTGTTTCACCAAAACCAATGTTTCTTGGAACAGCAATTGCATGAAACGCGCCTGAACTCTCTGAAATGTGAGAGTCGTTTTATCCACATTCCGACATGCGCACCCATTTCGCGAATGATGCCATCGACTATGATATTTTGCATAAGCATAATGTTTCTTCTTCAACCAATGAATCTCCATAAGTAATTTTATATAATTTTATGAACATTTACAAGAGTTTTCTCACATTTTATGAATTATGCTTAACTTTTGGATACCAGTGTATATATATATATATATATATATATATATATATATATATATATATATATATATATATATATATATATATATATATATATATACATTTTTTTGACATTACATAAGCATGTGGTAAGACATTGTTTTGCTCTTAGTTCATTGCATTCAGTGTTTTTTTCTCTGATTGTAGATAATGAAGTCTTTTTTATTAAGCACTTTTATTATACTTAGCCTGATTGTCACAGAGAAATCTGAGGCCTGGTTTTGCTTATATCTCTGCAACTAGACCACTTAGAGATATCGGGATTTCACTAAATGATTTGCTCAATCTTAAGGTACAACTTAACGCTGAAAAATTAAAATTCTAAAATAAAATTATTATTTCAGTTAGGATGGAAAACAGCAAATTTCATGTAATTTCCCTATTAAATGTTTAAATATAGAACACATTGTTACAAATTTTGTTGCCTTGCAACTGTAATGTTAAAAGCAATCATAATGAAAATTTTGAATCAAGGCTTCTCTGAAGCAAGCATGAAATTAGCAAGCATAAATCCTAGAGAGGAACAAGGATTAAATTTTAGTGCCAGCTGCTTAAAGTTTTAGACACGTATATAGGTTTTAACTATTAGCCGAAATTTGGTTTTTGGAAACAACTTTATTTTTTTTAATCAAGATAACGGTGAAAAGCACAAGGTTTTCAACGTTTGCGCCTGGTGCCTCAAAAATTTTCCTTAGAAATATCTCCTCAATTGCCATATTTAAACTTAATGTAACATACTTAGAGAAATTTATAGGCTAGATTACGAAAATACAGCATTGAAACGAAAAGTGAACTAGAAACAGTAAGACTCGAAGTGCAGTGGACATTTACTCAGAAATTGCACAAAAAAGGAGGAAAAAACAATGAAATCTATTCCCAGACGTTTAAAAGCTGTTGTTGATACTGCATGATATTCTACTAAATAATAACTTAGTAAAAAGTTAGATTACTTACAAATTTTTTAATATTTTTTCAAAGTGTACGAAGACTTTTGTGAGACTCTTTTTGTGAGTTTCTGGTACTTTTTGATTATTTATTTCTTAAAAATCATGTCTTATTATGTTATTAAAAATTTTCATGTAGTTTTGTTGAAAATAGATCATAGACCTTATAATAAAATACCTATTCCAAAATATTTATTTTAACTAATGAATAGGGGCGCATTTCATTGAAAATCGTAAGTGTACGAACACTTTTGGGAGCCCTTGTATGTATCTCAGAAATAAAATTTTTCAATGAAAAAAATATAATAGTTTAGAGGTATAGCATATTGGTACATATTACCGTTACAAGCCGTGCGGGTACCACTAGTTACTAATAATAAAGCTGAAAGTCTCTCTGTCTGTCAGGATCTCTCTCTGTCCGGATCTCTGTGAGGCGCATAGCGCCTAGACCGTTCGGCCGATTTTCATAAAATTTGGCACAAAGTTAGTTTGTAGCATGGGGCTGTGCACCTCGAAGCGATTTTTCGAAAATTAGATGTAGTTCTTTTTCTATTCCAATTTTAAGACCAAAATTATTATAAGATGGACGAGTAAATTACGAAATTATCATAACGTGGAACCGTAACATGGGCACAAGCCAATCGGCAAGAAAATTCACCATACATTATTTGTAAATATACAGGCGAACCAAAAGACCTTTTAATTTTCTATTACTGGCAAATCCGTGCGGGTACCACTAGTAAGTAAATGAAGAAGTCCAACCACTTGAAGCCTGGCAATATCCCAAGGCAGTCCATTGGTAGGGTTTTGGAGGATTAAATCCCTCCTATTGAGGAAAACAAAACTGCCAAGAGCGAAGAAAATGTACATTTGACTTAAATTAACTTTAATGTGAAAGTTTGAGTGCAACGCATTTTTCTTTTTACTTTCGCTCTAAAGCTTTTCTGAAATTTACGACTATTAGAGCTTTACTAACTGAAACAATACTTTAGAAAAACTGGTGGAAGAACCGCGGAATTATCTGTCAATACAAAGCATTAACTGCGTTAATATTGCTAATTGTAAGAAAGTTATGATGAATTTGTTATGCAGCTATGAAAATGCATTGGTGATTGTGTTTGGTATTGTAATTTGAACCCGTAATAGGCTCTTACTTGTTTTAGTGTATTAAGCATTATTTTAAAACATAAAATCTGATAAAAATGCTACTTTATAAAATAATTTTTGAACAATTTTTAATATTTATTGCAATATGCCGCATAGTAAACAGATTTGATTAAAATGAAACAAACAAATTTTTTTAAAGAATCAAATAGCATTTGATTAAAAAGAAGTTGTAAAATGAAGGAATACTGCGGTCACCTGTGCAGCCAGAACTATTCTTCTGGGAGGGGGGGGGGGGAGGATACAACAATCCTTGCATGTGTACAAATGCCATACTGGGATCAGCAATTTGACGTAAAACTATCGTTTGCGATTAGTTAACTCCACTTCACTCCGGGTAAGACTGCAGAAGTATTAAAACCTTCCCTTTATGAAAATCTGGACATGGGTCTGCAATGGCCCCAATCTTTCCGTATTGTTTATTAACTACAGACAAGTAAACAACAACAGGATTTTAAATATTTATTGATTCAGTAAGTCTTTGCTTTTAAATTATTAAAACCCAGCAAAATGCTTTCGTATTTGATATGCTTTAACGACTGATTAGCGTTTTGAAACAACAATAATCCTAAAATGTACTACATTAATTTTTAGAGACATAAAAGTGGCTATGATTAGTTTAAATTAAGCGGATTTCAGAAAACGTATTAATCTTTTAATGGACTCATACAAATTAAGCTAGTTTTAAAAGATAAGATAAACTAGTTTCTACGGAAATAGATTTGCAAAATTTTAAGCTCTTTATTTAGATAAGGTTAAAATGTAACCTCGGCAAAATATATGTACTCTTTGTTTCTGCAAGTTGTTTTTAAGTGTGTATGAAACAAATAGTAAAATAGTGAAAGTAAAACGGTGTTTAAAAGAGGAAATCGTCCTTAAAACTAACAAATATTTAGTTATCTTTGAAATAAAGTAGTGAAAATTTATTTTGAAACAGAAAAAATTTGCTTTGAAATTTGACAACGTTCTAAAGAACCATTTTATTGTTCATTTGTTTCTATTTGACAAACATTTTAGTTCACATTCTTCATAATATTTTCCTTGAATATTCTGACGAAATGGTACTTTGAAGAAAATTTTTTGTAAGTAAAATGATAAAGAGGAAATTATTTACTTGTGCGAAAGAAAGCCCCTAAAAAAAAAAAAAAAAAAAAAAAAAAAAAAAAAATCTGAAGCAAAAATTATGTTATCTAGAAAGTAAACTCTAGTCAGCAAGCAAGCACTTTAACAGTATACACATGAATAATTTATAACTGGAACAAGTAATAGAAATATATCTAAAATTAAAAGGCATTAATTTAGAAACATTTTTAGAAGCAATTTTTTTACTTGAATTGAGGACATTTAAACGTGATATATTGGTTCTGAAGTTTCTTTAAACATTTTTTTCAATAATTTCATAATGTTTCCCTTGAAAAAAATTAAAAAAAAAACAAATTAAATTAAAATCGTACCACTTCATTATATCGTTGCAAGACAATAAAGTCATTTTTTGTTGCGTCCGCTGTCTGTAAAGTTACTTTTCTTCTTATTGAACTAAAGTATCTGCAAAGCCACATGTACAGTAAAACTTCTAGTCCAGGATCTGAAGTGGGTTGAGCATTCTTGGAAAGGCTGACGCAATGTTATTTCTGATTATTGTTACAGGCACTATGGTGATTATGAAACCACATGTCATCGTCCCCCTGAATGGTCGACAACCCCGGGGGAGGGAGGAAGCCGTTTTCTAAAACACTCATAACTCGTGAATTATTTGAGATAAAACACTAAAAAAAGTGGCAATCGACGCAACAAAACAAGGGCTTTATAAAAGCTAAATATGGTTATGTTCCTATCCTTATTGTTTTCTGAGTAAAATTCCAGATTTATCAAGCAAGCAAAAATGTTGAATAAATTACGCAAAAAAACTTTTTTTTTTATCAAGATAAATTCTTCATGAAAATTGTTTAATTATTTTTCAAATAAATAAAGCTATAAATATCATCATTCAATCTGTTAAAATTATTTAAGTATTGTTAACGCATTGAAAACAAAATGCCACGGAAATATAAATTCGTTGCTTGAGATACCTGGGGCCCTGCCCTTTATCCTCTGGTGTGCTATGTTGGTGAAAACAAAATGACAGCAGCAAGTTCAAATACGATTCGCAGTAGTAGTTCAGGATGTTAAGGAGGGTTTTGAGCAGGAGTTGTAGCGATTGCGGTCCGTCACTCCATGGGGGCGGAATCGTTATGTCTTTAATCCGACAGATGATGTCTTTCCACCAGAGAAGAGCTCAAGGACTATATTTACATCTAAAACAGGCTTTATTACGTTTACCCTAAACCTTTTAAAGAACAGAGTGGAAAGGTGGTACATGGGATTAACTACTTCCCCTATTGTTAACCCCGCCATAGGAAGCAAAACACTTCTTTGTATGGATTGCAATCCCAGGGGACAAGGCAACTAAGCATAATACTTTGATTCTTCTTCTCGAACTTGTAATTCAAGGACATCCATATTTTTCTAGTTTTCAAGAGAAGCAAGTACAAGTCGCTCGATGATGCATGCATTTTTTTTGCTACTTTCCGTAAAAGGAATTAGGAAAGTCAATCGAAAAAGAAAGATAAATCAATTAAAATAAGCTTATTTTCCAATAAAAATAAAGTTAAATATTTAAAAAAAAAAAATTAAATCCAACAAAAATAAGAGCAATTCCTCGGTGTCGAACGTAGAATTTGCACAAAATTTACCAATAAAAGCTCATCAAAATTAAAATAAATGAATTGAGCCATTTTTCCCCTCTCAATATTTTTTCATATATTAGGAACAATTCAAAAACCTATGGAATTTTTGAAAAAAGTTCGAACTTCAAACATAAAAAATAAAAAACCTCATGGTGTCGGCAGTAAATAAAAGGGGAACTGAACATTTATTTACATTTGAAAAAAAAAACCGAAGATAAACTGTTTTCAACTTTTTTGATCACTTGAACGTTTAAGAGCAAAGCTGAAATATGAATAACTTTTTCTTTTTCAAAAAATTAATTCTGGAATAAATGGCAAAATAAATTATTTTTCAATAGTGTCGGACGTAGAATGAGCAAAGCAGGTAAATTTTGACATAAAATAAAGATCTTAAAAAGCTTAGAATTACATAGTGATTTTGCAGCATTAAAACGGTCGGAAATGTACACAAAAAGGTTACTGGTCCAAGAATTTTCTTTTTTTTGTTATTGTTGTTGTTTGTGTGAAATTAAATAGTTTTGTGAAATCTGAAATAATTTAAAATATGAAATTTTATGAAAGAAAAAAAAATGTATCTGGAGAGTCTTCCCCCCAGAAATCATGGGACAAAATGCAATATTGAAATTAGGGGGGGGGTGCTTTTTTTAGTATTTCTTTCTTTTTCTGGCAAAGTATTATTCTTGGGAGGGGGGGGGGGCAATTTGAGCGAGAAGGAAATTGTTTGGGAGATGGGCAACAGTGTTGTATCAATGTCTGTATACAAATTTAAAAAAAAATCTCATTTTAAGTCTTCACTCAGAAAATAAGGACAATACTATAACGAGAGAGATTCGAAACACTTCGTCTTGTTTTTTTTTTTTTTTTTGCAATCTACGTGAACAATGAAAAAATACAATCTTTAGGTTATAAAAGAAGTAAAGATAGATTTATAGAATAGAATGAAGGTAAATTTAACTTACTAATAGACAACATCAATATGGATTTTAATATTGGTTATAAATTGTTTGGGTGAAAAGCAAAATGAGCATTTTGGGACACTAAAAAGTGTAATTGTGAGTTCATAAAAATATCTAAAAGTTTTCACGAGAAAACCGGGGGGATATAGAGTTTTTTTTTTTTCTTTTTAAACTTAGACCTCTAATAATTCTTAAATACACATAATTTTATACACATACTCATTGATTGCTTTTGATAAACATACAAGACACATTTCTTACCTTCAAATAGTTTCCCCAGTCAAAATATTGTTCATATAGTCCTTGAAATTATATGAAAAATCCGTATCTGAATAAATAATTAGGCATGCAGGGCATGTGTTAATTACTAATATAACCAGTAATTTTTGTAGACTTAGGAGCATAGTTTAAGTTATGAAAATATTGATGTCGTTCGTAGACATTTTTCTAACCATCAGTTAAAGCAAAACTAGTTAAAACCATTATTTACGGACAAAATATATATTTTTTAAATTTCCACTCAGTATTACAATATGTAAACTAACACGCAACTTGGTGCCGGACGTAGAATTACAGTAGAACCATATATATGAAACTAGCTTACTACCCGGCGTTGCCCGGGTGCTTCTCAATGCAACATATCTTTTAGATAATTAAATGGATGAATTCTATCTAAATGACAGTAAAAAAACTGCATTCACACCACTCTAGGCTGAAATTTTCAAAAGACTGTAAATAGCACAGAAAATTGAGCATTTGCAGAAAAAATAGCATCAAGTAAAAACGGAAAATCATGAGGTATGTTATCTGGGTTCTGTCAACGATATTCTTTGGTTCTGTCGTGTCCACTGGCACGTTGTCTGCGGTTGAATCAGACAGGCGGTACATTTGTCTTGCATATCAGGTAGGACAACCTTTTACGTGGTGCTTCGAATACGAAAACCGCTGTGCTCAGGTCCGGATTAGCCATAGAGCAGAAGTAGCAAATGCTACGGGCCCCGCGCTTCTGGGGCCCCCGCGCCATAAGAAAAAAAATTCCAGAAAAAACTAATTTTCCCTACTTTTACCCGTTTACATTTTTCTATTTAGATCTAACTTATCTAAATGTTCAGGCAAATTAAAAATTTTATAATTTTCATTAAAGCGCAGACTCGTTATGGTATAATACCATGCTGACCAGTATCATCGGTGCAGAGAGGAAGGCGGGAGGGGGGGGGGGGCTTTTTGCGTCATTTAGAGACGGTAGGTAACACTATCTTTAGTCACGTCAGAGGAAGCACGAAGGGGATGTGGGGGATCGCTGATTGCTTTCCAGAAATTTCTCTTAATTAAGGTTTTAAATCGCAATTTTAGTTAATCTTTCTTAGTGCCAGGAGAAAAAGCTCAGTTGGGTCAGAAAATTTTAAAAACTGATCTAAAAATTACAATTTTAGGCAATGTTTGGTAGTTTTAGGAGAACGGATAATAGGGGGAGATTTTTTTTTTTTTTTTAGATTTTTTTTTTTTCAAAAAGGTATTCTATTAAATTTAAGGGATTTAGGGATCCTTCCTGAAAATTTCAGCTGTTCAAGCCTAAAAAAAGCAAATTTAGGCTGCTTGATTAGAGTAGAGGAAAGGGGATGGGGTTCTTTCCTGAAATTGTGTTCAAAACTGAAGTCAATTTCAAGCTATCTTTGGGAAGAAAGGGTTCTAGGGATATACCTATAATATAGCTGAAAACAAAGTTTCAAGCTATGTGAGAAGTTTAGAAAAAGAGATGAGGAGCCGGAAAAAATTCTGACTTAAATTTTCAAATCGCGGTTTTGGATTATCACTGGAAATGTCATCGGGCTATCTTTGGGAGGGGGGGGGGGATACGGATTTGCTTCACAAAATGTTGGAAACTGGAATCTTCAAGACGCATGCTATCTTTAGTTCCAACTTGAGGTAAAGAGGGGTGGTTTAGATCATTTCCTCCGAATGGTGATAAGCTAGGGAAATAGGTGGTTATAATTTTTTTTTTAATCGAGACGGTTCAAGGATTCTCTTCGAAATTTAGTGCCTAAAATGCAACTTTAAGCAATTTTTTGAGCGGAACGCAGGAGAAGGAGGATTTTGAAATTCCCCAAGCACAAATCCTAAAAACAGTCTTTGGGGCGATATTAGACAAGGAGGAAAGGGTTACCATCCAGAAAATGTTTGAAAGTGTCTTTCGTCTTAAAGCTTTCGAAATTGGTGTCCTGAAAAGGTAATAATTAGTCATCCTAAACTCTTTGGTCGCTTAACTTCATGTCAGTTTATCGCCCTCAAAAATTGCCGCCCGCGACACTACAAGGAACAAAATTAAGAGATCATGACATGAGAGAAGAAAAGATTCTTTGACTGTTCACACGTATGCTGAGCAAAATAAATAAATTGTTAATAGAGTATAATTTGTTGAAGAACTAAAATAATTATGTGTAGAAGAAAGACTTTAAATCTCGTTTTTAACTTTTTTCCTCTGTATGGGAGGGAACTAAAAAGCTGTCGCCAATGCCCCGAACCAAACCGATTTCTTTTGCATCACCAAAGGTAGTTGAAAACTTTTTTATTCGAACTTAAATTTCAGATAATTTTAGGGATAAAATTATTTAACATAATCGGAAATCCGCTAAAACTGCTTTCTGGAACTTCAAGTTTTGAAAATGTCCATGGGTGAAATCCCAAGCTCGATCCCTTCCTATAACATCATCTAAGGTGGTCTAAAAGTGCGTAGACTTTAAAAGACTCTAAAAGACTATAATTTCAAAAAATTTCTTTGGGATTGTTCCACTCCCCCTCCAACATTGTTAACAATGGGCTAAAATGTACTTTTAAGGCCTCAATTTTGTAAATTTTCCGGGTTGCGTTGGAGAGTGCCTGAACTCCATCCCATACTAAACGTAACCAGCGATGGCCTACAATCACGTTTTCAACACTTCGATTTCAAGAAATCTCCAGGGGATGACTTTCGTGAACTCCCCACCTCACCCCAAACTCAGCAAAAATCGTATAAAATTACCATTTTAGAGTCTAAAAATGTTCTACCTAAAACTGTGTTTTTAGATTAATAATGGGTAATAAATTTGAAAATTTTCCAATGGGGCTTCCTTGGACACCCCTCTCTCTCTACAACATCATTAAAGATAATCAAAAGTTTTCTTTAAGATTTCAATTTTAAAAATTGCATGGGGAGTGCCGCTGTAAATCCAAATTTTTCCCTTTAATAGTAACTAAGATGGGATGCAATCGCGTTTTTTAACTTCAGTTTCAAAAAATCTCCGAATAAAGAACTCTGAACCTTCTCTCTTCCAAATGTCATCAGAAGTCGTTAGAAATGAGTTTTCAGAATCGAAATATCAAAAATTTTTCGGGGGCAAGCCCCCGAACCTCCTCCCACTCTTTTTTTAATATATCGTCCAAAAATTGCGTTTTTGGAATTTAAAGCTAAAAACATGTAGTGATGGGAAAGACGAGGGACAATATAAGTTGAAAAAGGGTTATAACCCTCGTAAAGCTCTAAAATCATATCCATATTTATGTATTCATGCGTGTTATAAATCCACCTCCCGTATCCATGAAGAAGTGCACAATTTTTTACTATATCATGTAAAAACGAGGGCCCCTTGGAAACATTTGCTACGGGCCCCGCGCTGGCTTAATCCGGCACTGGTTGTGCTGCCTTTGAACGTTTTGTATACCTCAAGACATTTAGTATGATGCTATAGTACACTTCACATACATTTTATTCTGAAAAAAAATCATTGAATGTCTCCCTAGGAAGAGTCGTTAGTAAAATTCAGTGCCTTTTATCAGTTACAAATATATACAAAATATGACACCGTTACAATATTTTCAGATATGAAAATCATCCTCAATGGCCCAAAAGCTAAACAGATAATCCACTGTACAGAAAATAAGGAATTCGGTCATTGTTATTAATAGCCGTTAACATTACGGATTTTCTGGCGGTGTTTTTACTTTCAAGGTTTCACGTGTTAGGTAGACTCATTTTATAATTTTTTGTAAGTGTTCAGATATGTAATCAAATTCCGTAGAAAACGTTCACTTAGTATAAATAACTTCACAAAATGTGTCTGTTTGCCCTTTCCGTGGCGATTTAGTAGCATGCCATGGAGTAAAATTAGATAAGTGTAAGTTGCATAAAAAGCCGTACGTCAACTACATTTTATTTTCTTATATTTATGTCAAATATCTATTTTCGTAGGTAAAAATGACAGTTAGACATTAGTATTGGTGTCTTGCAACGATTCAAAATTTGTCTAGATTAAAATTTTATTTCAAATTTTTAAAACCTCACACTTGCCGTTAATGTTGTACATGATAACTCAAACTGATGCAAGTATAAGAGCACTTATTTAAGTTTGCTGCTCTAAAGTATTCCTTTAAGAATATCGAAATTTTAATTTACAGAGGCACAATCGTCATGAAGGGTAGAAATGGTCCCACTGAATAATAGTTACCATATATATAGTTACAGATATTATTTTAAGTTACACATAAAGCATTAAAAATGGAGTACGTGGACGCGAACTTATGGAACGAACTATATAAAACCCGTCAATTGAACAGCCTTATAGAGAAAGAAATAGGCGCGCACATTTTGGTGACTACCCGCGTCATTTTTTTAAAAATTATTTGCACGCCTTGAAATTAAAAGAAAGAAAAAAACCGTCTTGTTTCTACTTACAACTGTATAATAGACAATTCTTTTGTTTATGTTTTACTAAAGCTTGTTGCACATTCTGCTCTCCATATCCGCAGCTTCAAAACAATGTATTTCCACGTTTAGAAACGTAATCCAAATACTAAAAAGTTAAACTATTCAAAATTTTCTAACTCGTAAATTTAACTCAAATCTTGCTCCTAAATACAATTCTTAGTCCCCCTTCCAGCGGCAAAATGAAATACATTTTTGAGTGAACCCAATCTTAAGCATGCAACATAAAGCTATCTATATGGGAAAAATAGGTAAATTTCCCATGCATTTTTATCTTACAGCAGTTTTTCAATGACGGTTGAATTACTTAGTGGTAGTTACAAACTGTAATATTTTTTGATTGTTTACAATAAAAGTTATCGAACTGAGAGTCTTGTAATTGGAAATGGAGCTTTGCTCAACTAATTTCACGATGAAGACTAAAAAGAAAAGTTTTTTATAATGTGGCGTAATATTTCATCATGCCCATTTCAGTAGTAATCTCTTTCGTGTCAAAAGTTGCCTCGTACCCGCTAACTGGTTTAAAATTATTGCTAGTCAGTGAAGATGCTCCATCAGGTGTACTATTGCTTCGAGCGTTAAAGTAATGTAAAATTTTAAACGATTGAGAAATTTGTTTACATAAAAAATAGAGACATTTTATGCATTTTAAAAGTTTAAATTTAAATTAATATTTCTTTACATTTTTTCAAACTTTAAACTTTTACCCTCCCAAAACTATGAATTCCGCCGCATTAAATTTCCGTGTGGTTTCGGGTCTAAAGGTGCACAGCCTTTTATTTTACCACACATTAGCAATCCTAGTATGGTAGTTTATGTACATATAATGAGCCCCATGACTATCCCCCCCCCCTTGAAAGATAAATTCAATGCACGCTACTATGCACAAAAATGATTATTTTGCAATTCATTAGCCATATTAGTATTTTTACCCCTGATCTTTGATAACCTGGAGCGATTTTTGTGAAACTTAGGTGAACCGAATTAGGTAAATCATAGAATAGTATAAATAACATATTAGTTGAGCAAAGCTCCATTTCCAATTACAAGACTCTCAGTTCGATAACTTTTATTGTAAACAATCAAAAAATATTACAGTTTGTAACTACCACTAAGTAATTCAACCGTCATTGAAAAACTGCTGTAAGATAAAAATGGATACGTATCAGTGTTATAGAAGCAACTCTGTTCACTGTGGAGGGATAAGGTGAAACAATTTATCTCACGTATAACCACTACTCGCATACTCGTACTCGATACATCATTCTTTAAACTTCAAGAAATTAAAATCTCCAGTGAGACTTAAGTTCTGTATCACGATCAATAAGTCAGAAGGGCAGGCGATTAAGTACTTTAAATGCATGGGAAATTTACCTATTTTTCCCATATAGATAGCTTTATGTTGCATGCTTAAGATTGGGTTCACTCAAAAATGTATTTCATTTTGCTGCTGGAAGGGGGACTAAGAATTGTATTTAGGAGCAAGATTTGAGTTAAATTTACGAGTTAGAAAATTTTGAATAGTTTAACTTTTTAGTATTTGGATTATTGATTTGTGTAAGGATAACACAATATTAAATTAAATTTCCGTTGCAAGGATGTCGTTTTAATATAAGTTTAATATTGTAATGCTAAAACTGTTGAAGATTGTACTTCGATAATGAATGCATTTTTAATACCTATCTCATTTTGGTATTTTCTGTGCTGTTTATGTAGACAATACAGATCAAAATTTGTGTTAAATATTGTTACGGTATTATAACTTGTAAACTTATTAGCAAAAAGAGTAAGCAAATTGAAGATAAACCGACGGTGAAATGCATCCCTGTGTCTTTGCAGGGTGCAATTTAAGAACTACTGAAAGACAGCATTTCTTTTTCGCTCGGCTTTCTTGCCAAACATGCTCTACGCTTGTCTCTAATCGACATGAACGGCCAGTGTTGAAGATACTTTTTGTGTTGATTGCATTTAAAATATCTCCTGGTGGTTATATGTTGCTAACCATTTTCATTTGCATTGAACCAAGGTTCACAAAATTAACAATTACAGTTAAACTTTGAAGAAACTTCATTTCGTTCATTTTTTACAGGCTTTTCATCCAGACCAAATTCATAACTATACAAAAATTCGTTCGTGCAGAAAAGAGCAATTTTATGACTCAAAATATAAAATTAGACCTCTTTGGGTCTTTTTAAAACTCCAAAAACCCGCTTATATGAATTCCTGAGCAACAATTTACCTTTGTGCCAAATTTGGAAGAAATCCGACGAAAACTGTGGATTTGTATAGGGAACATACACACATACCCACAAACATACATCCATTTTTATATATATAGAAGATTAGCATTTTTACCCCTGATCTTATATAACCTGGATCGATTTCTGTTAAAGTTAGGTGAATTAGGTAAATCATGGAATAGTATAAATAACATATACTTATTGATTTGTTTAAGGATAATACAATATTAAATTAAATTTACGTTGCAAGGATGTCGTTTTAATATAAGTTTAGTATTCTAATGCTAAAACTGTTGAAGAATGTACTTCGATAATGAATGCATTTTTAATAACTATCTCATTTTGGTATTTTCTGTGCTGTTTATGTAGAAAACACAGATCAAAATTTCGTTTATTGTTACGGTATTATTACTTGAGAACTTAGCGAAACGCGCAAGCAAATTGAAGACTGACGGTGATTTCAAGGCATCCATGTGTCTTTGCAGAACGCAATTTAAGAACTACTGAAAGACGGCATTTCTTTTTCGTCCGGCTTTCTTGCCAAACATGCTTTTCACTTGTCGCTAGTCGACATTAACGGCCAACGTTGAGGATACTTTTTGTGTTGATTGCATTTAAAATATCTCCTGGTGGTTATATGTTGCTAACCATTTTCATTTGCTTTGAACCAAGGTTCACAAATTTAACGATTAAAGTTAATCTTTGAAGAAACTTCATCTAGGGCAGTTTTTTACGGGCTTTTCATTTAGACTAAATTCATAACTATACAAAAATTCGTTCGTGCAAAAAAGAGAATTTTTTGACTCAAAATATGAAATTAGACCTCTTTGGGTCTTTTTAAATTTCCAAAAACCTGCCTATATGAGTTCCTGAGCAACAATTTACCCCTTTGTGCCAAATTTGGAAGAAATCCGACGAAAACTCTGGATTTGTATAAGGAACATACACACATACCCACAAACATGCATCCATTTTTATATATATCGATATAGAAGAAAGTAAAAGGAGCAAATTCAAGAAATTCCATAGTTTTTCAGGTCGCGCACACACTTTCACCGCCTACAATAGCACATGAAATTAATGACGTCTCTGAGGTATCAGTCTACAACAGCCCTAGAAATGAAGGCCCGGAAACATCAAAATTTACAATGGCACGTAATGTGATTGGTTCTCGAAGATGTGAGTCATCAATGACACGACATGAATGGCATATCGGAGGTATCAGTCTACAACGGCACTTGAAATATGACTTTTTCAAACATCAAAGTTTACAGTGGCACGTGATGTGATTGGTTCTCGGAGATGTGAGTCATCAATGACCATTGATATGAATGGCATATCGGAGACGTTAATCTACATAGGCACTTCAAATAACGCCAAAGATAGCAATGGTACGGGATGTGATTCATTCAACACTCATCAATGCCTCTTGAAACGAATGGTGTCTCGAAGACATCAGTCTACAATAGCACTTGAAATTACGCATCGGAAACATCAAAGTTAACAATGACTCGTGATGTAAATGGTTCTTGAAAATGTCATTCATCAATGACGTTCGAAATGAATGAATGCCGTCTCGGAGACGTAAGCCTACAACAACACATGAGGCGAACGGCGTCTCTCAACCGTCTTTGCATGTCAAGGGGTTAAAACCAGAGTTTCCAATCGCGCAATCCCGATCCCGAATCCCGCGGGATCCTGCATGATATTTAGCGGGATTAATTCCGCGTGATTTTGAACAAAGTACAGCGGAATTTTCGATCCCGCTAAGATTTTGCATGCAAACGTTTCATAACTTTTGCCGTTCATAAAATGAATATTTTTACAAGTATCATCTGAAGTTTTAATCACCTTCCTGTCTATCTGCAAGTCAAGAAGAACAAGAAAACTTTATGTCTCGCATAATGAACGATAGATTTACCATTCAAGAAAACAATAAAAATAGAATATATTTTTCTGGGAATGAATTGGTATTCGCATTCGGGAGGTTTCAGTGATTGCGAAAATGCGTAAAAATTATAAGCCTTTTCGAAAACCATCATTAAATATTGAAATCCAGAAAATTGGGCTTTTGAAAAAATGGAGAAAGTGTATTATAGAGTGCAAAATCCATTGAAGTAGCCTGAATTCAATATTAGAACTCTTATGTAAACTTAAGGAATGCATTCGAAACCTTTTAATTTACTAAAAGTGCACAATATTTTTTTCCGAAGAGAAAGAAATGAAAAACAGGACATTTTTTTTTACTTATGCGCTCTAACCTGTAGGAAGAGCCTGTCGATGTCTTTGTCACCATGAAGCTAATAATATAAATGTGGGTGATACCTTGAAAATTATGTTGGATGAATTAGCTGAGCGTTCTTTAATATTCGGCTAGACTCTAAAAGAGGTAACAGAAACTTTGATTGAACACTGGATGAGTCGCATGACAGTGCAGTACGTTAAACTGCTCAAGTTTTTAATTGTCTTTTTAAAGTGAGAGATAAAATTAGCGAAATTGTTCAAATTAGCAGTTGTCAGCGTTCACCCCTTGCTGTAAAGAGTTAAATGCACTGATGTAATAACCAGCGTTAATGAAGCAACAAGGCAAGGTAAATTGGATAGAGTAATATACAAATCAAACAGACATCGTTTTTGTCCGAAATTTGAAGCAAAAACCCTTAACATGACCCCCATAAAAGGACATTATACGCTTACTATGAATGATGATGACTATGAATACTGTGAATATTATGTTTACGATAAGGTTCTAAGCTTCATATTGTCAATTCTGAGATCTACATCATCTACCTGTATTTATGATACATTTTAAATAACTAGGGGGCTACCGCCCCCTGCTCGCTACCACTCGCCAACCGCCGGAACTGCTTCGCAGTTCCATGCGGATTCCTTCGGGATCCGAGCTCGTTGCGCTCGCCCACCGGAAACTTCAATACTGTAGTCTAGTAATGATTATGAAGTGTGTACAATCAGCACAGTATAAAAACCAAAATGTAAACGATAAAATTTACACGTTTAGCAAATGTAGGTAACTTTTACCCTTTTTCTGATAGCAGTGTGCTCCGAAAACTTATATCAACAGCTTTGAAAACAGTTTCAACTCCAGGCATACATTCTAATACTTTATTACTTATGAACAGATTTACTAAGTGTGTACAATCAGCATGATATCAAAATTAAAATCTAAACTGCAAAATTTACACGTTGAGCAAATGTAGGCAATTTTACCCTTCTTCTGAAAGCAGCGTGCTCCGAAAACTTAAATAGCACACGTTTTGGCGGGAAGCATTTTGCTCACCAAGCAACCACTTCACTTTGAATAGCTTCCCGCCAAACAGGATAAACAATTTAAAGGATCTATCCATATTTCTGAGGAGTTGAAGGTGGGAGGAGGTTCTAACGGAAGTAGATGTGATGAAAAAGAAGAACAGGGAGGATGATAGTTTGGCAGATGCTTGGCGGGCAAACTAGATATCATAACTTTTTAAGGCTGAGGGTTTTTGGGTTTAGGATGTGTGAAGGCCTTCTTTTCTGTGCGAAAAAGTTAAAGGTTTTCTTGGCGTGGAAATTTTTACAGCAGGGTTGTTTTTGATGAGATATTTTTAACTTGTCATTTTACAATTTTAAGTCTTTATGTTTTAATATTTTAAATGTATAGTTTGCTTGAAAGGAGAAAAATTTGCTAGAATCAAATGTGGATGCCCACCAGGGGCGGCATTTCGCCGTTTTATTTGGGGGGTCGAGTTTCTTAAATATGTATAATCCCAAAGCGAAACCAAACACACATTAGCTAACAAGAAGTTGTCATAAAATCGGTTTAGTATTAATAAAATTAGTGTTTAGAAACAATTAAAATTTTGATTCATTGACTAAAAAGTTATCATACAAAACATCTCGCTACTAAAGTTTTTATACCTTTTGGAAAAGATATAATGCATGATTTTTGGAATTCGGAAGAGCAGGGAATCGTGTTACTAATCTATCAGTGCCCAATGTCGTGCTGTTTTGCCAATTCAGCTAATTAGAAAAGGTATTTTTTCCCCCTTTGTGCTTCGAAAAACAATTTCTCTAACCTCCTGAGACATAAAAAAAATCTTTCTCTACTAGCTGAGCTGATTGTAATAATAGTTAAAAAATAATTGAAGTAACACAAAGTTATGTATGAAAACACTTTTTTCATCTTTCTCTTCAAAATCACCCAGGTTACTTCAAAAACTGTGAGGGGCTTAAACTTTTCATCATTGAATAATCTAGGCGCTTTCAGCTTCAATGAGATAGCATCTGCTTCCAGCTCTGTTATTCACTATTCCAGACTTATGAGTCCTTAACAAAGACGAAACTGCAGTCTCTGGATGTGAAAACTATTCTGTCGGTATATTGCTTGTAATTTTTCTTGCCTCATGCTAAAAATTTTTATCATAGTTGAAACATTTTATATTTCGTTTTCAAAATCCAATCGAAAAAACCATAATCCCAGCCAACCATACAGAAAAATGATTATTATCAAATCTTGTGTTAATTTCATTCGAAACTGAATTTATTACTTCATACAAAATATTCAAAAATCAATGTTTGACTTCACATCATCATGTGCTTTTTTTTTTTTTTTTTTTTTTTTGCGCCGTTTTAAAATTGGCTCGGAAGAATTTGTTTGTTTTTTTTTTTTCTTGATTGATTGAAATATACATCTATAAAAAATCTATTTTCAGTTTCAATTTTAAATTGAACTGTGGTTTGAATAGTCGAGTAGCGGATTGAAGATATAGATTTTGATAGATTAAAGCATTCTTCAAAAATCTTTTCCCGATGCAAACAAATTGGATAAAAATTCAAACGAAGTCATACATGCTAAAAGGCATGAGCTTTTTCACCATTGAAAGAATCGTTTTGCAATTATTCTTCCAGTCGTCAAATCACTACTTTGAAGTTATAGGGAAATGTTTTTATCATTTAACTCTTAAAGATTATCTTGTGTCACTTCACGATTGCATAATTATAGAGTTGGTTGATATGTCTTTTTTTATTCAATAATCACATGCATTTTTAAGAAGTTTCTATGAAAGCATTATAATGTATTGAGCAGCTGAAACGTGTTTCTAGCAGAAGAAAGAGATGAACACTCATTAAATAAATATTCACTTAAAAAATTAGCGTAAAAGTGAATGTAAAATATCAAGGAATTTTCTTGTGAAAACCATGCAGCCACACCACTTTTCACGAGACTCTCATATTGGACGTAATATCGTTACACTGGGCACACAAGTGTGAAATATTTAGCCTATATGAGGCAATGTCTTCTTTAGTTAAAATTAACCATGGTTCTCTATCAGTTTTCTATGTTCTGAAAAAGCCGAAAATACTTTATGAATTTCTAAGTCATCATCCAAATAGCGAAAACCCCTTTTTCTAGTCTGAGAATGTGTCGAGTTTCATCAAATAGTTGCTGAGAACCAGCGAGATTTCCTTTAATGAACAATGAACATTGATTTCCGACTTACATAAATTGAATTCACCCATTTTCTATCATTCTGCTCAAAAAATTTGGGGGTGCGACCGCCCCCTCTTGACCCCCCTATTTGCCGCCCCTGATGCCCACATGCATGCATCGCGGCGATGTAAACATTCTGTCCCTTGCCAACAGTAGAAAAGAAATACACCCTCTTTTCGATAGTTACGTTAGAGTATTATATATATAGATTACATTTTAAATAATTAAGAGACCTCCCACCCTCTTCATACACCCTAACACCCCTACCATTTCGACTTCAGCCTTGGTAATAAGTGTATACCATAATCACGATTTCAAGAAATCTTTATTTTTTAGAATTATTTTGATAAAAGCTTAACAGTTTGTGCTACTTCACGTTTTTCACTTGCCAAAATAGTATTTTAAATTAAAATCAAATTCGTCTTTTTCCATCGGGGGTGTTTTCGGCGGATTATACAGATTTTTTTTTTTTTTTTTCAGCTTCAAAGTCGATTTCAGGAAATGCAGATTATGCGCCGACGCGGATAATACGCAGAAAATTGTGGTACGGTATTGTTTTTACGGTTGCATTATTAAAAATGTTCTTCTCTGCTTTCAAGCTTTTCCCCTAGATAGCAGCACTAATATCGCTAATTCCTGTTTGCTATGATAGTAATTGATGATAAGCGCTTGTTTCTCCAAATTAAGAAACAAAGAAATATATCAATAAAATAAATGCATAAACAGTAGGAAGAAATTTTTTTGAAGGCACTTTTGAGAAAAATGTGGCTCTCCGGCTCTCCCTGTACAAGCATAGGAGGATTTAGGACTGAGTTCCTGGGGGGAGGGGGGCAGGGTTTTTTTAGCAACATTTTTAGATCCCCCCCACCCGATTTTTTTTGTTTTTTTGCTATGATGCATAAAGCCATGCTTTATGCATCATGCGTAGGGCTCCCTTTGAAGTGGGATATAAAACATCTCCAATTTTAGGGGGTCCGGGGGTATCCCCCAGAGAAAATTTTGTAAAATGGATATGAAGTTCAGCATTTTGAAGCAAGAGGTAATTGGATAAGATGCAAACCTAGGAAAAAAAATGGTCAAATATATATATTTTTTAAAGTTTCAAGCTTTAAATACATTTTGTAACGTAAGTTAATGCTTTAAAAGAAATGATAAATAGATTTAGAAAATAGGTAACAAGAGAGTAACATACTTCCCATTTAAACAATTCATAGTTTATACACTTGATAAGAAATAATATTGAAGTACACTCGAAAAGGAACAGAGGTAATGTAGTATTTTTTCCGGATAAACAGATTAACAATATGCAGTAGAAGTAAGATGAAAGCAAGCAATACAAAAGAATTTCCAAAATACTGCATTCAGGATTAAATAAATAGCAAGATATGAGACATGTGAGCCACAAAAATTTATTTCAAGTAATATGTTATAGAAACGTAAGAATCATTTTTTTTTTTTTTTTTTTCATTTTTGATGCATGATGTAGCAAAGAGCTGAATTTGACATACACTGGTGTGCAAAAATTAAGGACGAAGTCGAAAAATTAGCATATCAGCTGAATGAAGAGGCAGAGCGGACAGAAAGACCAATCAGGAGATTAAGTAAGGTGATGTACAGTAGCACATGCGCAGATATGCACGCAGACGTAATGGGGGAGTGTCTGAGTAGTATAAAGCATGTTGTCGGTGTAAGATCAGTATTTCTGGCAAGGAGATTGCACGCCGTATAGCAGTTAAAATCACACCGAGTTGCTGCCTCAGCGAGAAATGGCGAATAATCAATGTGTTAGACTACATCTGGATGCTTTTACCCGCGGTCGAATCATTGGAAAGTTGGAGGAAGGCCGCAGTGTGACAAGTGTGGCTGCAGCGTTCGGAATTGCTCACAGCATCGTTTCACGACTTTGGAGACAGTTTCAAGCTACAGGAACAGCTATCCGGGGGTTCAGTAGTGGTCGTCCATGAGGAACCACACTCGCAGATGACCGGTATATTGTCTTACGGGTCAGAAGAAACAGGCGGCAGACAGCGGGAGAAATCGCTAGACACACGACACAGGCGACTGGACGACCAATATCGCGTTTTACCGTGGCCAGAAGACTGCACGATGGTGGTCTGTTTGCACAACGCCCTATACGGTGTGTACCTCTAACGCCTGCCCATCAGAGAAGGAGTTCTCTGTGGTGCCGGGAACTCCGGAATTGTAGAGACAATGAATGGGGTCGAGTACTCTTTACAGATGAGAGCAGATTCGTCTGAGTAGCGATTCTCATCGCAGACTCATCTGGAGAGAGCGGGGAAGCCGCAATCATCCCTCGAACATCATTGAAAGGGACAGGTATGGAGGTCGCGGTGTTCTCGTTTGGGGAGGCATCATGCTTGGTAGTCGTACAGACCTTCACATCTTCGACGCAGGTTCAGTCAACGGGACCCGTTATTGTAACGAGATTCTTCTTCCATATGTGCGTCTTTTTAGAGGCGCTATGGGTCCGCAGTTCCTTTTCATGGACGACAATGCATCATGTCATCGCACAGTAGCTGCCGAACAGCTCTTAGAGAGTGAGAATATTGAACGTATGGATTTGCCGGCACGATCTCCGGATCTCAATCCCATCGAGCATGTATGGGATTTTCTAGGCAGACGCTTGGCAGCTCGTACCTTACCACCAGTAACGATTCCGATTCGGGAGCTTCGATTGCCGCTGCAAGACGAATGGGCAGCAATGCCTCAACAACTCATTGACACCCTCATTCTCAGCATGGGCAGACGCTGTGAAACCTGCCTAGCAGTCGGGGGAGATCATATCCCCTACTAAAGACCGGATGTTTCTTGCTGGACACCCATCACAGGGATGCTTCGGCCTTCAGTCGCATTGCGCTCCATGCAACTTTTTCAATAAATCTTCTTTTTATCCCTCTGATTTCTCTTTTAGTAAGTGTTGCTTATACATTACACATGTCCTTACGTATTGGGGATCTTACGGTATTAAATGTGTTGATTTGGAACGCTTTTATACAAAGTTATATTGAAAAAACCGTCTCGTCCTTAATTTTTGCACAGCAGTGTATTTTGGCATTCCTCCCCCTACACCCTCCCATTTGTTGGATATTTTAAAATTTAAGGTTTGCAGTTAATTTTCCAAATTTTCGAAGTTTTCAAGCATTTGAAAATTTAAATAGTTTTTTCCAGCACTTTTCATTTTTTAGGAACGATTCATGCAATTTTGCGGTAGTTGGAGGCACACCTCAAAGCAGGGTTCTTAAACTACAGCTTGTTTAATTCTTAGGCAAATCCAGCCCTGTTTGTAACTCACTCTTACGTGAAGGTTTTTGTCCAATTTTTTGTAGTTTTTACAAAAATTTGTCAGTTTTTATGGTTTTTCTAAAGGATTTTTAGGATTCTACCAATCTGGGTTAGGTTTATTATCGATTTTTATCAAATTTCAGCAAATGTTTTCAAAACTTTTGACAACTAAACTATTTAGATTTCAATAATGACAATGACTGGCTTACTTAGACTTAGATGATTATGGCTTACCATACTTTTTAAACAGTATTTAGAAAGTAAGTAAAATGGTAATTTCCCCTCTTAGTAAAAAAAATCAATTAATCAGAACGCGCAGGTAACCAAAACTTATTTAGTTTGCGATGGCATTTATTTTCTCTCTCTCTCTCAAAAAAAAAAAACTAGCTGAAATTTTTTTTTTTTTTTTGAGCGCTTGAAGTACCATTCTAACTATTAGTTTTATCTACATATTTTTCTCCTTTAAAAAATAAAAGGAACACGGTTATAAAAACCTTCATCGGGTAGTGGAGTGATCTTATACAAGAAAAGTGCAAAACTATGCCGGATAAACTTACGCCGGAAATACATCTCCCTCGCTTTTTCTTTTATTCAGACATTTTCCCTACAGTCTATGATTCTGGAAAATATGAAGTTTAGTTTTGAACTGCCAGGAATTGTTATTCTTTTTTTTTCTTAAAAAATCGACGCCTTGTTCATTGTGTTATAACTTTCTGTTTGTGCAATGATTGGACAATTTTTTTTTCAGATTTTTCGTTTCATTGTTACATAAATTCGTTGAGAATGGTGTTAACTGTTATATTTAACAGTATTTTGCTGTAAAAAAACATTTCAGCTCTCTATTTCTTTTGCAATAGCATTCACTTCAAATCAGCCAACTTCGTTTGAACATATGAACCCAGAAGATTCTTCAAAATCTTTCGTCTGTAACAACCCAAAACATCTAGCTTTTGAAATCACACAAATTGAAAATAAATCAATAAACATTTTGAAAAGAAAGAAAAGAAATCGTGATGAGTAGTAGATCGTTCTGTTAGCGCAAGGGGGAGAGGGGGGCTTTGTTTTAGGGTTTTTATTTGGTAAAATAATCGTCGATTATTTTCAGTATTGCAGCTGAAAGCATAGCTCGTTTAGCCAATATTTTACTTGCCCAAATGGTTTTCAGCCCAAAATAGTCAACGTAGACACATTTTCAACACCCCAAAGAGCTTTACTATTTGTATTTAATGTTCAATGTTTCTCGTTTTTCCTTTCTTTCTCCCATCAGAAATGAAATTCGCTATTCTCTTTATTTTCCCTTCTGAAATATTCAAAAAATGAAAAAAAAAAAAACATTTTTTTTGGCTTTAAGATTTTGGAAGACGTGTCCTTTCTACATAAGACCTCCCAAAAGCTGGGGGGGGGGCATTGCCCCCTCTGTCACCCCATAAATCTCCCCATGCGCATAAGGCTCTTTTAATATAATTTTCAGGATCCCTTAAAGCAAATTTTAGTACCTCGTCAAATACTTTTAGTTATTAAAGGACGTAATTTAACGTTCCCAGTCAACAACGTATGGTTATCAAAAAACGTCGTATGACGTTCCCGGTTATGTATTAACTATTTAAAAATTATCCCGCAGTATGAGTAACAGTGGTGACCCAACAAAAACCAAGCCTTCTTATTAGCAAAAACAGAATATTTTAAACAAAAAGCCCCCCCCCCCCCCCTCCAAAAAAAAAACACGGACCTGGTATAACGTGGTTTGATTTTTAATCAGTGACGTAATTTTCTTCATTATCATCAATCTTTTGCCAATTAGTCTGTTAAAGTTTCAGTCTCGGATAGATAAAAATGTGGTTTTGAAGTAAAATGTCTAGAGATGGCATTTTGAATATCACTCAAATTTTCTCGTTTTTCGGAACATAGTGATCAGAACAAAAGGAAGTCAAATGGTGTAATGTTGAGTGAGTATGGTAAGGGAAACAGGTGAATCAGCCGAAATTCGTTAACTATTTTTTAGAGTTCATTTTCAACAATCGCATGATTGAGAAATATGAAACAATCGAGTAATTTTGGTGCTCTAAAAAGTAACAATTATTTAGTGCAGTTCTCACGATTATGCCCGAGGCCAAATATTCAATAAAAACTATAACAAAATAGAGCTATCAAACAGAAAACGTCCTCAGCTAGCTCGAATACTGACAGATGTATCAAAATACATTCACTCTCATAAAAGAATTTAAAAAGAAAAAAAAAAGCGATCTAAATATTCGTCCACCCCTTTTGTACTCTTTAATTAAAAGATGGCAGCACTACTCTAGAGAAATCTTTTTAAAAGTGCTCCGTAGATTCTCGTAGGCTACGTCCGTAATAAGAGATGGTATTAAATGAAGGAGACCTTTTCACACACACAAAGAACTATAACACCATGGTGGGGCATGAAAACTGCTTCTGAGACTATCACTGCTGATTCTTAATGACCTCCCGGAAACCCTGACAGGCTCGGTCTCATCATTTCGATTTTTTTTCAGGGGGGGGGAGGGTGTAAACGCTTTAAATTCTATCGGAAAATATTGAAACCATCATGTCCACGTATATGTTGATACATTAATTTCTCAAAGCTAGAGGGGAGGGGGGGAGAGGTGAAATTGCCGCTAATTGGTGACCTACCGCCTGCCTCCTGAATCTAAATATGACCCTTGTTTTTCCCCTGAATCCACCATTTTCTGTAAACTAAAAACCCCCTACGTTTTTCTCTTTTGGATAATTTAATGGGCAAGATTTTAATTATGAATCATTAAGTTATCGATGATAGATTTAGATTTTTAAGGGAATGAATTCGAGAGCAAGCCCGTCATTTCAAATTTATCCGGGTGGGGGGGGGGAGAGATTTCGCAAAGGGCGTATACTCCATGGAAGTTTTATCGGAAAAAACAAAAATCATGCTCACTTATGAGAATATCCATCATTAAAAGCCGGGACGGGGGGTTATTCATACCCCCCAACCCCTTAAATGACGGGCTTGGTAGGGAGACCGGGGACAGTCGATGCACGGTTAAGTTGATACAAGGGCTTTGAGGCAGTTTTTATAAGAGTTAGGCAGGGGAGAGCAATACCATTTTTGACTTTGTTGAAAATTTTACAGTGGTTTCTTCTCATGATTTCAGAAGATACGTATTTTTTCTTTTCGTCTAAAATTATTTAGACCCACAAAAATTCTGGAAATTGATTCCACTTTGTGAATTTCTCAAATCAGCATTTTTCAATATTCGATCATCTACGCGTATTGATCATTAACAACCAAAGTGTTTTTTGCGACTGAATCATTACATTAGGGTCTAAATAGAAATATATTGTAAATTGTTCGTCTGACCTTCAGTGCAGCCAGCTATTAATGGCTAGCCTTTGCGGATGGAAGTGAAAAAGCGGCAAGTTTGAGATCTCCTAGCTCCATGCACTGAGGGTCAGCAATCGTTTTCGCGAGCAATTTGCTTCGTACTACGTATTTTTTACTTAAATTGCTCCTTAGTTGCAGGATAACTCTCAGTGCTGACAAAAAACATCTGGTAGAATCCATGTCAATTCAACAAGAGCTGTAACATGATGGGCTCGGATTTTTTTGAATTTAAAACATGTTAAAATTCATAAAAAATTAAGAAATACTTTTTTTTTGGCCCAAAAAAATTTCTGGGCCGAGATACAGGCCGCTAAAGATGCGGTCCTGTCATGATTTCTCACTTGGGATTTTCTTCAGAATCTTTAAAGTACATTATCTCAGGAACGGTAGTATATATGTTGTTGCGGTTTATTTATTTAAAAGGATATTTTCTCTTGTTTAAAAACATATGCTACATTTTGCAATGTGTGCTTTAGTTTTTTTCCCACAGTCTTTTGAAAAAACAGATTAAAATAATATTTTTGAGTTTTCTCAAATATGTCACTTTCAAAAATTTTAATTTTTTTACAGTTTATTAGTACCACTGAGCACTAAGTTCCCTGAAAAGGAGAGCTTCCTCTTTTTCGTTTAAGAAACGTTAGAGGCATTTACAAAAATGAGGGTTTTTAAAGAACTCCTTAGATAATTGCTGACTTAAAAATTTTAAAAAATTTTCCGCAACAAGTGGCCAGAAAACACTTTCAATTAGTTTATATAGCGAAATTTTTATTTTGAATCTCTACTTTATCCAAGAGTTTTATTTTTTATGAAAACTAGAACGCGGTCTCCACCTTTCAGCGTAGCGCTGAAAGAATCGTTAAGCTAAATGTTCTCACTAAGTTTCATATCCTGAATAAAATGGCGACTAAAAATGAAAATTTTGCTAGATAACTTAATTAAAAGTTTTCTGACCACTTGTTGCGAATTTTTTTTTTTTTTTTTTGAACTTACAGGTCTGCAATTAGGTAAATAGTTCCTTAAAAACCCTCATTTTTTCAAATGCCTCTAAAATCTGTTAAACGAAAAAGTAGAAGCTCTCCTTTTCAGGGAACCTAGTGCTCAGTGGTACTAATAAACTAAAAAAATGAAAATTTTTGAAATTGACATATTTGAGAAAACGCAAAAACATTATTTTAAACTTCTTTTTTTCAACAGACTGTAGAAAAAAAAACTAAAGCACATATTTCACAATGTTACATATTTTTTCAAACAAAAAAAAATCTTTTAAATAAAACAAACCGCAACAAAATATGTTATACCGTTCTTGAGATAATGTACTTTAAAGATTTTGACGAAAATCCCAAGTGAGAAATCATAACAGGACCGCCATCTTTGGAGGTTTGTATCTCGGCCTAGGAACTTTTTTGGGCAAAAAAAAAAAAAAAAAAAAAAAAGAAACATATTTCTTAATTTTTTACAAATTTTAACATGTGTTAATTTCAAAAAAATCCGATACCAAAATGTCACAGCCCTTGTTGAACTGACATGGATTCTACCAGCTATTTTTGTACTTAAAGAAACAAGAAAAGTGTATTTTTCGCTACCTTTTATTTTCGTGCACCAAGGGTTGATATGGAATTTGATGAGTATTAGCGAAAATAGCGAAATAAAGTAATGAGTGTATTTCAAAGTACAACATTAATGTCTTTTAACACACAACTTACGTAACTATGGGCAATGGTAAATGCAAAGCGCAGTTCAAGATGAAGAAATAGCTTAAGTAAACTTCCGATTATCGGGGGTCGGATTAACCACGGTTCGGATTATCCGCGGGTCATTTCACAATTCATTCATTTTTTTTTGTTAGCGGGCATTTTTTTTTAACTTATAATTGTGTTATTGTTCGTTTTTAGCTTTTATATATGTATATGTTTTACATTCAATGTTATTTGAAGCAATATAGCAATGTTTTCAGCTATGACAAATATGAATACAGTAGACTACCTCTATCTGAACACGTAATGTGAACACCCCGATATTCTGAACACATTATGAAGGTCCCGGCAAAACTACATAGATTTAACATAGGTTGACCTCTCTGTACTCTGAATTCCCTATAATATGAACACTCCAGTATTATGAACGCTATTTTTAACCACCTTCAATCATTACCTCTCTATGTACTAAACATGTTCAAAATTAGCACTCCAGAATGCCTATGAACTGAATTGGAAAACCTGCAATACCTTCACAATTTTACCACACTGATTGAAGAGCATTAAGAAGATGAAGAGAAGAAGAAATAATATTTTCCTGAACATTGCTGTATTAAATAAAATCATTTAGCTGAGAACCATGAGCCTGAAGTTTCTGCCACTGGACAGTTCATTTCAAGAATCCAACCATTCTATCAAGCAGCATTCAAGACCTTTGAAGTACAATAGGGAAGTTGCAACCTATTAAATGTTCATCTTTTGGCTATTGGATATTGTTAATTGACCCTCAACACTAAAAAATTCACCATCGCAGAATTTTAAAACACCGTGGTTGATTTTTTAAGAATTTTTAAAAATCCAAGAGCAAAAGTGCGCTCTTCTGAAACGTCACTAGCCTACGTCACAGGGCGCGAATGGGCAGCCTTCCGCCGAAGATCCCTTGTTTTCGTACGAACATTTTGAGCGCGCTGATATTTATATTTTTTAGAAATTCAATAATCCTTTTAAACACACTATGGAGACCGGATTCGTTAAAGCACAATCTAAATAATCTTCCTCATGTAACATCAATGATGATATTCGAATATTTCCGAGAGGATGAGAGGTTTAATGTTCCAGAAACGCGAGGAGTTAAATGCGAGGAGATAAGCCTTTTACGTTTCGTCTTCGAAGTCGAATGCGTGACCTTCGGCTTCTCCCCTATCGGAAGAGCGCCTGACGTCACTTCCTATGCCATTTGACGTCACAAGCCCTTGAACTTTAAAAATTGATTAAAAAAAAACTACTCATCGTATCGCAAAAATTTTTTCACCTTTGATGTTCATACATGTTACACTATCATATAAAAATAAAATTGAAAAATCTAAAACTTCCCCATTGCCTTCAAGCAAAATGCAGCTGAGAATCACCCATAAATATTTTTTTATGATAACACACAATGCAAAAACAGATTTAAAAAACCTTTATTTTTTCAGAATTTGTACCGACAGCTGTATTGTAATATTTTATTGTTGAATGTTACATTAAACTTTTTAAACTAATAAATAAACAAATAAATGCAAGAGGTTAGGTTTTACTGAGTTGAATTAGACATTGCACTAGCCACGAATCCACAATTCAGCACCTCTATCTCAATAACTGGTATATCTATAACTGGGCAAAATACTGAACATAGTTCTTTAACGCAATAGAATAACTATGCATGCATTATCAAGTCTAACATGCTATAAATATACACGCTATAATGAACACCGCCATAATCTGGACACTTTTGTTCACTCCCATAAGTGTTCAGAATATAGAGAGAGTTCACTGTTCATACATTTTCATCATAGCTGAATATATGCTATACAGCATACTAAGAATATCTGTCACACATGATATACGAACATAGCTATGAATACATGTCACACACACATTGTGTGAGTGTTATTTATATCATCCACGGTTACCGTGCCATCCTATTCCGCGGCTAATCGGGAGTTTACTGTACTCCCCCCCCCCCCCCGAGTCCTTGGTTTTAACATTATTGCCAATCCTAATACAGTAGTTTATACACATGTACGGGTTGTTTTGATTTAAAAAAAAAGCCCTCCATAAGGTAATTCTGACTGCGCTAGTCACTCGACTTAACACACTCATGTTTGTGAAAACACCAAGAAGAATTTATGCAAATGAACCAAAATTCACAGGAAATGTATCCCAGGATAAGATATGCAAATGATTAGAATTACAGAGACGTCGCACACGCGTGAACCGAGAAACGTCCTCTGAACTGCGGCGTAAGCTATGTATATAAAGAGCTGTAAAGGTTTTTTGAAATCATTGTGTGATAATCTGCTGATGGTAGATGCTTCTCTAGTACTCAATATGCCTCGTCCAAAACGCAGAGCGTCATAATAGTCCGGTCAATTTAGACAATTGAAATAACAAAAATTCCGGGAAAGCTAAATTTTTGTAGGGACCTTGGGCTTACTATTGCAAATAAGGTGCCAAAAGTCCCCATCGATCCCATGTGCGCTAAAAAAGTTATGGGGGGTCAAAGGTCAAAATTTTAGGTTTTTTGGATTTTTCTCAAAAACGGTAAGTTTTATCGAAAAGTACCGCAGACCAAAGTTGTAGATCTCAAAATTCTCTATAAAAATGGTCCTTATGATTTTTTTCTCCAAGACCAAACCTTTCCAGATATTGCGTACTCTCAAAAGACAGCCAGCCATTTACAGAATCCCCTCTACTAGCGTGGCCTTGAATAACATCTGGCTATTCTAGTCCGTGTGGCATCGTTCACGTACCCAGAGGTGCCCAACCCACTAAGAGCAAAGGCGCACCCCCCTCATTTTCGCGGAAATACCCCCCCAAAAGCATGCTTCCCCCCAAATGAAAAATATTCCTCAAAAAGATCCCCCTAAAAATTTCGATGGCGCAGTCTGGGCCATGACCCCTCCTAGGGGGGGAGGGCACCCCTGACGTACCTGCTTCTTTTAGAGTTAAACGTGCAATTCGAGTGAATAAATGTATTTATCACAAGCGTCTACTGTTGTTTGAGCTGATCAATATTTAAGAAAAATATAACAATTTCGCTTTATTTGCAATAAACTTTTGACTGAAGGTGAAACTGTTGTGCTGGGCAGTTATGGAATGCCAACTTTAATCGATGCAAGTCTCGGGAGAAGTTATAAGAATGCTGATTATTTAAAAAGTCAAAAGTCCTTTACAATTCGCGTAGATTGCAGAAAATCATACACCCGGAAAAATTCAATCTCTGCAGCAACGTGAGGATAAAGAGGCCAGTACTTCAAAAGTAAGTCCTCCTCGTACTGTAGCGCGAATAAGTGAATTTGAATCCAGCTTTTGTTTTTAAAAACACTGCTTATTTTGTGGCTGTAAAGCGGATGAGGAGCCTGAGAAGAAGAAAACGCAGAATAATGAAAGAAAAATTCATAAAGCAGCGACTAAATCATACTCAAAATTAAAACGTGCAAGAGCAGCTTTTGACACACCTCAGAACGATCTTTAGCTAATTTTAAAAGTGATTCTTTGAATGTAAGTGTGGAAACTTTAAATTTTTCTGCGATAATTCTGCGTTTTGTTCTTCTCAGCCTCTTCATCCGCTTCCTCGCCACAAAATAAGCAATGTTTTTTACAACAAAAGCTGGATTCAGATTCACTTAATCCCGCTCTTGTTCGAGGTGGACTTACTTTTGAAGTACTGAATATGCTCATTAGGGTGGATTGAAAAAAATCAAAATCTGATAAACGCTAAGTAATAGCCCGGAAAAGTTGCCTTTTGTAGAGATATTTGGTTCAACAAAAGGATTTCGACCGCAAAAAATATCTTGAGGTGTCACTCGCGCCTCGAAGTTGACCATAAATGCATAAAAACTGGAAAAAGTTATAATAATTTCATCAAATATCAAAATTTGAGAAATTTAATGTTATCGCTTTTAAGAGCAGGCTTTTTGTGTAGGTTACACATTGCATAAGATCATTTTAATAATAAACTGTATTTTAAAGTTCCACACATGCGTTGAGTCTTGAATTTGACCAATATAGTCAGAATTGAATAACATCGTGTTGCTCCGTACTTAGAGAAAAAAAAATTAGAAGTTATGATTTGTAAAAGTTTGTTTTCATATTAATTAATTCTTACATAGATACGAAAAAAAAAAGTAATAAAAGCATTTCTTATCTAGTAAAAAAATGTTTAATTCTCCACTTAGCAGATAACTTTGGTTCAAAATGTCAAATTTACCTATGATAGAGAACAAAGGTTAAGTACAAAAATTTTAAAATAATGTGGCTTGCAACAGCCCACATCAGTCACCCTTTGAAACAAAAGACGTTGCTAAAGAAATTTTAATGTTGTTTTGAGCCCTCAAACTGTAACCACATTGATTACAATAAAACATAAGTTTGGCATGCGAGTTGAACTATTTTACTTCTCATAATTTTCAGTCTTGATTGAAATTGTGGCTTGATGGTATTGTGGCTTAATATTTCTAGATTCTAATCTGACTCGAATAAATCCATCCCTTTTGGTTAGGCAGCAAACTGTACCTGACATTTATTTTTCCTATATTACCTATCGTCTCACTGCATTAGTATGACACGTGAGGTTTTGAGTACCTGACACTTCTTTTTCTTATTTTACCTCTCGTCTCGCTGCTTTAGTATGACGTGAAGTTTTGAAAACCATACTACTCAGTAGGTACGCCACCAAGCAATTTCTTTCAAAGTTTTATCGGAAGTCCACGTTTTGAAAGAGGGAGCTGCCGAGTTTTACCAGTTCTGCTTATCGATGAGCTCATAGCAGTCTCTCTGCTTCAAAATTGAAATCTGGAATTATACATGTTCATTGTCCATCTTCGAGCTGATCGTCGTAATCCGTCTTGAAACAAGTGATGGCCATCCGCAATGCCTAGTGTTATATTTTTTAGATTCTCAAAGTAACCAGTTTGCAGAACAAGAGCTGATGTTCTAAACATAGTACGATGGCAAGTTTAAAAAATTCGATTGTATAGCGAAAATTTACAATTTCAGATTTCAACTTGAGTTCTTTGGTAAGCAGAAGTGGGAAAACTCGGATCATCTTCTTAAAAAAGGAATATCAGATAAAACTTTAAAAGAAATGGTGCTTGAGGGAGTAACTACTGAATTATATGATTTCCAATACCTCACGTTATACTAAAGCAGTGAGACGATGCGTAAAATTAGACAAAAAAGCGTCAAACACAGTTTGTTGTCTAACCAAGAGAGATGGATTTCTTAGAGTCAGATTAGAATCCAGAAATCTTACTCACAATGTATCACTAAGGCCAAATATTGTCAGAAGTCAAGACAATAATGCGACTCGCCAGCCAAACTATGTTTTATTGTATGAAATGTGGTTACAGTTTGAGAGCTCAAAACACATTTAAAGGGGGTTGTTTTGAGAGGTATTTTTCTCAGTTTTTGGAGGGGACTCTTGCTTCTTAGTGGGGGGGGGGGGGACTCCGCGATATTCAGGGGTGCGCCCATGCCCTTAGTAGGTACGGCCCCTTTGGGTACGTGAACGGTGCCACACGGACTAGAATAGCCAGATGTTATTCAAGGCCATGCAAGTAGTAGAGAATTTTGAGATCTACAACTTTGGTCTGCGGTACTTTTCGATAAAACTTACCGTTTTTGAGAAAAATCCAAAAAACCTAAAATTTTGACCTTTGACCCCGAATAACTTTTTTAGCGCACATGGGATCGACGGGGACTTTTGGCACCTTATTTGTAATAGTAAGCCCAAGGTCCCTACCAAAATTTAGCTTTCCCGGAATTTTTGTTATTTGATCACTATTTTTATGTCTAAATTGACCGGGCTATAAGAACGAGTAACGGAGTTTGAATGGGGTCGCATGATCGGCATGCGTGAGGATAAACTTACGTATAGAGAAATCAGTGCTCGCACGGGGTGTAATGCCTCAACTTTGTTGCGTATTTGTAAAAGATGGACAGAGGACGATGAAATTAGCCGAAGAGCTCGCCCCAGATCACACAACCAAACGATGCCACGTAGTTATCGACACCTCACCCACCTAGCTGTGATGGATTGTATAGTGTTCTCCCCTAAGCTAGCACAATGTTGGAGTGTGGCTACAGGTGTCACACTTGCTGCATCCACGGTTCGTTGACGTTTGCTGCGCCAGCTCCTGCATGCAAGGATTCTCTTATACAAGATTCCCTTCACCCTCAACCATCGTTAATCCTGGCTTCAATGGGCCCACCAGCACGCTCCATGGCGTGAAGACTAGCAACAGGTCGCCCTCTCGGATGAGTCCAGATTCAATCTGCACTATAACGATGGACGTCTACTCGCCAGACGTTTGAATATACGTTTTCTAATTGAGGTTGTTGCTTGGTGAGCAAAAAGCTTCTCGCCAAACTAGATAAACACTTTAAAGGATCTATTCATATTTCTGAGGAGTTGAAGGTGGGAGGAGGTTCTAACGGAAGGAGGTGTGATGAAAGAGAAGAACAGGGAGGATGATAGTTTGGCAGATACTTGGCGGGCAAACTAGATATCATGACTAATAGGCTGAGAGTTTTGGGGTTTAGGATGAAGGCTTTCTTCTTTGTGGGGAAGAGTTAAAGGTTTTCTTGGCGGGGAAATTTTTACAAGGTTGTTTTTGCTGAGATAAAAATAAACTTCTGTAAACATATCATATAAACTTAGCAAATAAGTAAAAATGTACATTTTATTTTTGAGGGGAGGGGGTGTTGTTGTTCATTGATTTCCAGGAAGGCATTAGACGCACACTATATAAACAACTAATTTTTCGTAATGAATTACTTGATTGCAAGTTACTTGTGTAAAATCTAAATGAATTAAAGTATAGCAAGTTAACGAAATAACAAATTGATAAAAATTTGAAGATTAAGTTAAGATTGAATGATCCTTTTTCCAAAAACGATAAAAAATGTTGGAAGTTATTAGTTTTATAATAATAATTTAATATTCTATTGTTACATAACTAAAAAATTTTTGATGATTAAAAATTTTACATTTCATTTTGTTTTGTTCATCATTTGTACCTAATCCTATTTCAAGCATAGTGTTTTCAAAATTTGTCAGTAAAATTCGGAAGTGACCCCCCCCCCCCCATCCTCCCTTACCTCAACTTGGTTACCGCGGTGTCACTCATAATTCGCTCGCCTCTCCATTCGAGCGAGAAATTGATGAACATTGCAGTTAGGTGGATCGATTTTTCTTTTTTCGAAATTTTGAATCCTATCTGTGCGGAAAAACATGTTTTATGATTGACAAATTCATGGAAAAAAAATAAATAAATAAAAAATGATAACTAAATGAAACCAAATAGAAACTATTTTTAGCTTCCTTCTCATTTCAACATTTTATGCATTATGCATTGAATTTCCTAAACATACAATTTACCTTTATAATATTTATTTATTATATATATTTTATTAAGTTGAAAAATATCTTTGTAATTTAAAGATTTTTTTCATATTAAACTAAAATAATTTAATTTTAAGAAGTTCTATTTTAGATGTGAAAAGTAATACACGTATCACACACAAGTTTTATATGTGCAAAGTTTTGTACGCACGAACTTTGGACTACGCGAAGTTTTGTCCAGGCTAAGTTTACCGCATGGAAGTTTAAACACTATTTCCCTCTGAACATTTTTTCTGAAACTAAAATCAAAGTCCACGCGAAGTTTTGTCCACGCGAAATTTTGACCTCGCGAAGTTTTGTCCACGCGAAGTTTTGTCCACGCCAAGTTTCGGCGGCGAAGTTTCGGCCGCGAATATTTTAAGTTAACATTATTGTACAAGCTTTCTCATGCGTTTTTGGATTCACCTGAAAAAAAATAGGCGAAAAAAACGTCCAATTCTAACATTTCCTTATTGTGTGTATTGAATCTAAAACGTGTTCTTCAAATATCTCGGAAAGTCATTTCTGAATATACTACTGTTTACTTGCCCACGGCAGTATTCTACTTACAGTCTAATAATCGGTTGTTTTTAACTCAAAATTTGTTTTAAAAATCCTTCGCTTCGGAAAATGGCACAGACCTGCCCCAGCAATTATCGTTTAAAACAATTACAAAAAATTGATTAGGTCAAGTTTTACTCACATAGGATATAATTTTTTCAGAAATTATACAGAAACAGAGACGATATAAACAAAAATGTTACATTTTTCTGACACTAACAAATGTCGATTTGTTGCAGATTTAATAAATTAATATACTTAATTTATGATTCCTCTCATTCTAAGCGGAATCTTTATGGATGATAAATCCAATTTGCATGTTCATCTCCTGTTGTGCTTTTTTCCATTAAATTCCTTCCAGGAATTACCTCCCGGATAAGAACGTTTTGCTCGAAACAGGGATCGAATCAGATCTTTTGCAGCTACTGCGCATGTCACTCGGGAGAAAAGAACACATAACCACTTGTTTGAAACGTCGCGGAGGGCCCTAGTTGGTTTTATTACAGCTAAGAAATTATAGAACTGCGCTGTTCTATTTTTTCCGGACAGAAGCGGTAACTCATCGAAATATAAAATGTGTAAGTATTCAATTTCATTTCTTAGCTACGAAGCTAAGTTTTCAGTGGTAGGAAAAGTGGTAATGGCACGAATTTAGGATCTCTATTTTTGCGTATATTTACATACCTATCTACAGAGGGTGGCCTAATTATTATACTTAAACAAACGTTTCTGCATTTTTATTGTTTTTTATTGTTGTCACATATGTTTATTATTTGAACACATTTTAAAGTTTACTTAAAATATGAATTGAACACATTAAACGTAAAGTACTTTGTGATCAATAATATAAATAGATAAAAAAAAATAATCATGTAATATTTAGTAATTCTGTCTTTTGTTGCTATCACGGCTTTGATGTGGCGTTGCATGCTTTCAATGCATGATATGGCTACTTGAGTTACCTAGTATCCTCATAATATAATAGCGAATGATCGATTAACGCTGTAGTCATCAACAATGAAACTCGCGCCACGGCATGCTAATGTGATAATACTTTTTGGTAATATTTGTGACATGCAGGGAAATGCTTTATTTTGACAAGGCTGAACTGGATCCAGTCACTTAACTGTTTTACTGGTAAGAAAGTCATTTTAGGGGAATGAGGAATCAAAAAAAGTGGTTGAAAATTAACGCTGTTCACTGGAGTTTAGGGTTAATCCATTGGAGTTTGGTGATGTTTTGATAGCTGAAATTTTAACCCTAACAGGCAATGGCTTCGTTAAAATGAATAAGAGTAGAAGCATTTTTCACCCGTCATACCTTGGTGGGCAACTTTCTAGTTAATATATAAAATAGTCATTTTTTCTAAAAATTACACTCACAAGAAGCTTGTAACTTGAAATTTTAGCGGACACTGATACTGACGTCTATCACATTTAAAATATTAGAAAAAACAAAACAAAAAGTAAAGTGTTTACATGACGTCTTTAGTATGAAAACCAGTTTAATAAAATTTTGAAAAAAGAAATCAGTTGAAACAAAAGCATTTCACGCTTTTTCCACTTGAGGAATTCGTTTTTGTTTGAATAACAGTTGGTGTACGACTTCAATCTATTTTCGTTTTTGAATTTGAACCAATGTCTAATTATTGATTGATACAGAAAATTTGCATTGAACTGGTTTTGATATGAATTGGCCTATCTTTAAAACTTATTTTCCTTTCCTATTGCAATTAAATTCATGTGTTATTCCAATTTCATGCTACGTCCACCGGTTCTGAAAATGTGGAGGAAGGGGGTTGGCTTAGAGGAATTTCAAGGGAGGCGGGAAGGTGTTAGCAAAATTAAGAAACAAATCAAACTAACTACAACTTACTGAATTTTGTACTCACATGCAAATATTTTCGAAATTATTGAGATTTTTAGTTGTAAATTTCATTAGCATATCTCTGTAAATTTGGATTTTTAGCATTAACAAACATTAAGTCAAAATATTGAGATGGAAAAGGTGACCATTCTGTACCTCAGAGCCAGAGTGACGCAAGTCCAAAAATTGCGATTTTCTGTTTATTAGTGCATTGTATGAGGAAACCTATTCCGCATCGAGGCATGTGAACGAAATTCTTTATAAAAAATCCTTTTCATTTTTTTTACCAGGGTTAAAAGAGCGCGCGTCCCATCTTTTACCTGCGCCAGAAAAAAGTTTTTCCTCTCTACTGTAAAATTATCATAATGTGACTTACGTTTCTCTGGCTCCGAGGTACAGCATTGATGATGAGAAAGTGATTGATATTGCTTACCAGCCTCCACTTAGATATTTCTAATTGATTTGTGTTTAGGTTTTTGATTCTTTTATTTCAAATAATAATAATATGGTCAAAATTTATTTTGTTTCCAACATTTTTATTTCTACTTTTTTCATTTGTTTATTGCACATCTGGGAATTTTTAAGAAATTAATTTAAAAAAACTGCTGTGAAAATGATAGTATTTTCTGGGTCCATGTTATTTTTATTATTATTTTTTCTTTTTTTTTTTGCTCATTCTATCCATTTCAATGACTAAAAGTAGTACTTTTGACTAAAGGAAACCACCCCATTGCAACAATAAAAAAGATAAATTTTAATAGACTGTCGTCTGCGCATTTCGCGTGACTTTAATTGTTGGAAAATAACCAGGAAATCGCGATGTTTTAAGCTTTTTAACTGTTGCCATCTTGTGTTTGTTAACAAATAAATGTTTGTAACTATTTTAAGCAAGATTTTAAAAATAATTTTCAATTTTCATTCTTTGCTTTGACTTTTGAGATAAATCAGGAATAAAGAATACCTGCATGCATTTTTTTTTTAATTTTTTTAAATAAAAATTTAGGCTATTTTATAACGATCGACACCAATTTCAGTTCATTCGGGCAGCTAGTTATTTTAAAATGAATTCTTAAAATCTCCCGATTAGCCCGCCCCCTTAGTTTTCCCATCTCCGCTGATGACGTCAAGATTCATTCCCGCTCCCCGCTCCTTCTGGCACTGGACACACGTGCGTGTATACATCGCTAGCATTCTCATGATGGCTCCACGCGCATACTGCCGAACTGCAAGTACTATATTGTACTTCATTGAAATATTCAGTATCGTTCAAAACAAGTTAAATATTTTTAGTGCACCTAGAGGAGAAGATAAAAATAGTGCAATGCCATCAGCACTATTAAAAAAGAGAGAGAGAGAACTAAAACTGTATTTTTCACTCTTCTGTTGCAAAAATTATTTTACAGAAACTAAAAGAATTGTATATTAATTATATAAAATTGTTTTCCTTTTTTGAAAGAGCTCTACCCCTGATCACTACTCTTTCTTTTTTTTATTCTTCGTCTTCGAATTGAAATGAGTTTATTTTCTTTGAGGGTAGAATGTTATTGTTCATGTATTGATTTATTTCATTTTGCTCTGCTTCAACTATTGCATTTAAAACAGTTATTGAAATCAAAAGTCTCGATTTGAATTTTGAGTAATTTTTAAGATTACAAAAAAAATGAAGGGTTTTTTTTTTTGAATGATTTGCATCTCTAGTCTGAAAAATTCATGAATAATAATAATAATAATAAATAAATAAAATACTTTAAGAGCAAACAATAAAAATGAGGAAGAAACGTATTGAAAGAAATAATAAATTCTCAAAAATTGTAAATTTAAAATCATATTTCCTTTTTGTTTCAAAACATATTTTAAAAAAGTACAAAATTCGAAAGTGGTCATAATAAAGATTAATATAGTTTTCATTTATTAATTTGTATTACTTTGCTCTGCTCTAACTTCTACGTCAAAAATCCGGGTCATACGAAGACGTGACGTTACCATCCCTCCCGCCCCCATACGAACAGAGAAATGAAGCTGGTTCGTTGTAACTTCAATGCACAACAGACGAACGTCTTTGTAATTTAATGTTTAATGACTGAAACAATCTGAATTATATAGGTAGTAAATACTAAAAAACTAGTAAATGAAACTTTATTAAGTGTTCGCTTTTCACAAACAATTTTCGAAAAGTGGAATACTGTTAAAAAAAAACTAAATAATATTTATCTGTAAAATGTCAATACACAAGATAAAAAACAAGTAATCAAAAATTAATTCAGTACGCATTTAAATCAATCTCAAAACACGCCTAACCATTTAAAAGCACAAAAATAATGAATATAAATTAACCTAACACATTCCGTGTTATCTTTCAGATCAATAATACCAATTTTAACTGGCTAAAAGAAAAAAAAACGAGCTGATGTGTGCCTCACATGACTTCCTTTTACTCCAATTTAATGTCATTTTCCCATTATTGATAATTTTATTGCGATTCAATAGTTAACTCTCTAAATATCACCAACAGTGGCCAAATTGGAACCAGATTTTTAAAAAAAAATCGCCAAATTTGTCGCAAAAATGGCGACAAAACTTGACGACCAAAAGACTGGCGATATATCGCCAAGTGTTCGCCAAATTGCAACACCACTTGAGTTTACATCGAAATTAACAATGATTTCCCCCAAAAAAGGGGCAAAAGACCCCCTTAGAAACACCCGAATGCAACCAAAATGGGAGGTGCACAACTAGACCCCACTAGGAGTCTACGTACGAAATTTCAACTTTCTAGGACATACCGTTCTTGAGTTATGCGACATACATACGCAAATACGCACTTACATACATACGTCATGCGAAAATTCGTTGTAACTGTCTCAGGAATCGTCAAATTGATATTTCGCGTGTTTATACGTTCTTAGGCACTTATCCAAGTGTGGTCGAGTCGAAAAAAAAACTCAACATTCATTCGGGGGTGAGCAAAATGGAAATTAAGGTCGATTTTTGAGTGAAAATTTTTTTGCGAATACAATACTTCCTTTTTTGTAAAAGAAAGTAAAAAAAAAAAGGAGAGAGATTTTAAGATAATGTGGTTGTTTACGATATTGAGAATTATTTTCCTGAAAGAGCATGCTAAAAACATAGGGTTTGACCAATTTTTGAATTTTTTAGCAAAATTTAAAATTTTTAAAAATTATTTTAATCGGTGCGCAGATTTAATTTTCTTTTCTACGCTTTTGCACTTGACATCACAAGTGATGAAATGCCATTCACTGATGCCATTAGCGCAGAGCGCAATATTTAATTCGCTTCAGAATTATCATAACCTAGAAACACGCTAGACAGCAAGCGTAAACATTCAGCGCACCAGTGGAATGCGTGCCAAAGTTCGCCATTTCTGACGTCATAAAGACCACGACGCCTTATTTGAAAAATCGGACGTTTTGAAAAAAATAAACGTTTTGAAAATAAAAGATTTTCCTTGCTCCATGTTATTTCTTTTTAATCTGTAAACTGCAGTGACTAAAAGTAGTACTTTTGACTGATGGAAACAACTCCATTAGCGAAAAAAAAGCGCGTAAATTTGACGAACAAAGATAGAAAACGGTAAAGTTGATATCTGCTTTAACGCCATAAAGTATTAAATTAAGAAGGTTTATTCCCCCATATTCCATGCGGAGAGAGGTATCTTCCTAGCTTGGCAGTAGCAATTTGTTTGAAATCTTCTTAATTTATTTTTTGAGCATCATTATTTTTCATGGCTAAAATGGCAGTATTGTTCATTTGCTCTGCCTCATTAATGAATACAAATACTGTTTTATGAATGTCAGCATGCAGAGGAATTAAATCACCCACTGGTGGTAAAAATAAAATCATTAAAAAAAAGGAACAAAATAGAATTTTCGAAAAATCACTTCGAGGTGCACATCATTTCCATGCTACAAACTAATTTTGTGCAAAATTTCATGAAAATCGGCAGAACAGTTTAGGCGCTATGCGCGTCACTGACATCCGGACGGAGATCCAGAGATCCAAACATCGAGGCATCCAGAATTTCAGCTTTCATAATTAGTAAAGAAGAGATTCCGTTGTTGAAAAAAATAGAGTAGGAATTGACTAAAAGTTAAAAACCCGTAGCTATTAAAGAAGCGGAACTACAGAAAAACTCCTAGCACCTCGTCTTCGGCATCCACAGATTGGAGTTTCACGCTTTTCTGAGATCATCAGTATGGAATAGCCACTGACGAGCTAAAGGCAGTATATAAACCCTTACTGATATTATCTTCACACTGGTACTGTGTGCTTTGTTTGGTATATACTTGTAGTTCTGCCTTAGCTCCTGTTATGGGGTGGTATCTCGTAGCTTATTACCCCAGCATTTATCTTCACATTCAGAAGCAGAGCCGCACCATGCATACGAACTCTTCTTTGATTTGCTAACTTTAATTTAACTACCAGTTTGAAGATATTCTTAGCTTCTCCAGCTCGTTATGATTATTCAAACTTCAGTCTCTGAATGCCGTAGATGAGCTGTGTAGTATGTTCATGGAGTGACAATGTCGGAGCAGCTTCATTTAGCATCCTTAAGGGTCATCTTAAACGAATTTGAATTTCTTTTTAAATGTGAAATTCTTGTTTAATTGTGATATCATTAACATTTCTCATTAGCTATGTAACTTGCTCCTTTTTTTTTTTTTTTCAGTTTCAAGAGCAGTGCTGTATGGCTTCGCAGCCATTTTGATTTTTATTGTGATAATCATCATATCCTACTGCAGTAAACTACGCAAAACGGAACAGATCAAAAAGGAACTGAGGTAAAGACATGATAAAGACAAAATAATCTGTTCAGTGAAAAAAATGTAATTGTACGCTTCAGCTAGAGTTCAACTCGCAGCGACATTAACAGATATGTCTTTGATGCTGCTGCAAAATGGTGTTTTGTCAAAAAAGAAAAAGTTAAGTGTGCTCATGTCAATAATAAAATAAGATCTTTCTGGTTTTTAGGTACGCTCCCAGGAAAAACACTAAGGCCTACACTAATAAGGAAGGCGAAAAACAGTTTTTCAGATAGTTTCATAGAAACTGAGCTTCTATGAAGGTCTCTACTGTCTGACCACGGATTGTATGGAAAGACAAACGTCCGTTTTACAGCCGAAAATGGACAAATCTATTATTTTTAGCGATGTCAGCTTTTGTAGAAGCAGAGTCTCATTCAAATGAGCGGAATACACGCATCAAATTTTTACTTTTCCCCCTCATTCAGATAGATTTGTCTCATCCGGACGTTTGAAAATTCCATACGATCCGTGGTTGGACAGTAGTAACGATAGGGCTCTTTCTTAAGTAGCGTTACTTAAAAAGAAGCTGCATCGTTGCAACCATCGAGAACGGATAAAATGGAAGGAGTGAAGACTTTCATTTTTAAACCAAAGACACCGAGTCATGTGATAAGATTTTAAATCGAAGCATTGGAAGAAAGCAGGTTTCTTTCGCCAGTTTCACGCAAAACGTTTCAATCATTCGTCGTTGTTGAGTCACGTGACTTGAGCTCTTTGCTGAGTTTTAGCTTTAGTTTTGAGTTTTAGCTAAGCCAAAGACTGGATCAGCTCCCTCCTTTTACTAGTTTCTGCTCTAAGGTTGCAACGTTACTTAAGAAGAAGCTGTATCGTTACAGCGTTACTTGAGAAAACGCTGTATTGATACAAAGTTACTTGAGAAGTAGCTGTATCGTTACAGCGTTACTTGAGAAAACGCTGTATTGATACAAAGTTACTTGAGAAGAAGCTGTATCGTTACAGCGTTACTTGAGAAAACGCTGTATTGATACAAAGTTACTTGAGAAGAAGCTGTATCGTTACAGCGTTACTTGAGAAAACGCTGTATTGATACAAAGTTACTTGAGAAGAAGCTGTATCGTTACAACAATGCATAAAAAGAAGCTGTATCGTAACGAAAAAACCTTTATGAAAACCCAGGTTTCTAGAGATTTTCTAGTAAACTAGTTTATTTTTTTATTTATTTATTTATTTTTTTTTTTTTTGTATAGAAACCGGAAATCGAGTAGGGTAAAGTAGCCATATGATATATCATCCCCGTGTCCCATTTCGTCCCACAAAGTCTCTCTGGTTTAAAACAAGGTGTCGCAACCGGTGATATTTTTTCTGGATGCGGTCAAGAATACTATTTGCATGTGGAAGTTTCATGAGTCTAGTCCGCTGCTTTGCCGTTTTGGAGTACTTATTCTGATTTTTTAGCACTTGAGTTTTCGTTACACTATTCGTAAATTCTCTTCTTGATGTAATAGAATGTGTTTTTTTAGTTGTATTTGACATATTTGTTTAGGATATGCTGTAAACTGAATGATCTGAGTGTTTTGCTGTGTCAGGTTCACTTCACATAGAATAGGAAACCGCCATATTGGTAAATATGATGTTCCTACTTTCGTCCCCTACAAAGATTGAAGTAAAAACGTTGATGTAGACGGCAAGCGGGCAAGTATGTCTTGGGCATTGCCACGAGATGCTTGCCCTCAAAGCGCCTCATGGCAAACACAAAATGTGCTCCGGGGCGAAGAAAAAAAAAAGTTATTTATGTCGCTTGCTTGAAAAATAAAACTTACATTTGTTAATTAAGTTTTAAAAAAAAAAACAATAATAATTTGTGATGCTTTTCTTCAATGCAATTCTTAATCCGTATTTTATATTATTGCCTGGCTTCTTTTAACCCATTATTATGTCTTTTACAAGATGTATTGGAGGGGAGACGAAAATAGGATAACAATTTTCAATTCTAGTAAAAGTGCATTTTTTAAGACTTCTTTTTGTTAAGACGGAAAAAAAATTGTGTTTCATGTATTTAAGCTTAGATACCATATATAAAGTCAGTTGGTGCTCTTAATATATATATATATATATATATATATATATATATATATATATATATATATATATATATATATATATATATATATATATATATATATATATATATATATATATATATATATATATATATATATATATATATATATATATATATATATATATATATGTTTTTTTTTTGGCCTTATTGATCGTTACCAGTGGCGCATCAAAGGGGGTGGGGGGTGGGGGGGTTAACAACCCCCATAGGCATTGGTTTTAACCTAACTGCCAATTCTGAACTGTCTCCGCTCGATCATCCCCGAATGGGATGAAATTTTATAGAGGCTTAGAGATGTGTGTGTGTCTTTGAAACTAACCTGATGCTAATTTTCAGCTTCCGAGATCCGAGTCCTGAAGATCTAGAATCTCCAAAATATAGTGCTCCAAAATGGCGGATCAGCTTTGTGAGAAGAATTGCCATGTTGTGGTCAAGGTTACAGAAAATTTTATTACACTGGAAGCATGAAATTTCGGGAGCTTAAAGTACATTTATCTGTTGATTCGTTCTAGTATTTATGTGAGTTTGAGCTCATAATATTTTGAGTAGCACGCATATAAACTCGTTTCAAAAACGCTCTTTTATACTGAAATCATCTTTTTTGAGACCGTTTAATTAAGATGATTAGATCTCATGGTTTTCTGACATGAGTCTAACACTACACCACGTAGAGCATAATTACAGCTCTTGATGCTCAAAGTTAATGACTCAGGCGTTGTAGAATAATTGACCTAACACTTTGATTCTTGTGGTATCAAATTATCAACTTTGAGACCGCTAAATTAAAAAAAGTTGATTAGTTGCCATGGGTTTCTAACTTGGACCTTAAACTACACCACTCGGACTATAACTATAGCTGTGACCCAAAGTTGTTGACATGTCGTGATTAAAGTTATTGACCTCTAAACTTGGCCATTTTTAAAAAAAATCATCGACTTTGAGACCGTTTAACTATTAAAGACAAGAGAAACGAAAGCTATTTTACATTTTTTAGTACTAAGCTGTGGTGAGCAGTTAATCATATACTTATTTCCGAGGGTTACTCATGGCTTTAGCAGATATCCGGGCCCAAACAAGGCAAAAAAAAAAGTTTAAAAAGTTGCATTTTCAATTGACCTTTGCCCTCAAAGTCATGAGTGAGTCACCAAAATATTTATACCAGAATACCTAATATCAAGTAGTGTCCTTATTTAAAAGAATTGGCTCGGTTCACTCATTGCTTTTGAAGCAAAGCAATCATACATTTAGGTCTTTTTTCTCACGACCCTAAACTTTGACCCCTACTCAAGGGTAAACAATTCATTTATTTTAAAAAAGAATCATCACTTTTTCGTATCATAGTACCACTAACACATCCTGAAATTTTTACGAAAATTGAAGGCATCTATTATCAAAATTGTTCAGCTTTAAAAAAAATGACTCTTAACCACCTCCTTGCCCGATTCATTACCATGTTTTCATTAATTTGGTTTTGTGTATGTCTGTTTGAATGGAATCATCCAACTCAATTTTCAACCACTTCCTTTGGTCAGATTCTTTTGAAATTTGGTAAGCGACCTCAGGCCCGATGATATGGCATTATTCTACATTCAAGCTAATTAGTTGTTAATCATTAGTCTTTTTCCATTTTAATCAAAGTTTTTGTACAAATCTTCTAATATGAGGACGAAAAAATACTTGCAAAAATTAGAATTAAATATCTCTGAACCTTCTCACTTGTAATAAGTTGTTGATTTAAAAAATCAAAATTTTACTTTAAATACGTATTAAGCATGCATTTCAAGTCACTATAAATATTTATAAACTATGAATATAATTTGAGCTTTAAATATAATCCGTACGATTCTTCTAAGTACTTTTGGTGAAGGTAAGTATACTGGAACAGTCTTTCATTCTGCATTATATTTAAATTTATCATCGTCACTTTCTTTTTTGTGTGCATGTTATCAGCTGCGAAAATTTTTACAATTTTTTCTAATAGATTTGCAATATTTATTAAATAATTTACTATCAGTTTTCGTATTATTCAAGTCGTAATTTAAAAAATGTTTTGAAAATATTTCAATTAATTTGTATTTATGATGTTTTTTTCTTTTTTTTAATTTTCAAGTGTGAATTATTTATTCTTTTGCATTACTAATTTGGAATGCTTATAATTCATCATCGTTATTATTATCAGCTTTTCTTTGAAAGTTTAAAAATTTTCTTCGTTAATAAATTGATTGCTGCGAATTTAGTTCTAGCATTAAAACATTTTCGAGTCTATTATGGAAGAATATTACTTTTCCAAAGTGAACAAAGTGAAAAATTGTTTTGAAAACTACTGTACATGAAGAAAAAAACAATGCATTTTGTAATGAAAGTTGCATTGAAACATTATTTTTATTTTTGGCAATAAATTTGTGCATTAAAAAAAAAAGCGAAAAAAGTTCTCCTTTTTATGGGACAAAGTGAAAAACGAAATATTATTGAATGAATTTTTTCTGATTGATTATTAAAAATATTTTTGATTAAATAAATGAGTAAATAAATGAATCAATAGAAAATAATGAAACAATAAACGAATAAATAAATAAATTAATTAATTAATATATGAGAGAACTAATAAAGGAGTGAATAAAATAGTGAATGAATTAGAAAATCGGTGAATGAATGAATATATAATTGAATTTTTAAATGAAGGAATGCAAGTGAATGCAGAAGTGTTTATAAATATTTATATATATTGTCACACCACCAATCTATCGAAACTATAGGTATAACTAAGTAAGTATTGAGATGAAGAAATTAATTTCAGTGTTAGTTTCTTGGGCCATTCTGCAGAAAATCACTCCTGCACTGCTATATTTCATTTCGAGAGACTAAAAAAATATAATGAACGAAAATGCGCTTTTAATACACGTTTCGAATATAAAATGTGCTTTTCAGTGGAATGGTCAAAGTATAAAAGGTAATTCCGTAATGCATGTAACATGACGCAAATTAAAACATTCATTTACTAAGTCTTCAAAATATGCACATAATTTTATATTTGTAATCACTCTTACGGTACAATGCGGGAGGTGGAAAGGACATAAAATGAGGTATCTTTGTAAAATTAAGATCCGATCTGACAAATTAACAAGTCATTTTACAAGCGAAATAGTGTCTTATACTTGTTTTTATTTATTTATTGAGCAATCACGATTGCTTATTGTTCTCACTTCACCTTCAGGGGCCTCTGCAGCAGCACCACCCACCGGCCTCTGGTCCTGAACACTGTCCCCCGGAATCCGCTACTTCTGGTCGGTGTTGTCCATGTCTTACAAACACACACGTTCATACACATACAAACTCACACATGCGCCTACGTGCATACACACAGGTCTACGCACACACACAAGCGTACACATGCACGCACGAAGTAGTAGCGATTGCGGTCAATCACTCTGAGGAGGCGGAGTTGTTATGCCCTTAATCCGACACATGATGTCTTTCCCCCCGATAAGAGTTTAGGGACTGTGTATACATTTAGAATGGACTTTAAGATTACCCTAAACCCCTTAAGAACAGAGTGGAAAGGTGGTAAACCCCTTATCTAACTATGCAGCAAAACACCCCTTTGTATAGATTGCAAGACCAGGTGGCAAGGCAAGTAAGCATTGTTCCTGGAACTTGTATTTCAAAGAGGTTCATGTTTCTGTAGTTTTCAAAAGAAGAAAGTGAAAATCGAAGTCGATGATGCAAGCATTTTTTTTTCTACTTTCCGTAGAAGTAATTAAGAAAGTTAATCGAAAAAAAATAAAAAAACTGAAATAAGCTTATTTTCCAATCAAAATAAAGTTAATTAATAACTTAAAAAAAAATACTAAATCAAACTAAAATAGCGGCAATTTTGCGGTGTCAGACGTAGAATTTGCACAAAATTTATCCATAAAAGTTTAAAATTTTCCGAGTTAAAATAGATGAACTGGGCCCTTTTTTTTCTTTCAATACTTATACATTAGAGTGGATTGAAAAAATCGGAGTTCTTCAAAGCACTTAGCCTTAGTACGGAAAATTTGTGACCCCCTAACACTAATTACTGTGCAAAATTTCGTGACTGAGTTGATGTCTTCTGCTCTGGCAAGAGACTTGAAATTTTTAGATTTTTAGAAAAATATCAAAGAAAGAGAAAATTTACAAAATATTTTTAATTCCGCTGAACTTTAAGCTTTGGTGCGGTAGTTTTGTAACTTCCTTACACAAACTACTGCGCAAAATTCCAAGCCTGTGAGTTAATATTTTCTGTTCTGGCAAGAGGCCTGAATTTGGAGAATTGTATACAAAATTCATTAAATACGAATGATACATTACAAAGTGGCTACATACCAAATACACTACAATACTTCGAATTTTTAATCACCCCCCCCCCCCTATACTTAAAAAAAAATAAGGTTTTTACATGTAAGTTGGCGTGATTTTGTGGTTTTTCGATAAAATTTCATTCAGTTCACGCGCTTTATCTCCCTCCTCTCCAGCAAAAATTCGAAATAATTTGCATATCTCGAAGGGAAGACACGTGGTTAAAATATTTGTTAAGCTGTCTGTTGTATGATGCATATTTCTAAATATTTTCAATTCACTAGATTGAAAGCTAGAATCATTCGCCAATTGAAGCAAAATCTTCGCACACCCCTCCAGTGTTCTATTCTCCTTAGCTTATTGATGATGATACAACGTCAGACTTCCAAATATTACTCTTGTAAAATTTAAAAAAACCTATACGACTCTGAAAAGCGTCCCCAAATCGTCGGGCCAACCGATTGCAGGTTGACCCGACGATATTGAGTAAAGACCAACAATATTTATTACTAATATCACATGCCGTAAAATACTCTTTATCTTGTTAACCGCGATCTGGAAGCGCTAAATATGTCTGTCTGTCTGAAAATAGCTTATAGAATCTTGAGATTGTACACTTTAATCTGTATTAATGAACTTTTTATTTAATCTTTAAAAAGTGGTTTCAGTATTGACATTTTTTATTTGTTCATTAGTAATTGCAATGAAAACGTTTATTGTTTGATTTAGTATGCTTTTATCACGAACTTTACCCTTTATTTAGGACTAGCTGCGTTGCCCGGCTTTGCCCGGTCTACCTTGAAAAAAACTATTGCGTCAAGTGAAGTATCTTCAATAACCGGGATTAAATGAAAGAAAAAAAAAACTATCATGTATTTGAGTGTACGAAGACTTTTGTATCGTATCATTTCTTTGTCTCTTCGTTTTTTAACCCATTTCAAAAAGAAGATCCGTCAATATTTTCAAAAAACTCCAGGATTTTGTTTAGAATGTCATATGAATGATATGAAAAAAATATTGAACTTCATATTCGAATTCAGTTTCGGTTATTTTGATTTTACTAAAAAATTTCAAAGTGTATACGAACACTTTTGGAAGCCAACACTTTTTGGTCATTTGTTGTATATAAATGAGACAGAGAATATATTATATGTGCGCATCTGTGTATGTATATTCCCTATACAAATCCAGTTTACGTCGGATCGCGACCAAATTTGGCAGTGAGGTACTTGGGCACCCGAGAAGGAACGTAAGGGGGGGGGGGGGTTCGAACGCCAAAAAAGCCCCGAATCGTTCAAATTTTAATTTTAAGGCCCGTACATGGCATTAAATGGCTCTTTCTAACCCGAAATACTTATCCGATCATTTCGCATTTGGCGCTATTCGAACCCCACAAAAAAATACCCTTGAAATTGAAATAATTTCTTCGCATTTCATAAAAAACAAAGGCATTTAAATTTAAAGGCATTTTTAAGCCTAATGGAACATAATTTCACATCGGGAAAACTATCATTTGCGCGATCTCATTTTAAATTAAAGTTCAGAACTTTGCCACTTTTCTTTTCCCGGCTATGACTAAATAAAATTTGGTTTTTGTTTTGGAGGTAAAAATTTCCCCTTTTGATTATTTTTCGGCGATTTATCTTTTTTTTTTTTTTTTTTGTACTGCCATTAGAAGATAATCAAGAACTTTAGTTGTATTTATGGAGAGTTGCGCTTAATTTATTGGGGTATTTTTGATTTGCTGTTTTGTATCTTTAAGTGATTATTTTGACGGGAAATTTTACATTACTTTTTTCCCTTCTCTAATTGAAGTCTGATTGTTGAACATGTGTCACTTGACGTAACTTTTATTTTCGAGGTTAACCGTGCAAAGCCGGGCAATGCAGCTAGTGGTTCATAAAGTAGCAGGAGAAAAACGGTGACTTGCCAAGAAGTTTTTTTGAATTTCTAAAATCTAAGCAAATTAATTCACTAATAATCACCTGGTTAGGAAGCTATAACTGTAAGGAATTTAATCCTAGGAAAGTTCTAATGTTTATAACAACAAAAAGTTTCAAATTGTGCCGAACGTAATGTGTCAATACATTTGAAAATCACCCATTTAACTCTTCTAGAGTTCATAATAGCATATTTAAGAAAATAATTGAAAAATGCCACAATGTTAAACCAAACAGCTATTCTTAAGTAGCATAAAAAAGTTACTCATAAGAATATGGTTATAACGAAATGATTTGAAGCCTAATAACTCTAATTAATTTTGAGTTTTGCTGCAATTTTTTGTCATTTTCATGCACTTTAGACAATTATCTTTTCATTGATAACGAATTTGTGAGGAAAAAAATATTTTGCGATTTTGATACTTTTTCCTCTTTTCTACGGAGTTTCCCATAAGTAAATTGAAAGTGATGATTAGATTGAAAAATATGTGTTTATTTTGGTGTTTCTTTCTCCTGTAATTTCTGAACTTAGAAGCATTTATAACTATTGGACCCGACATTATTTCTCTCGAAACGTCTCTTTTTAATTTAATTTTGTCCTACTCTTGATTGGCAAGAGTGGCTAGGATCAAACAAAATTTGTCTTAAAAACTTTTAGTGTTAGAGTAAAAAAATCAAATAATTAGGGGGAAAAGAAAGTACATGCAAATAAAAGAAAAATAATGAAAAAAGAAAGAGAATTGTGTTCGTGCAAAATATTGAATTTCAGATATGAAACTAATGAAAATGTTTCGACTCGAAAAGAAAATTATAACAAAGAATTTTATTATTGTTATATTAGCCCAATAATGCCTGACAATTTGAGCATCGATGTGTAAAGATTATAGAATAAACTTCATCTCAGTTATTTGCAACTATCCACAAAATCAACTAACTTGAAACAATAGCATAGGAAATTTTTAATACAATTTGTTGAGAAAAATGATTATTGTTTGGAAAATTTGAATGTATTTCGAGCCATCCCTAAAAAAAGACTCTAAAACATCAATGGATAAATGATAAATTTGGCCTAAGGTGATGTGTGTGCTTTTTTTTTTTTTTTTTTAATATTCAATGTTTTGGACATCAAATAGAAAAAATGTTACATGAAAATAAAAGGAAAAAAAGGAAGAAAATTAAAATACTGAAACTGCGAATAAAATTTTAAATACGCTGAAAGAGAAATGCCAATAAAGGATTTTAATTAATTAATTTATTTTAATTCATAGAATTCCCAACATAAGATAAAGCTTGCTTGTTATTCAATGTTTGGTCCCTAGAACTTTTCACCTGTTGAATATTTTATTGCTACTCGATCATTCCAAATATTCGAGTAGATTACCTGATTAACACTTGGACATGCAGCAGATTGATGAGATTCTGCCATTCCTAAGATTATACAGAATCATAGTGTAAGGACTATTTTAGGTTTGTGCGCTTACATATTGGAGGTAAAAGTGCTTGAATTTTCAAATATCCCTTTAAGAAGCTTCTTAAAACAATTTATGTATTGATGTATACATTTCCTTTAGTTCGCTAGTTCGTAAACAGGAAAGTAGTAGGATTCAGTTCAAGACCAGTTTTCGTAGCATTACTGCTGGCGTGTTTAAAAAATTCACTTCTATTTTTCTTTTTTTTTTCTTTTTTTATTTTAGTTTATCTGATTTTGTCTCCTTTTGATCTTTATTTTATTTATTCATTTATTTTAATTATTTATTTTTATTTTTTTTTTTCATTTTTATGTTAAGACATTTTTACTCTTGCTTGAGAAAAAAAAATTAAAATAGAAATAGCTAAACTACATATGTTCGTTAGTTGAGATTAGTCACATGTTCTTTTGTATATAGTATGCCCACCCTTTCTTTAGAATTCTAAGTATGAACCAGAACAAACTTGAAGTGCATTCCTTCCTCCGCTCCAGTCTTCAACAAATACATAGAAAACGTGAGGAGTTGACAGTAGATTTGGGGGTGCGAGACAGATATATGAAATAAACGTATCTATATGCAACCATTCCACATGCATATATCTCCCCTCAGTGCTCCTGCCCATAGCTTACCAGGACGTCTGGAGAGGTTGACACCTGTCAAATATCCATCGCCCGCAAACGCGACGCCACCCACGCACACATGACTAACACACCAATATACACACGTAATCGCCCAGGAGGGGGGGACGCCGTTTCTAGGAACAATAACTCCAATGAGTAGGGTCCTGTCGCAATTCGTGATTGCGAAAAACAGAACTTGGATTTAAAATTTCAGAACTAAAACTAATATATATTTTTTTAATTTATTTTGTTATAGCTCTCTCCCTGTTTGGAAAACATCACACACGCACAAAAAGGTGCAACCTGGAATTGTTTCCTGAATTTCTCCTGGCAAGTAATGATTTTCCTTTTGATTAAAAACGATGTTGCGATTGATAAACCATAGAACTCAAAACAGCAGGCAATTACGTTTTAGCGAACTTTTTCTTATATACCGATCTCCAATTAGTCACGACAGATTCAAAATGCGTCACCACAATCTAATGTTGCCTTCAGCTCTTATGGCTTCACACCAGTAGCGACTGATCTTGTGTATTGCTGAACTTCATAACGCAAGCAGCAAAATGTGACCGTCTTACTGAAATTTTTTAATGATGGAGTAAATGATAGAAGAACAGTAGGAATAAAAGGGGGTCGATTAAAACCATAATGGAACGCAGAAATGTGGCAGCAAAGATTGAATCGCTGTCGCAATTGATCTATTGCAGAAAGGAAGAACTTATTAATTGAGACCGGGTAATGTAGAATTTCAATCTATTAACAAAATTCCACAATTTAGGCTTATACACTGGCATATAGAACACTTTCTCAAACAGTTATTTAGATTTTCAGGCATTAAGTTAAATATTTGCACTTACTTCTGAATGTTTAGCTGTAGTTCGCAAAGACAGTGAGATCACCAATACAGTCTTGCTACAATACATGAAATTTCCATATGGGCGACTCTACAAACACGAGTGAGATTGGAGTGCGTACGTTTCAAAATAATAATCATAATAATGAAATTTAATTGTAAAAAAAAGAAGATTCTTTAAAAGTTGCAAAAATAAGATAAAATATCCGCAGAGCTTAACTATTTGCATTTTATGTGACTTTTTCTCGTGGGTCACGTGAATGACCTTATACAGATAGTCACACCTCTATATATCGAACTTCCACATATCGAAATTTTCTATATATTGAAATCCCAACAAATTCTATGTTCATTACATAGAAAAATTGTTTCTATACATCGAAAAAATCTTTATATATCGAATTTTTTTTCGAGACATTCGTAGATTTTTTTTTTCCACTTTAGACTGTTTGTCTCATGAAAAATGAAGGTTAGTGGAGAAAATTACGCCCACTAAAGGTTGCTACGGAAGTCATAAGAAATCTGGGGCTGAAGGGTCTGTAGGTCGTTGTTCCGTTCTGAAGTTCTTAAATTCCCTCAAGTTTATTTCAAATCTTAGCTGTAACCAGTAAACCTGTAAAATCAGTTTCAAATTATCCCTTTTGTTTGTTGATTACCGTTTCTAGTCTTCTTAGCATCAATAAAAATCATTCAAGTTAAGTAGATTGTTTTTTTACTTTTCTCTCGATCACATTAACAAAAATCCCCTAATATTGCGATCAAGTTGAATTGCCGAAGAATATGAAAATGTATGGTTGGCGTAAAAATGTAATTTCTGTTAATTTTTTAATCATTAACTTTCATTTAATCCGATACTCGTATAAAACATAAATTGGGTTTCATTCACGAAAATTAACTTTTATTTTAATGTTTTAGGATACTTTTATGATAAAATGAGATCATTTCCATGTAACGAAATTTCTATATATCGATTTTTTTTTCCGGCAATTTGCTACTTCGATATATGGAGGTCCGACTGTATATGGAAATTTACACATCGGTCTCGCATAAGATTTTTCACTTTCTTCACTTTTTATACACAAACTCGAAAACCTTCGTCAACAAATATTTGAAATAAAGATTCATCACTGGATAAAACATTTTCCCAGTCTTGATCCCCCTGATAAGCTTCACTTTGCACCAAGATTGCCGTGCACGTCTCTGCCTCATGTTCAATGTTCATGCCAGATTCTATTTTAACGCCCCGCGATTGAAACTTTGGAGTAGGCAATTGTTGAAAGGACAGCTCCAAATTTTTTCCAACACTTATTAATGTAGTAAATACTTTTAAAGGGATTATTTTTAACTATTTGTTTTAGTTTGTGTTCATCTCTGGCACTTGACACACATATTCCATTGTACTTAGGTTACTTTTCAGCTGTCTGGATCTTCTATACTCCTTTAAAATCTTCGAAATGTAGATTGTGGGATTTTTCTGATTGCAGATAAAGCTGGGTTTTTTCCTCAAGCATTAAATAATGATACAATACGCGGTTTTGTTGTTACAGAAAAATCACCTTGATGACCCATTTTCTGCAAAAACCTAACGTAAAATTTTCCAATCGCCAAGCTTTACACTTGTCGCAACTTATCGGTTAAAAATTATGCAAGTCTTTTTTCTGGTTTTTAAATTCACACTGAATAAATTGATTATTCTAAACTTTTGACACATATAAAAACATATGGGTCAAAAGATTGTCATTGTGTTTTTTTAATTTGCTAAAAGACCTTAAATTTGTAAAATATGTCTGCAAAGTTGTTGAAAATCGTTTTGCCAATTCTTGAATGACGTGCGCCACTCTCTTAATTTGAATGCATTAGAAGTTTTTTTTACGGATAATTTCTGGCAAGAGCTCAGTATTGAAAAGTTTATTAGTATTATATTATCAAATTAGACTATATTTACATTCTGCTGCTTTTTTGAGGGCTATGCAACGAATAGGGAACAAAAAACTTGAAAGTGCTTAATAGCAATCAAAACACTTGTAAGCAAGGAAGAACAGGGGGCGCATATACTACAAATTATTTTACACGTTTTAATTCATTTTAAAAACATGGCACTTTAAACTTTTTAATTCATTTGTACCATACTTTTTGACAGAAATTCATTTCGTTCTTGCTGTATTTAAATGTGTTTTTACAACTAATAATAATTGGGTTTTTTTCCCCTAATATTCTAACTGCCTTTCTGTTTTTTTCCAGGCATACACAGTTTGTTTAGAGAAAGAAGTACAAGGTTGAGATTATAACTGATGAGAAAACGAAATTTAAAAAGAAAAAAAAAAGGAAGAAAGAGAAAACAGCAATCCCAAATCCAAGTAATGGAGTGCATTGTGTGTAAAATTGAACTTCAAAGATTTCAGAGACGGCAACTGAAGTGAATTTGAAAAACTTTCTATACAACGTAAACAATATTTTTTACTAGCGGTCCCCGCACGGCTTTGCCCGTGGTATAAAATTAAAAGGCCATTTGGTTCACCTATATATTTAAAAATAATGGATGATGAATATCTCGCCAATTTGCCATGTTCATTTGCTCGCTAATGTTACGGTTCCACGTTATGGTAATTTGATAATTTACTCGTCCACGTTATGATAATTTGCGCGGTAAAATGCTCTTAAAATTGGAAAAAAAAGGAACAAAAGCTAATTTTCAAAAATCAAGGCTTCAAAAATCAGCTTCAAGGTGCTCACTCCTATGCTAGGAACTAATTTTGTGCCAAATTTCATGAAAATCGACCGAAACGGTTTAGGAACTATGCGTGAAACAGACATACAGACTTTCAGTTTTATTATTAGTAAAGAAATGAAGGCTTATCTCTCTCTCTCTCTCTACGTTTTATCTATTTTCAATTGACATATCACAATAGGAAATCTCATTACAAAAAACAGAGCTGGGTTTCTTATTGTCTTTTAGCAACTGGTTAAATTATTTCAATTCTCGCTCAACAATAGGTTAAAATAAATATTAATCATTTGGGTAGATATAACCATCCAATATTTAAATTAATTAATTAATTAACAAAAACGTTTCCGATTCGATCCATCGCGCTTCGAAACCATGCTTATCACAACTTAATTGCGCACAAAAAATTTGATTAAAATCGGTCCAGCCGTTTAAAAGCCTTATGGTGACAAACGTCCGCACAGAAGATTTTTATATATTAAGATAGATATCTAGTTTTATTCTTCATTACTTACAAAGCGCATTCAAAAATGTCACTTTTATTCATAGGTGTTTCCATTATTTTGATAACTACCTGTACTTAATCGTATTAATTTGTATTTAAATGCAAAGCCCACAAATAAAGTTTTTTGAGCCTTGCATTTACCTACATTAGTCTTTTCCTCCTGTTTCCGGATGATATCAAAAGGTGAGCGTTTCTTACAGAAACTCAGAAATGTAAAGCTTTGACCTATGGAGTGATAAAGGGCCAGTCTAAGAAAATGCCACCGTGTTGTCCACACGTGCCAAGCTCATGAATTCTTTTAAAAGCAGTAATTTTAGAGGATAATGAAAAAATGTTTTTTTGCTTAAGAAATCCCACATACGTTTGTTATTTCTTTAGCAGCAAAATTTATTCATCATCCTTTTAAATCATTATTTAAATGAAATACATGAGTTGTATGACAAATCTGAAATGAATTGACAGTTGAATTATTGTACATGATTAAAGTATTCACATAATTGAAAGCAAACAAATAATTTAAGTTTGACTTATAACAAGCAATTTCTCATGATGGTGCCGACACGAAATTTACTCCCCCCTCCTGTCTTTCACTTTCAATCATCTCTTTTAATATATTTAGGGGGGGGGGGGATTTTAAATGTTGACGAAACTGGGCGAACCTCAATAATGACTCAACACAAGGGAAAAAAAGAATAACCTACGTAAAATGTAATTATAAATAATGCTGGCTCAATGGTGAACTTACAAGCATCATATTTTCTTGTTGAAAACCCAGTTAGTTCAACATCTAAATTAAACTTTTTGAGAAATTACGTTGAGTCTCGAGAGTACAAGGGCTTTGGGCTCGAGAGAGTTGGGCTTTAATAATGTTCGCGGGCTCTATATGAAAATGTTCCAATAATGTATCAAAAACCTTGTTTCGGCATTACTGTGATATTTTTTCGACAGGAAACATTCTGCGTTTAGGTATAAGTACTTATCAAATGCTTAAAAGAAGTTTTGTGATAATGATTATTACTTATGAATATTGAAATTCAAACATTTGCTTATGTTTAAAAAAATAAAAATAAAAGCATGTTTGTTTACTGCAAACGGACATTTGTTTGATGCTGAAGACTGTTTTGTTGCATTTATTAGCAGAGTAAATTGATACTAAATACAACAAATATGGATCATAAAATCTCACATTAAGTGTAAATATTCATGAAATATTTTCAGAAATCCTAACAGAATCAAAATTCTGTAGAAAAGTGTTTTTTCTGGAAACTAAAACTTTTGAATGAAATATTTTACTTTTCCCAGAATTTTGACTTACAAAAAAAGATGTTATTTTTCCCATGTTACGCGCCGGAGCAGGTAATATATTTTTCCCTAAGCGAGGAAAATTGCGCCTTATTGCTTTTTCACTGCTGGGTCAACTATATTCAAGTTATTAAAAATTAATAAACATGTTTCTTCATGAAAATATCCTGTCACTGGGCGAATAATTGTGTTTATAAAGGATCAGGGTATTGTTTACCTTCGGAATGTTCATGGAAAACCTGGAAGAAAAAATATACTCAAAATTTAAAAAATTGATTTTTAAAATGACTTCTTTTGTGCTGTCTAACGAGCGAATGGCAGTGTTGTATATCAGCTTTGGAAAACATACTAGGGAAGGCGAGGGTGTCAGGGTAAAAATCTCTAAGTTCAATACCAGGTGCGAAGAGAGGGAGGGGCAGAGCCCGTCTATGATTTTTGAGGATACTACGCTTTTTTTTTTTGGTGCCTCCCCGTCCCTTCCTAACTCATACCATATAGTGAAGTAAGAAAATAGTTTGATACCTACGTGTTTCCACTACGACGCATTACTATAGCTTTACTATTACTTAAACCAGGTTAAATTTGGTAATATTTTATGTACCATAATATGTTATAATAATATGTATATGCGCATATGAGGCAGTGAGAAGCAGTTAAGTGGACATTTTCAAGTTTTGAGAAAAATGCGTTTAAACATAAGATCCTGCGCAGGCTTTCATGGAAAAGGTTTTCTAGATCATGTTGTGCAACAGAACCTACTAGGGTTACCGGTGTCATCCCTTGCCCCAAGACAGAGGAGAGGTTCACCTACGATTTGTTATTAGTAATCTACAAATTTTTAATTCTGCCACTTATATATACATCCCTTTGTTTCTCACTGCCTCAAATATGAGGAGTTTACCTTCAGAACGGATTATATTCAGTTATATATATATATATATATACTAGCTGCGTTGCCTGGCTTTGCTCGGTCTACTTTTTTTATAAAAATTGTGTCAAGTGACTTATATTCAACAATCAGGCATAAATAAAAGGGGGAAAAAAAAACATCATGCAAAATTTCCCCTCCAAACAATGACGACAGATATTAAAATACTTTTAAGAAATTAAAATAAAATGAGAAAGATGGATTTAAAAATGCAACCATGGAAACACCAAATAAAATAAGTTTAAGAATTGAAAATGAGAAAGATTGAAATAAACAATGGATTCAAAAAGCGTTACCGTGGAAACGCAAACTAAAATAGTTAAAAATTTGAATAGAGAAGAGATTTTTGAACTCCATTTAATTCGCTTGAAACTTTTTTTCTAATGGAGATAGAGGGTTACACTTTCTACCATCGGTCGAGTTACATCTGGAGTAAAAACATGTCGCTTTTTCCAATGGTGCGAAAAAGAAAACTGTGGGACAATTTTTTCACTTTTTATTGATAAATTTAATAAAGAAAGTACTGCCTAAAGTTCAGCTAAGCCTAAACAAATTCGATCCAGCTAAAAACGTAAATAACTCCCGCCGTAATTAAGTTAGATCATTGAAACAAATTGCGAAGAACGCGGAACATTCTGCTCTTTCCAACGATATATAATATTAATATATGCAAGTAATTTTTCACCCCCATATTCAGGAATATCTATGTGAAAATTGGGCCTAAATTGGAATAAAAAAAGAACGATTCGTCGAATTGTTTTCGAACTGGTCTGCAAACCTTTTCAGGACTTAAAGGGATTAACTGCGAAAATTTCAGCGAAATCGACCGTTTAGTTCTCGCGTTTTGCGAGTTCAAACACACAGACGCTTTTTGGAGACTTCATTTTATACTATGTATATATATACTCTGGTATGCAAAAATTAAGGACGAAGTCGAAAAATTAGCATATCAGCTGAACGAAGAGGCAGAGCGAACAGAAAGACCAATAAGGAGATTAAGTAAGGTGATGTACGGTAGCACATGCGCAGATATGCAGGCAGAAGTAATGGGGGAGTGTCTGAGTAGTATAAAGCATGTTGTCGGTGTAAGATCAGTATTTCTGGCAAAGAGATTGCACGCTGTATAGCAGTTAAAATCACACCGAGTTGCTGCCTCAGCGAAAAATGGCGAATAATCAATCTGTTAGACGACATCTGGATGCTTTTACCCGAGGTCGAATCATTGGGAAGTTGGAGGAAGACCGCAGTATGACAAGTGTGGCTGCAGAGTCCGGAATTGCTCACAGCATCGTTTCACGACTTTGGAGACAATTTCAAACTACAGGAACAGCTATCCGGGGGCTCAGTAGTGGTCGTCCACGAGGAACCACACCCGCAGATGACCGGTATATTGTCTTACAGGCCAGAAGAAACAGGCGGCAGACAGCGGGAGAAATCGCTAGACACACGACACAGGCGACTGGACGACCGATATCGCGTTTTACCTTGGCCAGAAGACTGCACGATGGTGATCTGTTTGCACAACGTCCTATACGGTGTGTACCTCTAACGCCTGCCCATCGGAGAAGGCGTTCTCTGTGGTGTCGGGAACACCGGAATTGGAGAGACAATGAATGGGGACGAGTACTCTTTACAGATGAGAGCAGATTCAGTCTGAGTAGCGATTCTCATCGCATACTCATCTGGAGAGAGCGGGGAAGCCGCAATCATCCCTCGAACATCATTGAAAGGGACAGGTATGGAGGTCGCTTGGTAGTCGTACAGACCTTCATATCTTCGACGCAGATTCAGTCAACGGGAAATTTGGTACGTAGACTCCTAGTGGGGTCTAGTTGTGCACCTCCCCTTTTGGTTGCATTCGGGTGTTTCTAAAGGGGTCTTTTGACCCTTTTTGGGGGGGGGGGAATCATTTTTAATTTCGATGGATACTCAAGTGGTGTTATAATTTGGCCGACACTTGGCAATATATCGCCAGTCTTTTGGTCGCCAAGTTTTGTCACCAACTTGGCGACAAATTTGGCGATTTTTTTTAAATCTGTTTTTTTTTCGCCACTGTTGATGATATTTAGAGAGTAAACTATTGAATCACATTGAAATTGCCAGTAATGGGAAAATGACATTGAATTGGAGTAAAAGGAAGTCATGTGATGCACACATCAGCTCGTTTTGGACTGTTGAAAAAACTGATGAACCCAAAACAGATGAAAACATATCTGGAGTTCCTGTATCAGACTCTGAGACTGCGACGTCTTCGTCAACCTCCAATTTTCTACAATTAGAATTAATCATTCGGTGAGTAATTTATCGTCCGATTTATATTTATAGAATATTTAATTTTTAATTAGATTTTCACTGTTTTTTTACTTTCTTTTACAAAAAAGGAAGTATTGTATTCGCGAAAAGAATTTCACTCAAAAATCGGCCTTAATTTCCATTTTGCTCACCCCTGAATGAATGCTGAGTTTTTTTTTTTTTTTTTTTTTTTCAACCCGATCACACGTGGATAAGTGCCTAAGAACGTATAGACTCCGGAAATACCCATTTTGACAATCCCCGAGTCAATTACAACGAGTTTTCTCGTGACGTCCGTATGTATGTATGTACGTGCGTATGTGCGTATGTATGTCGCATAACTCAAGAACGGTATGTCCTAGAAAGTTTAAATTTGGTACGTAGACTCCTAGTAGGGTATAGTTGTGCACCTCCTCTTTTGGTTGCATTTGAGTGTTTCTAAAAGGGTCTTTTGCACCTTTTTGGGGGGAAATCATTGATCATTTCGATGCAAACTCAAGTGGTGTTATAATTTGGCGAACACTTGTCAATATATCGTCAGTCTTTTGGTCGCCAAGTTTTTTCACCAACTTGGCGACAAATTTGGCATTTTTTTTTTTTTTTTTAATTTTAAATCTGGTGTCAATTTGGCCACTGTTGGTGATATTTAGAGAGTTAACTGTTGAATCACCTTAAAATTGCCAATAATGTGGAAATAACATTAAATTGGTGAAAAAGGAAGTCATGTGATGCACACATCAGCTCGTTTAATATTATTTTAAGTGATGTTTTATTATTATTTTATGTGATGTTATTTTTCTGCATACAAGATGAATGTGTCCAGTATCATGCAAATTTATATTCAAAGATGGATATGTGTCGAGTATTATGCAAATATTTAATCAACCAGGGGTTTCGTGATCCGAAATTTCCAAAAACTTTGATATGTTACTTCCGAAAATTTTCGGCTTACATTCTAAAACTGAAAAATTATTTTAAAAGAAAAGTTTCAAAATTATTTTTATCAATGATTTCGATGATTTTTGTAAGCATATTTGAAGAGCTTTTATGATTTCAGTGATTTTTGCTTCAAAATTTGAAGAGTTTTTACGGAGGGGGGTTTTAGAAGAACGTAGTTTTGTACGTAAGACTACGTTCTTGAGCATGACCCCCCCCCCCCCCCTGAAACGAAATCCCGTATCCAGCCCTGGTCTCAACTGTGCTCAAGCCGTCGAGCATAAAATTTCATTCTAACTGAATTCTTTAAAATATTTTAAAAATATTTCTTTTTACACACTAGATGGCAGCACTAAAAATATTTTTTCTTTGGAAATAAAGCAGAGGAAAATCTGGAACTTTAAATAACGTTCTGAAGCTGGATAGAAAGTGCCTTCAAAGTTCTAAGTTGTCGATAAATTCAAAATTTGTTTCCATCAGTCAAAAGTAGTACTTTTAGTCACTGAAGTTGGTAGAATGAGCAAAATATATAACATGGAGTTAGAAAAAAACTAAACGGTTTGAAAATAAAAGATTTGACTAATAATTTAAACTGTCCAATTTTTCAAATAAGGCGTGGTCTTTATGACGTCACAAGTGATGAACTTTGGCATCCATTCCACCGGCTCGCTGAATGCTTACGCTTACTGACTACCGCGTTTCCACGTTATGATATTCAGAAGCGAGTTAAATATTGCGCTCTACGTTTGCTATCAACCATATCGTTGCCAGTACATGTGAGTAAAAAAGAGAATTAAATATTGCACTCTGCGCTAATGGCATCACTGAATGACAGTTCATCACTTGTGATGTCATGTGCAAAACTAAAAATGAAATTTGTACCTGCGCACTGATTATTATTATTTTTTTTTTTTTATATTACACTTTGTCAAATTATTTTAAAAATGGTCAAATCCTATGGTTTTAAGAGTCATTTTTTTTTAAAGCTGGATACTTTTAATAGTTGATATCTTCAATTTTCGTAAAAATTTCAGGATGTGTTAGTAGTACTATGATAAGAAAAAGTGAAGTTTCTTTTCTAAAAAAATTGATTTGTTTGTCCATGAGTAGGGGTCAAAGTTTAAGTTCGTGAAAAAAAAAGAGCTAAATATATGATTGCTTTGCTCCAAAAGCAATGAGTGAACCGAGCCAATTCTTTTAAAATGTGGATACTACTTGATACTAGGTACATGCTAGCATAAATACTTTGGTGGCTCACTCATGGCTTTGAGGGCAAAGGTCAATTGAAACTGCTACTTTTTTTTTAAACTTTTTTTGCCTTGTTTAGGTCCGGATATCTGCTTAAGCCGTGAGTAACTCTCGGAAATAAGTATATTATTAACTACTCACCACAGTATAGTTCTAAGAAAAATATGAAATAGCTTTCGTTTCTCTTGACTTTAGTTGTTAAACGGTCTCAACGTCGATTATTTTTTTTTAAACCCAAGTTTAGAGCTCAATAACTTTAATCGCACAACTTTGGGACACAGCAGTAGTTATAGTCCGAGTGGTGTAGTTTAAGGTCCAGGTTAGAAACCAATGGTAACTAATCAACTTTTTCAATTACGCGGTCTCAAAGTTGATAATTTGAAACAAAAAGAATCAGTTTTAAGTCAATTACTCTAAATCGCCTAAATCAATAACTTTGAACAAGAGTTGCAATTATGCTCTACGTGATGTATTTTTAGACTCATGTCAGAAAACCATGAGATCTAATCAACTTACTTAATTAAACGGGCTCAAAAATTATGATTTCAGTATAAAAGAGCGTTTTTTCAAGAGTTTATATACGTGCTCAAAATCTTATGAGCTCAAACTCGCATAAATACTAGAACGAATCAACAGTCTAATGTACTTTAAGCTCCCAAAATTTTATGCTTCCAGTGTAATAAAATTTTCTGTAACCTTGACCACTTCATGGCAATTCTTCTCACAAATCTGATCCGCCATTTTGGAGCACTATATTTTGGAGATCCTAGATCCTCAGGACTCGGATCTCGGAAGCTGAAAATTAGCATCAGGTTATTTTCAAAGACATCTCTACACATCTAAAAATTTCATCCAATTAGGGGATGATCGAGCTGGGACAGTTTGAAAAATCAGGTCAGTTGACATGGAATCACTCTGATATAATCAGTATGCACATTTCACCTGCATTCTTTGTTATTGTCTTTCAAACCCTGTGTGTGTGTGTGTGCGTGGTTTTTTTTTTTTTTAGCCTTATTTAATAAATTTTTTTATAAAAGTTTATTACTAAGTAGAGCACATGCAAATTTTACTGTAATAATGAACTCAATCTCTTACCCAATTGCAATCCTCTTCCTAAACTATAGCATTGATTTATGATCATTATAAAGTAACTTTATAATGATGGGGGAATTAATTATTTAATGGGAGAATTAACATGTTGTGAACCAAAAATATACTAAAATAAAAATTATTGTTAAAAAATTGTTAGGAGGTTCAAATAGATATATTTTTGATGAAATTAAAATTCATTGTTAAATGAATTGCTCCTTAAAGTTTTTCCTGTAAAAGGCGTGTGACAGAAAAGTTACAATTTTTGAAAAATTACCCATATGCATTTTTTTAACTAATTTTACACAAATTTTATGATAAAAGATTGCTAATTTTATGCCAATAAAGATTTTCATTATAACGGTTTATGTATTGAAAAAGAGGTCTTGAGCATAAGTCAGGAAAAAAAATGGAAACAATTAATGATGCCCCTTGCCCCGAATATGAATGCATGAAAGAAACAAAATATGCCTTAAGAAATTTCGGCGGTACTGTGATAAACAAATATTAAGCAAGGGGTGCCCCCCTAAGAGCAAGGGCACCCCCCACCCATACAGTGGCGGATCCAGCCGATTGTCTTGGGAGGGGCCATCCGAAATTTTTGAACAAACTCCCCAGGGCTGAATTTAGCTCCATGCCGCCCCTAGGCAAATTTGAAATCTGCCGCCCCCCCCCCCCTAAAAGAAGAAAAATACCCTTGACTCAAAAAAAAAAAAAAAAAAAAAAAAAAAAAAAAACGTAAAAAAGTGTTACCCAGATTCAAATTGTCAAACTTATGAAGAAATGATGGCGTTTCACATTCTGAGGCGCCCCGATGAAATGATCAGTGATCTCCCACAAAATTTTTATTCGGCAAAATTTGCTGACGATTCGGCAAATACCATGACTGAAAAACATTTGACTTTCATAAGATGTGTGAAAGTAATCATTATTAAATTACAAAAAAAAAAAAAAAAAAAATTGTCTCTGTGGAAAATGAAAGAATGCTAATATTTTACGTTCAAGAATAACAATTTAATTCAAAAAATGTATATTATAATAGTAAATTTACCGCCCTAGGCAGCTGCCTACTCTGCCTATTGGGAAATTGGGCCCTGATAACTCCCCAGAAATTTTATTAAAATGAAGTTTTAAAAATTCAATTTTCGGAGTAACGAGACATTAGGCGAGGGGGTGAGTTTAGGAATCTCCCTCGAAAATGTTTCAAAATTTTAATTTCCGAATCATTTTTGAAAATGAAACTAAAAACGCATTTTGTTTATTTTTGATGATGTACGAAAAAAGATCAGGTTTCAGGCTCTGGCCCCAAAATACTTTTTGAAAATAAAGCTTAGAAACCAAAATATTCTGTCATTATACACTGAGAAGTTCGAAGAGGAGGGCTGCTCTTCTAAATCTTCAGCTGTCCAGCCTAAAAATGCACCTTTAGGTAATGTTTGCTTACATTAAAGGAAGTGTGAAGGTGCTTAGAATTCTTCCTTTCTGGAAATATTTTGCCTTTGAGGTTCTAAAAATTCAATTTTTAACTATATTTATACATATTTCAGAAAGGAATTTAAGATTAGTGAGCTCCTCCAAAAAACCTCCTTTTAAAGCTATCATTACGATATAAACTAGGGAGGGAGAGGGTTCTATCAAAACTCGGTTGTAATTGAAGTCCTCCCCCCCCCCCCCAAAAAAAAAACATTTAAGTTGCTTTTAAGCAAGTTAAATGATAAGGGCTGGATAAGCTAGTTTCCGTTGACATTTTTTTCAAATAAAAGACTTAAAATGCAATTTTTCGCTACATATCAAGGCATTTGTGAAAGGGCATGGGAAAAGGGGGTTCTCTTCCTGGTTTCGAAATTAAAGCCATAAAAACGAAAATTTAGGCTCTCTTTGGTCTTGTGAACAATAGGTATACTCTGAGAACCGCAGCATTTGGAGATCGTCCAAGTGTCTGCAGTTGGAATCAAGAAATGATGTAAAAGATGGAGAAAAATTTTGGAAAAAAAGTTTTGTTTTGAGGATAGGGATATAATTTATCGCCCAATTAAGGCCTATACTTCTTTTTCAGTAAAATATATGTGTTAAATTTTGTTATCTTCTCATAATATTTTTTCCTTTTTTTCTTTAAAACAATTCCTACAATCAAAAAGGCTTTGGGAGGGGCCATGGCCCCCATGGCCCCCCTCTAGATCCGCCCCTGCACCCATATTATCAACATAATGTTTATTACGAAGGCCTCTGCTTCAAAAAAAAGAGAAAAATACCCTCAAAACAATCCCCCCCCCCCTAAAAGTTCCAATGGCTCAGTCTGCGCCATGACTCCTCCTAGCTGGTCACCCCTGACTAAGCAAAGAGCATTTAGTTTCACCACCCATTGATCTTAAAATTTTAGCGTTTTAATTTTTGATTTTATTTCATTCATTTATTTGTTTATTTTCCTTTTTCTATTTCTCTTTTTTAGTTTTTCACTTATTTATTCTTTGTTTTGGCCGTCAGTTTTGTTTCGCTTTTTTAAAAACTAAAATGTTGTATAAAATCGTTTTGGGGTAGTAAATGTGTGACTTGTTTTGCCCCCATCAGTTTCTGGCTTTTTGTGCAAGTAGTTCGTAAGCATTAGGTTTGTGACCGTACTTTGAAATTTTTTCCTGCTTATTTAGCTGTTTTCTATCATCGACTAAAATTGTGCCGCCTTGCTCAGACTCTGTGCATCTTACTCAATCTGCTTGGATGTGGCACTTTTACGAAAACATTTTCACTCTATTCCCAGAACTTTAAACTTTGGATTTAGATTTCTATTTATTCGAATATAAGGAACTGTTGTGTATCGTAATATGAAGTATCAACTTTCTTAAGGAAATTTTAGTACTTGAAAAATTATGATTTGTACTTGTTGCAGGTGTAATCGTAGGGTCACGTCCTCAACACGTACATATAATATTTTTTTAATGCAAGAGAGCTTTTTAGAAAATTTGGAAGTCTCATATTATAAAACGAGTTCCTTATATTCGAATACATCACAATTGAAAGCCAATCTGTGAAAAGACCCTACTTCACGAGACTCTTTTTGTTCAGCATGCAGGAAGGTCGCAAAATCGTGCAACCTTCCCCGAGAGCCTTAAAACACGGTCAGAAAAGGAACAAAAGCACTACCTGAAAAAATAAAGCAGCTCAATCAAGATAAGAACCCAATGGAGAATGCCCGCCAGTAAATGCATAAACAAAAGTTACGGTTAGAGGAGACGGAAATGACAGGTAAAAAAACAGTTGTAAAATCAGGGGAAAGAAAGAAAATTGAAACAATTTGGAATGAAAAGAGCAAGAAGGCACCAAAAACAAAAACTACATTAGATATTTTCAGGATAGATTCCATCAGATTTTCACAACTTAGGTGGCCTTCTTGAAATTATGCAGTTGCAAAAAGGCTACTGGCATAATGTAGCGTAAATAAAAGAAAGCACATTGTTTTTATTCGAAGAAATTTTCAAAAAATTAAGTTTTTTTACGTTCAAAACAGTTTTTATTCTATTGATTTCATTAATTAACGCATTACAAAAAACTTTGCCAGAGATTAGAATTCCATGAAATCAGTCGATTAACATGGAACTCTAATGAAGATCTTTTATCAAAAAGATTAATATTAAGAACATTGTCTGAAAGACAGATATTTAAATCAAAGAACTCAGTTTGGTTCATTTGTGAGGATAAGCTTAAAATCTAGTGAATAATTTATATTTTGAATCACTAGAAAAGTCATGTCAGTTAAAAATAATTAGGCCATCAACATATCTGAAAGCCTTTGGAATAGAAAAAGTAAAAAAAAAAAAAATTCGGCTGATCTGCCCCCTGATTCAGAGGCGGCTCGTACGGAGGGAGGGGGGGGGACAAGGAGGCAACTGCACCGTCACTTTCTAAAGTAAAGGGGCTTTTCTCCCTCACTTTTCATAGTTAAAAATTAATGATTGTTTGAAAAATAATTTTTATAGGCTTGATTGATTTATTTTAAAAAAGGACATTTCAAAAAAATGAACTTTTCTCAACTTATTTCATAAGAATGGAACTTAAAAATGCAAGAGGAAAGTCTGCGGTTACCGTCTGTCCCGATTTTCCATACCATATTCCAAATTTTTGGTATTTATTAAATCAGTAATATTAAAAGTCAGAAGTCTAGCCCAATTTTACAAAAAAAAAAAAAAAAAAAAAAGCCTCACACCACTAACCTCGACACTTTTTTTTTGACCCCCCCCCCCCACTTGTTTGGTTTATCAGCAACCTATGCCCTGATGACGTATGTCCTTGCTTCACGTAATTTCTTTGGTATCACTTGGTATTTGGGGTTCTCCAGTTTCATATCTTTTTCGTTTTACAACTTCTTGATAAGTTGCGTATCTTTGATATTTTTATCATATTTCAGTTACTTGACAAGTTGTTTTCCTGGATATTTTTGCGCTGTTTTTGTTTCTAGCAGCTTAGCACTGGGACGACAGTACAAATTTGGTTGTTTTTCAAATCTTTAAATTATTTTACTTTTTGATTTTTTTTAAATGTATTATTTGTGTATACATATATTTATATGTATTATACACACGCGTCGTGTTTGGGTCCGGGGAAGCGGATGTGACGCATGGCAGGGATCCCTTTCGTGAGAAACATGTGAAGATCAGTTTTTAAGTACGCGGTGATGTGTTTTTCACAACTATTTCCTGCTCTAGAAATGCAGAGCAGTTGTTGCACGACAGGATTTACCAGAATGGTCAAAACGTGTGCGTGCTCCGAATCGGGAAGCCCAAGGTTGTTTCCTCCTTCGGCGAGAAGAAGCCCCGGGGATGTTTGTTTTCCCTTCGCACTCGAAGAGAAATTCAATCTCACTCGCCTTGATGACATTTTTGGAAAAAAAAAATTGAAAAAAAAAAAAAGATAATTCTTCAGGAACGAATTCCAAAATCAATACCGTTCAGTGGTGTTCAACCTTTTTCTATCCGAGGGCCGCACCTCATGTTAAAATGATTCTCGTGGGCCAGAACGCATGTGAACTTTCAAAATATTTTTCAACCAGCGGTACCCACACGGCTTTGCCCGCAGTAGAAAATTAAAAAGTCATTTGGTTCGCCTGTATACATACAAATAATGGATGATGAATTTGCTCTTCCATGTTATGGTAATTTGCTCCTCCATGTTATGGTAATTCGCTCGGTATTGCTGCAAAGAAATTAAAGCCACCAGTGGTGGCCTTAAATTGGAATAGAAAAAGAATTAAATCGAATTTTCGAAAAATCGCTTCGAGGTGCATACACAGTGGTGGATACAAGGGGGGGTTGAGGGATCATGGAAATTCTTTTTTGTGATTATTTCTAATGATCTAATGAATGATGAAAATGACTGCTTGAAAAAAACTAAACGAAAACATAAGAAAAAATAAATAATTTTTGCTCACCAAGCAAACACCTCACTTAGAAAAGCTTCCCACCAAACAAGATAAACAATTTTCAGGATCTATCTATATTTCTGAGGAGTTGAAGGTGGGATTAGGTTCAAATGGAAGTAGGTGTGATGAAAGAAGAGAACAGGGAGGATGATAGTTTGACAGATACTTGGCGGGCAAACTAGATATCATGACTTTTTAAGGCTATGGGTTTTTGGAGTTTAGTATGAAGGCTTTCTTTTTTGCGGGGAAGAGTTTTCTTGCCGGGAAAATCTGCACAACAGGGTTGTTTTTTGCTGAGATAGAAATGTTCGAATGTGTAGCTGTTCGGTTTGGAACCTGCGTTTTATTTTTATTTCATTTATTTTTATTTATTTATTTATATATTTATTTTTATTTATTTTTAATCACTTAATTTATTTTATTCAATTATTTGAATTTTTCTTACAAACATTGTATTTGTCAACAAACGGAAAATGGTAACAGATAAAAATTTTAAATCATTGAGCTTTTTCTGATCATTTGCTTGCAATGATCGCGTGACAGACTTTCTCGAGTAGACGACTTTAATGTGATGTATCTTTCACACAGTTGTATTATTTAAGCTGTTTTTACTCGCACAAACAACGGCAAAAATTAGCCCTAATTGGAGCGATTTGGTCAAAACTGAATCAGCGCCAGTTTCCGTGTAGGTTCATCAAATTTATTCCAAACTTCATCAATTTTTGTTTGATTCCGTATATTACCTCTCGGAATGTACCAGTCACAAGTAATGAGAAAAAAGTTCGATTGCTTAATTCACTTTTGAACTATCCAAGGATAGATTTTTATGGAGAAAGAGGGAGGTTAGAATGGAAAATATTGTACAATACGAATTGATGAGAAAAAGTTGGGGTAAAAGGGAACTACAGAAGGAATGTATTTAAAAAATCGCAAACGAAAATATATTGTATTCCCCTAGAAGACTTTTTCATTTACTTTTGATCAATAACAAATGAAATTATCAAATAGATTCAATGCAGAAACATACTTTTTTAATAGACTAATATTACAACTAAGACATCAATCTGAGGTATGTAATTACAAATATTTTTCGAGACGTGATTAAAACCTTACAATGAAGCTGCAGATTCCATTCCACCTGAGTATTAGGATTTGGCAGCCCAAGTGCCAAATCCAATGCTTGAGTGGAATAGTTATTTAAGAAATAACATAAATATACTGCGAAAAATAAAATGAGAGACAAGATGCTGCTGCCCATGCTTTCAGGAATTCTTGCAGTAAACTACGGTTTAAAGAGGCATATCAAATAGTGCAGTTACTTAGAACCAACTAATAAAACCTTTAAAAAAAATTGGAATCAAGCACTTGTTATGACTTAGAAAAGTACTTAAAAAGATCTAAAGAACTGCATTCTGATTCTTTAAAAAGGCTCCACAATACGTGTAGTCTGACATCTCAATTTACGGCCAACTACTATTCAAGTACTGTAATTAACAAAGTGTCAGGGTAAAATACGTTTCAGTTTTTATTTTTATCAAACGGGAGGGGGGGGGGGGGGGTAAAATATTATCCAGAACTTTGTAGCACTTTTTGCTTTGAGTTTTAGCATCTGAAGCATACAACAACTCAGCCTACAGATAATGAAATGATTCCTTATAACAGGAGTTCCCAAAGTGGGTGTCGCAAGAGGAAGCAATGGGCCGCGAAGTGCTCGTAGTATAAATTATGTTTCCGTAAAAGACCAAAATATTGAAAAGTGCCGACTTTCACCAGTGATTCACCGGAAAAATTCGGACTTTCACTGATATCTTTTGGTATGTGAATGATGACATTCACCAACTATTTTCGACGTTAGCCAGAACTTTCACAGAAACATATGTGTGCATGAAAGAGATGAATTTGGTTTCCGTGAGAAAATTCTAATTCTTCAAAGGGTGCCATGAATTGGAAAAGATTGGGAACCCCTGCCCTAAGAAGAATTTTTTACAAGGGCCAGATCATTTCGTTTTCATCATTTCGTCCGCTGTATTTGGTAGTGTAAAGAATAAAATTTTAGTCAAGTTTGCACTCTTAGAATCGTAATGGGAAAAGACACTAAAATCAGACATTTTTTTTTTCTTTCTTTTCCCAATTCGTTCATTGAAAAAACACAGCACAGAATAAAATTGATATTTTGGATCAAATAATGTTCGAAATCTGAAACGTACTACAAAACACTGGCGCAGGAAAGGAAGTGGTCCTCGTGTCGCACCCCTCCCTCAAAGCTCTAATTTAAGTCCCATAATGAAAATCTAAGCTATTGTTTTCTTTTTAGAGTTTTTTTTAAGACCTATTCAGTTTTACGAATGCCCGTATGTATGACTGTATGTGTAAAGTTAAAAACCAAATGATGACTGCTTCTGCTTGCATTTACAAATAACAGAATTGGCTATTTTTAGCTTGAACACCTTCCTTGAGGAATCGGTTGCTACACCAGTGCCACGCATCTAATTTTCTATCAATTTGATAACTTCCAGTTTTTTAAATTTTACCTTGAATTTCCGTTATCTTTGAGCATAAAAAAGGATCTCTTTTTTTTCATATATATATATATATATATATATATATATATATATATATATCTGTGTGTGTAGCAGAACGGTAATTTTCAAAGTTATAAATTTGATCCAATTTTCAAACCTAATTTAATTCTTATACATTCCATTTAATAAACTTTCCCTTTTTATAGGTTAATGGAACTAAAAATCAATTACGACTCTCTACGACAGAGGAAATATTACAATAATCAGAAGTTTTTATCTTGCGAAAATAATTTTACAAAATGGCAATTGTAATTGCTTCTTTGCATATTAAAGTAATGTATTTAAAATTAACCTTGCTTTTGAAGGATCTGTAATAATGAACAGATTTGAAAGTACTCGTAAATTTGTTCGCTGAATACGTTGACGTGAAGAACATTTAAAAAGTTTTTCACCAAAAATGAAATCGATATTCCTCCTTCTTTTAATCATATTTCCTTCGTTACTTACAGAGTACCATAAACCTCGGCAATCTGTGATCCATTTCAAAATTTCAAGTGTCCCACTTGTGTTCCGAAAACTACGAGCAGCCATAGGCGGATTTAGAACTGAGTTCCTGGGGGGGGGGGCAGCATTTTTTTTTCTTTTTAGCAACATTTTTATTGCCTTCCACTCTTATGTTTTTGTCTGTTTCCTGTGATGCATAAGTCCATATTTACTTTTTTGTGTGTCGTTTTCATTAAAGTGTCTTTTCATGCTGTCCTTTTTGAATTGACTTTAAGAGAGGGAGCTGGCATAAAGAGAGTGACGCAGGACTCCCTTTTAAGTGGGAAATAGAATATCTTCAATTTTAGGGGGCCGGGGGTTTCTCCCTCAGAGGAAATTTCGTAAAATGGAATAAAATTTTGCATTTTGAAACCTTATAAAGGTTAATTGGATAGACATAGAAATTCATGACTAGATTATACAGTTGTACTGTATAGTTCAAACTTTGTAAGAAACAGCCATTTTAAGTTTGAAAGAGAAAATAAACTACATTTCTCATTACAACAACCTTATAAGTAATTATAAGTAATGCAGAAAACGAAAAGGAATAGAGGTAGTGTATCAGTTTTTTCCCTGGATAAACAGATTAACAATATGCAGTAGAAGTAATTGGAACCTACTTTGCTTAGGATTTTCAAAGACTTATCTAATTGTTTTCAAGGACTCTAGAATAAATAAAATTATTTAACGCACTTCATTTGTACTTTTCAGTCTCTGGTATTTTAGTACTTGATTGTACATTTTTGCAGTCCTGTTCTAACTTTGGGAGAAATAGCTATTTTAACTTTAAAAGGAAACCATAGATTTCTCATGACAACAACTTTTGTTCAGTTACAAGTGGGGCAGAAAACGAAAAGAAATAGAAGTAGTGTATTTTTTTTCCGTGCTAAACAGATAGACAATATGCAGAAGTAGTAAAAGATAAAAGCAATCAATACAAAAGAATTTCCAAAATACTGCATTCAGGATTGAATAAATAGCAAGATATGAAGCATGTGAGTCACTAAAATTTATTTCAAATAATATGTTACAAACGTGAAAACCATGATTTTAACATTTTTAATACAAGATGTGGCAAGGAGCTGAATTTGACATATGTTGGCATTCCTCCCACTCTACCATTTGTTAGAAATTTTAAAATTTAAGGTTTGTAGCCACACGTTTGCAAATATTCAAAGTTTTCAAGCACTTAAAAATGAAATTAGTTTTTTCAAGCAATTTCCATTTTTTAGGGAACGAATCATGAATTGTTTTTGGGAGTTATACGGACCCACTTCACAGCAGGGGCCGAAGCAAACAGCTTGTTTATCTTATAGGCAACTTCGACCCTGTTTGTAATTAACTTACCTGTAAATTTTTGCTTGATTTTTTTTTTTTTTTTTTTTGTAATTTTTACGAAAATTCGTCAGTTTTTACGGTTAAAGGATTTTTACAATTTTACCAGTCTTTGTTAGGTTTTTATAGACTTTGATAAAATTTCAGTAAATTTTTCCAAAACTTTTTATGACTGAATTATTTAGATTTCAATAATGACAATGACTGACTCACTTAGATGATCATGACTTACCTTAGTTTTTTAACAATATTTATAAAGTAAATAAAATTTTACTCTCCCTCTAGGTAAAAAGATTTATTTAATCAGAACACTCAGATAACTGAAATTTATTCAGTTTGCGATAGTATTTATTTTCTCTCTCTCTCTATCTCTCTTTTAAAAAAGAGAGAGAAAGAAAAAAACTTATGTTTTTTAGAATTTCTAAAAAGGCCAATTAATATACTAAGAACATAAATATTATGCACAAATAAATACTTGAAATGTGGACACAAATCATAACAAGTAGATCGTTCTGTTAGCCCGAATGGGGGAGGGGGGAATTTTTCCCTTTTGCTTTAGGTTCTAATTTGTTGAAATAATCGTCAATTATTATAAGTGTTGCAGCTTAATGTATAGCTCGTTTAGCCTATATTTTCATTCATATACTTGCCCAAATGGTTTTCAGTCCAAAATAATGAATTTAGACACATTTTCAGCACCCCAGTGACAGCTGTACTATTTGTATTTGATGTTCGTTCTTTTTTTTCCTTTTCTTTTCTCTTATCAGAAAAGGACATTTGCTTTGCTTTCATTTTCATTGAACTATTCAAAAAAGAAAAAGTCATGATTTTTTTGTTTTAAGATTTTGGAAGATGTGTGGTTACAGTGAAACCTGTGTAAGTTGATCACTCGCGGTGCAGAACTTTGGCGGACAACTTAGACAGGTGGTCAACTTATAAAGGGTGGTAATGATTTTTTATTTATTTATTTATTTATTTATTTATTTATTTTTTTTTGTCATTTCTTGCACCATGTATTCATTTTTTGAGTAATTCACCCTTACTCTTTCTGTTCAACTCACTTTCATTGTTTAACATCATTGAAAGTGAAACAATTATTAAAAACACTATCCAAATAATTTTTTTTTTTACTTTTTCCTTGTTTTTAACTATATTAGACACTGTAGTTTTAGAAATTCCATATGTGCCAGCTAATTTTCTCTGGCTTTCTCCATTTTAAATCAATTTTAATATTTCATACTTTTTATTAATCTCAAGTTCAACTAACTTTCTTTTTGAAGCCTTTTTATGTAAAACTTATAGCACAAAGAGCAACAAGCTCGACTCTCCCAGTTCATAAAGGCACAATTAAAATGTCCTATCTCTTAATCCTTTGCACCAGAAATATGTAACTTTACTCATTAGCAGGCTCAGATCTGCGTATCTGCTGTGCGAGGTGCCCGTGTCCTTAAAGGGGCTAACGGCCCTAGAAATTGAAGAAAAAATAGAAAAAAATAGCATTAAGACTTATTTACTTAACAAATAGACACTGATGGTCCCTAGGGAGGGGCCCTACATATTTTGTAGCAGGGGGGCCCAAAATGTATAGATACGGGTCTGCTCTTTGTAGCACAATTCCTATGTTGTCACAACATATTGCAACTGAAAGAAAAGACTTAGAACTTTTCTACTGACACCTATTTTCATTGAACAGAGTACAAAAAGGTATCTCAAATAGAACAACAAATGAAAAACAAGTTTGGAGAATATAGAGCAGCATAAGCTGCTGCTGTTTAGTTAGTAAAATGCTAGTCCGTCATCAAAGCATTAAAAACATTCTTGGAAAGCTATCAAAAATAAAATAATAATAATAATAAATAAATAGATAATAAAATAAAACAATTTGCTGAAGAAAGTTTAAGAAAATAAACCAAGTGGTCAACTTACAAAGTGTTTTTTACAATACTCCAACTCAAATTTGGTGTACATTAGTGGTCAAGATAGACAGGTGGTCAACTTACAAGGGTGGTCAACTTTACAGGTTTAACTGTACTACATAAAGTCCTCCCAAAACTGGGGGGCATTGTCTCTATGCCCCCCCTATAAATTCACCCATACCCTTCTGAACTATTTAAAAAAGGAAAAAAATAAATATATATTTTTTTAATTTTTGGAAAATGTGCTGTTACTACATAAAGTCCTCCCAAAACTGGGGGGGCATTGCCCCCCTCTGCCCCCCCATAAATCCGCCCATGAGAGCAGCATGTAAAGGTTAACTACACAACATAAAGATGAAACAAAGACTTGAAGAATCATTGAGAAATAAACTGAAAATAAGTAGTACTAAGCCATTTTTTCAATTAGAAGCTTGATATATCGTCGCCTCAGAGCAACAGTAAGACATCTAATCTCAGGAATAACACTAAGATATCCTATTGTTACTATGAGGTGACGATATAACGAACATGGAATTTAAAATTTTTAAAAATGTGAAGTAGACACCACATTTGTACATTTTTTTTCTTTTTTCCCCTCTCCTTGAAACCCAAAAAACCGTGTTTGCAATCAATTGCTTACTCTTGTGCTTTATATATATCTCTCTCTACGTAGTATACTACCGTTACTTTGTTTTTCAAACGTAATTATTCATTTCGTATGTTCTTATTCCACTGTTTTTCTTCCTTGTAGGCTAAAAATGTATTAATTTTCTTACTAAGTGTAATTGAAGTTTCTTGAAAAAAAATAATGATTGAGGCATCATTTCTCCCCCCCCCCTCCCCCCAAAACAAAACCAAAAAACACACACAACCACACACTGGGTCATATTATTTTAATGTATACTGGCCGCCTTGTCGATGCATTAGGGTGGAGTGAAAAAAAAAAACTGATAAACGTTAAGTAATAGTGCGGAAAAGTTGCCTTTTGTAGAGATATTCAGTCATTCAAAAGTATTTCGACAGAAAAAAATACCTTGAGGGGTCGCCCGCGCCTTGAAGCTGATCATTATTACATAAAAACTGCAAAAAGTTACAATAATTTCATTAAAAATAAAAATTTGATAAATTTGATGTAATATCACTTAAGACTAGGTTTTTTGTGTAGATTACACACCGCATGTAATCATTTTAATAATGAACTGTATTTTAAAGTTCCACACATGCTTTGAATTTAACCAATATAGCTTCAAAACTGACTAACATCGTAAGTCTCCGTACTTTGAGAAAAATATCAGAAGTAGTTATTTGTAAAAATGTGCTCTGGTATTAATTAATCGAATCATAGATTTCGATAAAAAAAATTTTGAAAAAAGAAATAGAACCGACTTCAAAATTGCTCTAAAAAGTGAAAAATAATTTTATTCTTTAAACACCATCGATAATGCTTTTAAACATAATTTTTGAAGTTGGCGCAAAAACAAAACTAAAATCCAGAGTAACCATGCTTCGTTCATATTTTTTTTCAGAAAAGCATCCAAAGTTACGAACGAAACATTTATATCGTTATTCAAATATGCTGTCATGAATGCATAATGTATGTGATAGTGAAGAAACTGGGCCTGGTTAAATTTATATAGTTATATTTGAGTTATGACTGTGAATGATTTTATCTATCGTTTTTGAGCCAACTTCAACAATTATGTTTAAAAGCATTATCGATGGTGTTTAAAGAATAAAATTATTTTTCACTTTTTAGAGCAATTTTGAAGTCGGTTCTATTTTTTTTTTTTTCAAAATTTTTTTATTTTATTCTTTTTAGTGTAAATGTAGGTATTTCAGCAATAGTAAGAAGTTACCATCACGAAACTTCACATTTTTTTCTTAAAAATGCTCCATACTAAAAAAAAAACTATTGACAAGCGTTAAGCTTTAAGCGATTGGCACTAAAAACTTATCTTTGTCCCTCTCTGGAAATCATGAAGCAGATCCTAATCACTGCATCACCTCGCTTTCAGGTTAGGTTTACCCCTACTATGGAACAATAGCACTGAAGAAAGGAAGATTTTGATAATTCACATAGGGTTACTATAAATCAGCAGGGTTACTAAAATAAAATTATTTACGCCAAAAATGAGACGACAGCGCCAGATTCCCCATTATCGAAATATCCCTTGAAGAAATTTGATGCTTGCTTCAGAGAAGCCTTCATTCAAAATTATCATTACAATTACTATTAATGTTACTGTTATATGGCACCAAACTTTTATAACAATGAGTTTCATATTGTCGCGTAGATGAAGATAGCAAAGACAATGTGAAAGCCAAATGAAGCGAATACTCGTTAGTCTCAACTCGAGATCTTTATTCAGAACCACGAATGAATGTTACATCTCCTTATATACAACTTGAGAAAGTGCTGGAACTTTCCAGACTTGGAGAGATACAGAAATTCATAGAACATTCGAGAAAATACGGGAAACAGTAGAAACGAAATTTTAGTAAAATTCACTTTGTCAAAGTCGGGATTTGAACCCGGGTCGCTCGTGTGGGAGGCGAGAATTCTACCACTGAGCCACCGTTATCCACGGATGAGAAGTGCGAACTTCGCTACAATATCATTTTAATCATTTAATAGGGACATTGCATAACATTTACTGTTTTTTGCCCATAACTTTTTTTCTAAAGAACAAATATGGTCAAACAAAGTAATGGGACCTAAGTTGAGCCACCCCCTATCCATTAAAAAAAGAATCATCAAAATCGGTTCACTAGGTGAGACGCTATGAATAGACAAACAAAAAAAAACATACATACGGTATGAACTGATAACCGCCTCCTTTTTGAAGTCGGTTAAAAAAAAGTAATAAAAGCATTTCTTACATAGAGAAAGAAAAACTTGATTTTCCCCTTAGCGCATAACAAAATGAAAAATTTACGTGTGATAAAGAACGTAAGCACATAACTTTGGTGCAAAATGTAAAATTTACATGTGATAAAGAACGTAGGTTAAGTATAAAAGTTTGAAAATGAATACGTATGTAGCTTGCAAATCCCACATAAGTCGCACTTTGAAGCAAAATAAGTTGCTAAATAAATTTTAATAATTTTTGAGCTCTCAAACAGTTACCACATTTGTCATTTCAAACAATAAAGCATAGTTTGGCTGGCGAGTCGGACTTATTATCTTGAATCCTAACAATGTTTGACCTAGTGATGCATTGTGGGGTAATATTTCTGGATTCTAATCTAACTCTAACGAAAACCATCACTCTTGGTTAGACAACAAACTGTGGTTGACGCTTCTTTGCCTAATTTTACGCATCGTCTCATTGTTTTAGTATAACGTGACGTTTTGTAAGTAAACCAAACAATTTAGCAGGTACGCCATTAAGTACCATTTCTTTCAAAGTTTTATCTGAAATTCATATTTTAAGTGGAGGATCTGAGTTTTCCTACTCCCACCTATCAATGAGCTCAAGGTAGTCTCTCAGCATCGAAATTGAAATCTGGAATTATACATTTTTGTTGTCTAATCGAATTCTTCAAGTTTGCCATCGTACTCCGACGGAAACTATGTTCTCAAATGACGTTTCGATCATCAGCATTCAGCAATACTGTAGTTCTGGTACACTGGTTACTTTGAGAATCTAAAAATTATAACACTAGAGAATGCAGATGATCGTCGTCAGAGAACTTGGTTTGCGTCGGATTACGAAGACAAATTCGAAGAATTCGTCTGGACATTGAAAATTTACAATTTCAGATTTCAATTTCGAAGCTAAGAGACTACCATGAGCATCGATAAGCAGAAGTGGGAAAACTTGACTCCACCTTTCCAAAATGGGAATTTCAGATAAAACTTTGAAAGAAATGGTGCTTGATGGCGTACCTACTGAATTTTATGGTTTTCAAAACTTCATGTGATACTAAAGCAGTGGGACGATAGGTAAAATTAGATAAAGAATTTGCTAGCTATAGTTTGTTTTATAACCAAGAGAGGAGATGTTTTTATTCGAGTCAAATTAGAATCCAGAAATACACCACAATATAACACTAAGAGCGAAAATTGGCTGGAGTCAAATAGTTCAGCCAAACTATATTTTATAGAAATCAATGTAATTACAGTTTAATGGCTCAAAAGTATTAAAATTTATTTAGCAACTTCTTTTGTTTCGAGTTGTGGATTATGTCGGCTGTTTCAAGCTACATTTACATTTTCAAAATTTTACACTTAACCGTTGTTCCCTATCGTAGGCAAATTTACTTTTTGAGCAAAAGTTATTGACTAATTGGAGAATTATTATTATTATTATTATTTATTTTTTTTTTGCTGGATAAGAAATGCTTGTAACACTTATTTTTTCCGTATCTATGTAAGAATCAATTCTTATGGAAGCAAATTTTTACAAATAATAACTTCTAATACTTTTTCCTCAATGTACGGAGCATCACGATGTTATTCAATTTTCATGCTATATTGCTCAAATTTAAAGCATGTGTGGAACTTTAAAATATAGTTCATTATTAAAATGATCACATGTTGTGTAATCTACACAAAAAGTCTAGTCTTAAGTGATATTACATCAAATTTATCAAGTTTTTATTTTTGATGAAATTATTGTAACTTTTTACAGTTTTTATGCTATAATGGTCAACTTCCAGGCGCGGACGACGACTCAAGATATTTTTTCTGCCGAAATCCTTTAGCATAACTAAATATCTCTACAAAAGGCAACTTTTCCGCACTATTACTTAACGTTTATCAGCTTTTTTTTTTTTTTTCACTCTACCCTAATGTACATTCTCTCTCATGTTCTTGTCATTTCTTTGTGTGAATGTGTTGTACTGGGAATCGTTGCCTACCTTATAAACGGATCTTTACGCCATGTGAGTGCTGTGGAAGTCGGACTTCACACCAAAATACAGTACAGTTGGAAAAGTGAAGCAGAGCACCCCGAATAGTCGGCCTAGCTGGTACAAGACAATCACAACAGCATTAGTATGTATGGAATGTTTCTGTACACTTTCACTCCTTTCCAGAGTCTCCTCTCAAAGCGTCCTTCGGGAACCCGAGAAGGCCTTCGTTACCATTCGGGCCTTGAGAGGAGATACATAAATAAACAAATAAGTTGTTCCAAAGCTGAGGCTATGAAAGTGAAGTTTCGGAACGTGGGCAAATTGGTGGAAGTTTAAATGCCACAGAAAACATATATCCGCCATATTGAATCAATTGATCAGGTGTTTGCATTTCGAATCGAGGTGTTCTGAGTATTTCTAGCCCAACATGTGATGCTTCGTTCTACTCCAAACTGTTCACGCTACACAGAAAGCAGATTTCTCTTAATTCAAAAGTTAAAAATTTTAATGCGAAAAAAAAAAAAAAAGAAAAAAACTGCATAGTTCGCTGTGAAATATTGCCAAAAGGTGATATCATTAGTGATGTGCCGGATATCCATATCCGTTTGCGTATCCGCGGATATTCGACGGAAAATAAAAATCTGTATCCGTATCATCTTTGGCGGATCTGAAACGGATCTCTTACAGTCTTAAATTTTATTATATAATTGAAATTCTTTGCACGGGTAACTAGAAAATACAATTAAATTCTACTTAAATGGTTTTATTAATAACAAATTATGATTTATATTGTATATTATAAATTTCAGCAGTGAAATAGTGAATGTTTATTGAATTGGGGATTGTTTATATTCCTCTTTTTGACTTTTCTAGACATTCTTCGAAAAAGGCGGGACTAAATTCTCTATTTACCGTTTAAAATGATATTCCTGGCTATGTAATTTCGACGGTAGGAATTGGTCAGCGCTGCTTCTATGCCGAAATAAATGCGAAAAATTACTTCTAGCTTGCCCAGTAGATGTAGCAGCTTTAGATTCTCGCTAGATTCCAATGAGATACATTTACTGGACAAGCAAGAAATATTTCTTTTACGTTTTATTTCGGCATAAATGCAGCGGTGTCAAGTTTCTATCGCCTGTCTCCTACTCTTGTTGGAACTTCTTTTACGAATAAAACATATTTTTGGTACGTTTTCGCTTTTTTGAATTTTTTCAAAAGAAATTGTGCTTTCACCCCGTTCATGAATACCTTCTGTCATAAATTTTACACTTATACTGGGTTTAAATTAGGCAAAAAAGTTGATGTCTGCACCCGTATCCGTATTCGCGGATCTAAACACGAATGATCTGCATCCATACCCGTTTCTGTGGATTTACAGTGTTAACGATTCAGCACATCACCAAATAACATGCTACAAAGGACAGCGACGAAAGCATACGTTCTAGATCCAAAGTGGTGGGTGCATTGGCTTTTTATAGAGCTGCGCTAACAATAGCTAAATGTCACAAAATTAATATATATAAGTATCCTAATTAAAAGAAAGGAACGTTTTATGTACTCATACCCCCTAGTTTGTTTCGAATTGTTTTATACATTCATGATTATTGTATCGACAAATATTAGCAATAATTCTGTGAGAATCTCGCGAAACATCGGCAAAGTGACACTGAAATTGACTTCTTTTGATGCTAAATTTGTAGCCAATTTGGCATATCTTACCAAATGGTTGCCAATATTATGTCATTTCAATTTGCGTTATGCTGAGAACGACATTAATAATGATTTTCAGGGAAAAAAAACAGTAAAAGAGCCCTTTTTGAAACATTCATTTGCAACCAAAAAGAGAAGTGCTAAACTATACGCTATGCAGAGCTTAGATAAGAAAGTTAAAATTTCTCACGTTATTGAGCTATTTACATACATAAATACGTACGCACGTATACACTTCACGAAATTTTCTTTAAAATACGGAGATGTCGAAATAGATGTTACTGGTTGCGCATATATTCGTTAGCACATATGCTCGTACAGACGTGCCAAACAACTTAGTCAAAACTCATTCAGGGATGACTCAAACAGATATGTATTTAAGCTGAAAGTTGAGTGAAAAATCTTTCGTGAACACGATGTTCTTGACCTCATACAAAGTAATAAAAAACTGCAATGTAATTTCAAGAAGAAATTTTTCCACACATATATATATATATATATATATATATATATATATATATATATATATATATATATATATATATATATATATATATATATATATATATATATATATATATATATATATATATATATATATACACACACACAACAGTTGAGAATGACGTACTTTCGCGGTCAGTGAAAAATAAGCATTTTTATACTACTATTCCTCAACACGAATAGTTTGATACTATTCTATGCTTAAGTTAGTACTTGACCAGCCAGATGTATCAAACTATGGAAAATTGACCTGTAATCAGCACTAAGTTAGTAATTAGCAGCTAAATATCACTAACTATAGAAAGCTAATCTGCCATCATCATAAATAATTCCACACTGTTTTACGCGTCAGTACATGGCAGTCAGAAATATCAGACCGTAGAAAAATGATCTGCAATCAGCACAAATTCGCTAGTAGTATTCTGCGTTATAAGAGTGCTTGACAGTCCGAAGAATCAGACAATAGAAAACTGATCAGCAATCAGCACAAAGAATTTGACATTATTCTAAGCTTTAGTTAGTAGCAGCCAGAAATATCAGACGGTAGAGAACTGATCCTTAATCAGCATATAGAATTTGATATTATTTTATGCTAAAGTTCGTTGAGCTTTGCCACCAGAAATATCAGACAGTAGAAAAATGATCTGAAATCAGCAGAAAGAATTTACTGGTATTCTACGTTGTAAGATTGCTTCATCGTCAGAAGTATTTGACGAACGAAAACTGATTTGCACTCAGCACAAAGAATTTCACATTATTCTATGCTTTAGTAAGCAGAAGTTAGAAAACTCAGACCATAGAGAATTGATTTGCTATCAGCATATAGAATTTGACATTAGCAACCAGAAATATAAGATAGAAAAATGATTTGCAATCAGCACAAAGAATTTGACAATATTCTGTGATTTAGTTAGAGCTTGGAAACCAGAAATATCAGTAAACAGAAAAATGATGTGCAAAAAGTGCCTTTCGTCGTGGAGCCTGTGCCCAATAGCAGAACGCAACCATTGCTTAATGGAAAATTTTTCTTCTAGGGGCACGAACTCGGCAATGGATTAAATGCTAAAGATAAATAAAAAAAAAATGTATACATAAAAACCACGTGAGTACTCTTCAAAACTCCTCGCAAATGACGAAAACACTTAACCCACATCCAAGAACCCTTTCTTCTCCGAGTCTTCCAGAACAGAACATGTGATGAACGAATGGTGCATATTTCGTGACCCGGATTCCGAGTTCCACTTTCCCGATTCCAACAGCGACCACTTTCTCGACCCGCTTTCGCCACCCCCTGTGGTCATCCCCCCTCCCCACTCCATGCAAAAGAGAAAGAAACTGTTTTCTGAGGTGATTGAACCCTCGAGTAAAAGTGAACACAAGATTCCTCCCAAAGAGTTTAACTTTCGAAATGATTGCTGACCTATAGGCTGTTTGAGGAAGGTGTTGTCCCGGTTAAAAGGGCACAGCATGAACTTCAGTTAGAATGAACATCGTAACAAAATTTCTTACGCGCAATGTTTTACGCAATGTACCATAAACAGACAGTAGCAGAAAACAGTACAGTCATTTGGGACAACTCTGAGCCATGTGGGTCACTCACAATGTTTTTAAAGTGGTCAGAGCAACGGTAACGTGACCATGATGAGTTGTCAAGAATCTTGTCGCTTCATCCGTTCCAAAATTTCCATTTAAACATGAAAATTCTGTCAAAGAAATAAATTTGGTCACAAAAAAAAACTATTAAAAGTTACATTAAAATTTAAAATAATCTTCAAAATACATCTAAACTTCTCATAAATTCTTGAATTGCATTAAAAGTTCCATTCAAATATAAAGTAATCCGCTAACTTTAATATTTATCACCAATCTTGTTAAAAGACCGTGTTGTGGTAACCCAGCCTGACTCATAATTAAAATATCTAAGCCATAACCACCATAATTTTCATAATTAAAATGTCTATTCAAGGAAATGAAGCACTTTTGAAAATTCCGAATTCTTTAAATTACTGTAGAATTAATTGAGAAACTTTCTTACGCAAGTGACGATGCGTTTTCTTTTCTTAAAACAATTTTTATTTAAATTGATCTTAGTCTGCAAAAGAATGCGTAACTTTTAAAGGGTTTTGGTTTGCCTTTTTCTTTTCTTGATATTTTTATAGGTGCAATTAACACTTATGAATCCTCAAAATGATTATTTTTTTCAATTTTTTAAAATTCCCCTCCCCTAAAACCCCTGAAATCGAGGAGATTCTATACTTTACCAAAAGAGGGTGTCACTGCATCACGCTCCAGGTAAAGCTTGACCACGGAGAGATGGCGGATGACTTTGAAGCAGAAATATTTGTATCATTTGTGATAGGTTGTTTTTACGAAGATAGATCAAATAAACTGGAATTTGACTCCCTAACGCAGATTTTAGTAATAAATCTGGGGTGGTACTTTGCCAATATGTTGGTGGGGATGTCTTAAGAAGGCTTTTTTTGCGTTTGCACACAATTTGAAGATCTTAGTTGCTTCAGTACGCCATGAATAAACAAGAAGTACACACTTCTATTGCGCAACGTATCATTATTTTCTCGCCAAAGAGATCACCAAATACTCAGAAATTTCGAGACAATTTCACGCTCAGTTTGTGGAAGAAACATTTCGCTTAACACAAGTGCATGAGTGGGAAAGATCCACTTAGTGGAAAAACGGCCTGTTTTGCCCATCCAACAAAATTGTCCAGACTACAAAAGGGAGTCCCATACCTGCAGTAGCTTAGTGCCCATTTAAGTCGAAATTCGGCCTTGGTTAAGATATAATAAAGTTAATCTTAAAATACATTTTCAATATGGAGAAATCTGTGTGTTCACCCCCCCCCCTCCCCAGTTTTATCTCTCTATTTTTTTTTATTTGCACGAGAAAACTAGTGCTTCATTTCGATTTTATTATGTAGAAATCTAATTGGTCAAAATATATGCACTCTTTTTAAACAAACTTCTTGAAATGAAATAAGTTCGAAAAATATTGTCAAAGTAAAAATTCTGCAGCGCTTGCATAAAAAAAGAGGTTGCATAGACTTAAGAGCATAAAGAAACGTTTAGAGACAAACTTATAGATATAAAAAAAGGACTATTTTTGGGGCAAACCTAACCTGGAAGCATCGTTCTACTGTGGTTAGGATCTCCATAGACTTCCCAATGCTGTCAGGTTACGTTTGCCTCAACTTTAGTTCCTAAGACCTGAATAACACGAGTTTCCGAGGCTTTCCTCTACTCAAGCCATCAGTTTAAGAGCCCCCCCCCCCCCCCCCCCCCCCCCCCCCCAATATACTTGAATATGTTTCAAAACACGCAGATTACTGGCAATTGACATAAAATACGCAAAGAAATAATATAAATAAATGTCAAAGGGCTAAAAACACAGGAAATATGCAATAAATTGAGAAAGACCGTTGGTCACTAAACTTGGTCACGACTGCACTAATTTAGAGGTCTGACACCAAAAAAGAACGACGCACGTGCGAAAACTGTGAAAGAATTGAAAGAGGATTTTGGTTTGTTGGTTTTTTGAAATTCTCTTCTAACCTTTCATTTGACCTTGGGCGCATTCTTGTTCTTCTCTAATGGCATTGCAAGTCTTAGGTCAAAACCACTACACTTTCAAATAAGAATTAATTAGGGAGAATGACGCACACGGTCCTATGTTAAAATCTAATCAGGTTCATTTCGGGTGCTCTATAGTAATTTTTAAGTATGAGCTTTAAAACAAAAATTTACATATTAAAGAGGTTTCAAAAACAATCATTACCCATATCTCATTCAATTCACGAGAAATATATACACAAACTCGCTAAAACGAGAGCGAAGGGATTTGATATTTGCTCGTTATAACCGGGTGCTCATTAAGAAAACGAGCTCTTGCAAAAAATTTTTAAAATATTCATGTTAAAGGGGCTGTCATTCATACAAACTTGCTTTTTTTTTTTTTTTGTACAGTGCCAAATAAGTTTGTTGATTTGCTTTGAGCTGTTTCATTGTCTCTTTCTGATGTTTTTGCTTTCGAGGAATACTTATGATCCGAAAAATGTTGTCATTTGCACCCTTGGCTTCGAAAAAAGCTTTTCTGCACATCAAAAGTCATTCAGTCTTTGAGAGTTGTTCTGCTTCAAATTCTTCACATTTGTACGTTGCAACATTTTTTAAATCTGAATTAGCTTGAGTTGAGGCGCTACTGACATGAGTGATAAAATTAACGTAAACAAACATAATTTTCAAATGCTTCTTTAACCCACAAGTTAAACAACAGGGAGCTCTCACTCAAAAAAAAAATATCACTTGAACTTTGGGTTTATGACTCATCTCATCAGTCATCATTAACTTTTTTGGTTGACTGCAGAATTTTAAAGGAATTTTTCCGAGAAAGAATAAGCTGAGCTGGAAGTCAATAGAAATTTTATGGATCACAAAAATATTGCTCGTTTTAAGCATGGTTTACTCGTTAAAAGCGAGTTATGCTTCCATAGATTTAACGTTATACCAACCAAATCTGTCACATTGCTTCGCAAAATCCGGGTTATCGTTAAATCAGAGTTCGTTATAAGCGTTTTTTTTTTTTTTGGTCCATGTACGAAAAAAAAAATTAAATCAAGAAGATTTCGAATTTTTACGCATCAACACATTTTTAAGGTGTGCCGAACACATTTTGAACATTTTAAAAAATTTTCTCTCTTTCTTTCCGTGTGTGTGTATGTGTGTGCAGGGTCGCCGACAGTCAAGGCGGGCCCCTAGTCGGCTGGACCACCTGACCTTTAAAAAGTTATAAAATTTATATTACTCGGATTCCGAGCCTGTGACCCCTAGTTTCCGGCATGACCTCTCATAGCTAGGGCCATTGCGTGAGTGTGTGTGTATGAGAGAGAGAGAGGAATAGAAAGAGAATGGTTTTTGTAGTAAAAGCAATACATGGAATAGGTTAAAACTTAGTGCACGGATAGGTGGCAGTAGGAACTGGAGCCGCGATTAGCTTGGCTCCAAGAGTTTGAAAGTGTGGTATGCAATTTAATGCTGTACTACGTTGAGCGAAAAAGAAAGATAACTTTTTAAAGCATTGCAAGGTTTTTTAATCTCCAACTCGTGTGCCTAACACCGCAAAAAAATTAGAACCGTTCAACCGTTTTGGAATATTTATGTATGTCACTTACAGTACTGTTTCAGTTGCATTTTTGTATAAATAAGTATAGTGCCTAGAAAGAGTAGTGTGCCGATCGACGGGGAAAAAGTGAGGTCAGATCTGAGGAAAAACCAGATGGCGCTGCGCTCGAGGTGTACGTTATGCTCTCAATCAGACTCGTTTTAAATCAGCGATTGCATGCTCATTTCGCAGTTTAAAAGCCCCGTTTTTCGGATTGAACTTATTTCTGCGCAAAAGACAAATTCTGTAATAAGTGCTATTTGTTACATGGGTGTTCATTTATTTTTTGAAGAATATAAAATTACCTTATGCTAATTTATCTTCAATGAAAATAGTAGACTATAAGGGGCCATTCATTAAATATGTAAGGGTACCGAGGGGGAGGGGGGTTGGAAAATCCTCTACGTACCTTTGGGGGGGGGGGTCAAACTCATTCTTGCGTAATATTTTCCAAGTCGGTATTTCACATTAGAAATTGCGCGATCAACAAGTGATTTGGCAGAGATTATGTTCCATTTGCGTATGGAAGTTAAAAAACGTGTTAGGATAAGAAGTTTTTTTATTTGTTTTACAAAGAATGAATAGTGTAAAATATAATAAAAGAGTCGCATTATGTATGGCATGTTTTATTTTTAATTAATATTACATTTTAAAAAAATCGAAAAAACATTCCAACTTTTCAGTAACTATTTATTTACGCAAAAAGTTAAATTTAATATTGTGAATTTAATAACGATTCCAGTGATGTAACGATTCCAAGATTTGTTATTTTCTCATTTTGAAAAACGAAATGGAATCTTACGTAAGAATAGGGGGGGAGTGAAAAATCTTACGTACCCTTACATGGGGGGAGGGGGATCAAAAATTGCCAAAATCATACTTACGTAATTAAAGAATGGCCCCTAAGTATTCAATAACTGCGCGTCTCTTATTTCTCTACTAATAATAAAGCTGGTACCTTCTATCCCTCGCCAAGTGTTTAAATTTGCCACTTTTCTTAAAATTTCGGGAGACTTAAATACCTTTTATCTTGATAACGGGGGACGATAACAAAAATAATTATAAATTTCGTACAGGATTTTAAAAGGCTAAAATTAAAAAAAAAAAATTAATATAACTTACGTGCTTATTGATTCCGTTTGTCCGAAAGTCGAATGGTCGGTCGCTAACAGTTACCAGGCGTAGCGTTGCTGGAGATTTCCAACCTATTCTCCAAACCTATAAACTGTAGAGGTGATGCTACCATATACCGTGCCCAAGTCGGGCTCTTTCTCATTTAGGGGCCTCATTGACTTAGGAATCGCTCCATTCTGCTTTAAACTCATGCTGGCTACATGAATGGGGCTTGAGTCTCCCAAGTGGCATTAAAAACAACAACAAACTCCGTCCTAAGCCATCTTGATTGATAATACATTTGTCTTAAAATATAAGTATCAAATTTTCAGTCAATTGTGTAAAATTTTGTTTTGAAAACATCCTTGTCTTTGTGTCTACTTCAATAATGATCTTTTTATCGTTAATATTATTTTCCACATAATTTTCATTACATACAAAAACCACAATATTTGGAGATTTTTAAAATTTCATACAAACCCAATATTCGTTAGGCAAAATAATATGAACAATTTCATTTATAATAGATTTATACGTGGTTATTTCAGTTTCATCTGCGGAAAGATCAAGTTTTATTTTTTTTGAAACAGGGAACATTTTTCTTAACTGCATAATTCCTAATGGACCTTTTCTTTGGTAATTTTTTAGTAAAGTATGTTAGCAGACTTGGGAAAATTGTCGGAATTGCCTCATCTTTAAAAAAAGTTTTTCCGCGAGGAATCAAAACTTCCTCACCATTTATAATATGCTTAAAATGCGCTTCAATAAAATGTTTTTCGAAATGCAGAGCACAAATTGAGCAATATTTATCAAAAACTTTATCTAACCTGGGAATTAACGAGTTCCACTTTAGTTTTTCTTCATCTGCTGGAGCTTTAAAAAGCGCAACTTTTTCCTTGCATGTTTTGCACCCACTTTTGCACCCTGGTACGAAACAAGATAAAGCTTTATTTCTTCCAATGTTCAACTTTGATGTCTCCATTAAAAGCCTTAAATGCTGTTTCATGAAATATTCACGAAATAAAGGTAAAAAAGAGAAACGCGGAACTAAATTGTAACAAAATCCCGCGTCTACTAATGTAAACACCGCGAAATTGAACGTACATCTCGACCGCACTGCCATCTAGCGGTTTTCATACAATTTGTCTTCAAGAATCGTGGGGAAAAAAGCGCCGGTCGGCACACTACTCTTTCTAGGCACTATAAAATAAGCAATTCAAACAGCATCGGAAATTTTCCTGTTTTAATTTGCTAAATTTGATGGAGTGCACAAGAAAAAGGACCCCATTACGAACTATACTGCCGAGGAAAGGTAAAGCGCAGATCTGCAGAAATGAGTTTTTTAATAACAGAAGACTTAACGGCTAGTTTTATACTTCATTCTCTTCCAAATAAACATACTGTTTGACCACGGATTGTATGTAATTCGGCAATCTGCCAAGTAAAGACGATTCCATCTGAATGAATCTAGCAGGGGAGAAGGGAAAATAACGATGAGATTTTTATGCACGCGTTTCATAATGTCCTTCAAAGAAAGAATGGTGAATGTTTAATTTGGGAGTCGCTGCAATTGGAACGAAATTTGAACCTTTAACATGGAAATTTATGAACAATTCTTTCATGCAATCTTTTTTTCCCATGATTATTGCAATGAAATTCGTTGCTGCTTTTTCATTTGCTTAAATAGTAACTCCAAAAATATTTTTACTTAGTTAATTTCGGCATGATTAGGAATGATAGAAATTAAGTAGCAAATGTTTTGTTAGCTCAACCGTGCTTTTACAAGATTACATAAGAATTAAGTATTTTCTCATCTCAATTGGTTTTTAAATTCAATGATATTGTAATAATAATCTGTAACTATAAAAATGGATGTGCGTGTACATGTACGTACCAATTACTAATCCATAGTTTACGTCGGATTTTCGCCAAATTAGGCACAGGCTTTTGATGCTCTGTAATTCACATAAGCGGTTTTCTTTTACAAATTCAGTTTACGTAAGATGTTTGCCAAATTGGCACAGAGGTCCTTTGATGCTAAGGAATTCACATAGGGGCGTTTCACTCTTGTGAAGGATCTCCCCCTCACACACACACACGTACGTACGTACATACAAATCCACTTACGTCGGACCTTTTGCCGAATTTGGCACAGAGGTCCATTGAAAAGCTCAGAAATCACACAGAAAGGTTTTTAGCCCTCCGTCCCCATGGGGGAGGTTCGCCAGAAAATCCGTGAGACGTAATGTCTATTAAAACAATGACTAAATTTTTGGAATTTTAAAAAATCCGAAAAGGTCTAAATTAAAATTTCGAGTCATAAAATTACTCTTTTCTACATGTTGACTAGAAATTTTACGGTATTTTATCCTTATATATTATTTCTGTAGCCTGTTTTTGGTTTCTACGCCAGATTTTCCTCAATTCTTGATCGAATTCTTTGATTTACGCCTTATTTTAAAGCTTATGGGGCTGGCTACTGACGAAAAATAGACCCACGGTCTAAAAATGGTTTTCTTCAGCCGAAAAACTTGTTTTAAAGAACCAGAATGAGGTTTTCGGTTAAACTTATAACTTTAATTTGCGCTATAACCGGCAGAGCTGAATAGCTTGATCGGCAGAGCGTTCTCTTCGTAACCAGGAGAATGCGTGTTCGGGCCCACGTCCGGACAATCTGCAACAAAAAATTAGAGAAATATCGCGCATTGCATGAATACTTAATTAAGTGAATAACATCAATGAAGGAATAGAATAGAATAAATGCGAAGGAAACGCTCCTTGCGGATATGAAAACTTGAAGTGGCTTTGTGCTAAATTACTTCGGAATTGTACGTTTTTTTTTTTTTTTTTTAAAGCTTTGGCTCTGGTAAGAAAATTAAAGCATAATGTAAGCGAAAATATAAGTAACAGGTTTAAGATTTCAGACTACAATAGAATTGTTTTTTGTTCAGAAAAAAATAATAAATCGTATATTGAAATATATATTCTTCTAATGAGTTTTTGACTCTTTGTACAAATAAAAAAATTACTACCTCAATTTGAAGGGTAGGTAAAATATATATTTTTTCTTCTTTTTGCAAAAAAACAAATAGCTTATCACATTTTTACTACATTCGAAAAGCTACGCTTAAAAAAGAGCATAGTTCAATTTATTTTGTATTTTAACCGTGCTGTTAAATGATGAACACGTGCTGCCATCTAAGTCATAACGGTTCAAACAGCCTGCGGTAACAAATTGTAAAAATTTTCAGGAATAAAAAAATGTTTCTTCAATATCTTATCTTATATATTATTCCCTTCTCATTTTAAAACTTATCAGGCTGGCTAATGAAGAAAAAAAGACTTACGGTTGAAAAAACAAGTTTTCGAAAACGCCCCTTGCTGTTTCAAAACCTTGATGCTGCCTGTAGTTCTTATGCATTTTTTAAAAGCAAAGTTCTAATGCAGTTTTCCATTTTCTACGTCGCTTTCGGCAAAAAAAAAAAAAAAAAGCCTGTGTGTGTGTTCATATTTTAATAAAGCTTAAAAGCACTGGATTTAGTTGTTCGGTTAAATTGATAAGTTTTTTTCGGTAGAGAGTTCGGCTATAAACTATCTGAACTTCGGGCAAGTTTGGGCTGTCCGATATAATATCAAATTTATATTAGTATTATGCATTACATGTACTCATAACATACAAACGTAATAAAATAAATGCAGTGGGAATGCTACTTGGTGTTTCGACTCCTTTATGCAGGCTACAGTTAGCATTAGGATAAGTTGACTGTTAATCGAAGAGTGTTCTTCCTTTTTTTTAAGCTTTGACTACATCCAGATCACTCAGCATAATGTAAGCATAAAAAAGTATTAGATTTACCTAAAGGAAATCTTTTTTGCGCAGAAAAGCATTTTCATTGTATGCTGAAATGTAGATTTTTCTAATAGCAGTGTTCGACCTTTTGTACAAATGAAAAAATACTACGCCAAATTAAAACTACGAGTTTCACCCAGTAAACCTTTAATTTTTTATTCGCGCGAATACGATATAAAGCATTAAAATTATTATCAACTTCATTAGCAAGAAATCATTTTCTACTCCTCTGCTTTCTGCTGAAAAAAAAAAATACATTTTGTCTACGTTCGAAAAATTACACTTAAAAAACGGACTCAGTTCAACTGGTTTTGGTTTTGAATTTTAAGTGTTCGATTAAAAGAGAAACATGAGCGGGCATTTAAGCCGTAACTGTCAAAGCAACCTTCTATGTGAAATAGTTCAATATTCAAAGATAAAAATACTTATTTTCAATCTAATTTATTACTTCTCTAGAATGTTCGTTTCAATCGCTACGTGAGATCTTCGTCATTCTTTAATCAAATTCCATGCTTTTCGAATAATTTTAAATCGTATCATGCTGGTTAACGACAAAACATAGAAGCATGATCTTATTATTATTTTTTTTTTTTTTTGGCAAAAACTTTTTAGCTGTTTTTTACTACGCATTCCTTCAATGAATAGCTTTCGAAAAGGAAGGCGCAATTGCTAGGTTTGTTGGGGTGCCGGGCTGTTAATCAGAATGACGCCAATTCGAATCAGTGCCAATAAATATCTCTTTAATATTTCTTTTTTTCCCGTCAGATGTTCACATGGGCAGGACTATTTGCCACAACCTGTTTTTTTACATGCACAATTATTGCTTTTTCACGAGTCACTACTCAGCCACACTTTTAATGATATTTATGTTTGTATTGAAAATATGTACGACCAAAAGGTGAGCGATGGTCAAATTATCACAACGTTGTATTTAACGACGTTTTGTTACTGATGTCTTCAAATTACATGCCTTCTCTTCTGCGCTTACTTTTTTTTCGGTTCTTCATAATGTTCTTTCTTTGAAATTCTTAAAGAGCAAAATACCTTATGAAACGATTCGAAGCACAGTGCGGAATTCCGCACGGGTCGACTAGTTTCTTTTATATAAGCCTAATTGTTGGAGTATGGGTCACTTGACACGGCTTTTATTTTCGAGTTAGACCGTGCAAAGCAACCAAGATGTTTCTAAAGTATTTTATAACGCGAAAAAACTACACTTGAAGCTTCACGGTAAACAGTGCATAAAGCAGAAATTCACTTCGTTTAGCTAAATTACGTGAATAAATTTCACAGTTTATTCGCGTAATGCGTGTTAGGGGAAAGTCGAGGAATGTTGCTCAGTTAAGGGAAAACATAAATAGCTAGTAAAATGTACACCAAAAAGCAATATATTTTTTATAGAAGTGTCACAGCAAATCCTTAAGAAAAGTTTGCAATCAACTCAGGGCCGGATTTAGGGGAGGGCAGGCGGGGCTACTGCCCCAGGGCCTCCACAACATAGGGGCCACCACAATAAAATTTTTACGAAATATCCTAACTTTCACGAGTGAGCAAACTTTACGTTTTTTCTCCCCTTTTAATTATAATTATATTTAAAAAATAGTAACTTCGGGATGCATTTTATTATTAAAGTGCTGATCGAAAATATCGGATATATACATATATATCAAAATATTCGGATGTATATCTAAGTATCGGATATTTTCGAAAATATGATGATCTTTTCGAACCCTAATTAGGGGCCTCCACACTTCCAAATCCGGCCCTGAATCAACTAGTTTGCATTATTATCCTTATTCTTGTAAAGAAGAAGTCTAAAGACTTATGATTCGTTGAACTCCTAGAATCAATAACTCTTTAATAACTAGCACAGGCAAGGCGTCATCCACGCAGCCTTCTCACTATTTCAAAGTTGAGGTCTGTGTTTGCTCCCACCTTTTGAGAACTGCCCATTTCGGGTAAATATTTGATCTTTCTTCAGTTGCTGTGAAAATTTTACTTGGATTTCTCCTTAAGAATTTATTGAGATGTTCTAAAATTGTTGGATATAACTCATTCCGTAACTTAGTTATCATCTTTGATTTTTCGTCTTGCAAGCTATATTGAAGATTGCAGTCCCGCACCGTCGGAAGTAAAAAAAAAAAAAATTAAATAGATGCGTAATAGTAAAAATTAAAGCTATTTTTATACAGTTTGTAAACTAATAATGTAACGTATTTCTAGCTACAGTCCATAGAAAACGTATTATAATCACAAATTATAAAACTTCGGCGTAAATGATAAAAAGGTGATTTAAGGACCATTTTTAAACTCAAGTTTCATTCATTTCTCTTTTCACTCAAGTTTTATCTTTGAAGCAATAACTGCAGATAATGCCTCTAAATCAATTGACTCCTTATTTTTACGCGACAGATTTTCGAGCAGTTTCTAGCAAGTTTCGTTTCGAGAAAGTGTTCGTTCACAAAAACATAACTACCTTTTCTACAAAATAAGTGAGAAATATTTCATTCCTCTGCTCAGTTTTCATTTAGCTACATTTGATTGAAATTAGATTTGGAATTAATGTGGGGAGTAAAAAAAAAACTTATTTTCATTATTGAAAAGTAAAAATACTCACCGAGTTAGGTTGATCATTAACATTGTAAAAATTAATCATAGAGAACAAAAAAAGAACAAAAACGCAACGAAACTTCACATATAAGTTTAGTCCCAAAATACTGAATTAATATCAAGAGATGGACCATCAGCATTAATCGAAGAGTTAATCATATCGTACACTGAGAAGAATATTGTCACAACCAGAGTTGTTTGATTCAAACCAGGTTTATTTAAGCCGTAGTTCAAACCAAATGTTTCTTTCAAAAAAACCACACTGGTTTTTTAACAGCCATTTTTTGAACAACCAAATTTTTTCCGCAAATGTTTTCATGAGTTATACACATTATTGAAAAATCCAATTTATGCAAAGTAACCAGCAAAAGCTTTGGAGCAAAATAGTTGATACATCAATTTACAAGGCAAACCAACGAAAACTTTTTAAACTTACATGCAGTAAAAATATAAGCAGTTCGTTGTCTTTGTTTATTTTTATTTTTTTTTATTAGTCCGTTGCATTCCAAAACAGCCCAAAAAGCATATCTCAGCTAAAACCGTATCTTAATAAATTTACTTGATTGCTTAAACATTATAGAGATACATCAAGTATTATTGCAAACTGTATGAATCTTAACTCTGGAAATTTTTTCAATGACGAGAGAAAAAAAAAATAACGAAAGAAGTCTTAGAGTACTTAAAGTGTACTAGATATAAAATAACAAACACTCGTACACTTTACTACATATATGTTTTATCCGCTATATAGTTAGAGCAAGAAAAAAATAATGCATCAAATTTTAAATAGAGAAAATATACGTGTAACTTTGTGCACTTACTTATATAGAAGTCCAATGCCAAATTTTCACATTTCCAATTGCTTTTTTTTTATCCCAATGTAATAAAAGAAGTCCCATGTATGAATGGAGGAAGAATCAAATACACAGTAATTTTTACGACCAAGTCTTTATTGAAATGTGTTAAATGAAAACTTTCATTATTTGAATATGTACGATAATAAAAAAAAATTGGATTGGAAAAGATTTTAGAATTTGTCTTTTTATTTGATGCTTTTAATCTTTATGAGGTTTTTAATAAAATTCTTTTCATTAACATAGTAAACCAGGAGAAACATCTAGGAAAAATATTATGATTTTCATAAAACCTATTCCTCCTATTTATAGAAGTGATATATTAGGCAAATTATTACATGATCTGTATTCTTCATCTTTTTTTAGCCATCAAAGAATACATATGTTGGTCTCTCGGTTTTAAAGTATGTAATATACAGTCGAGTCCCGACTTACGTAAAGGATGCGTTCCAAGACTCTTCGCGTAAGTTGAAATTTCGCGTTATGGAAAAATATATGTAAAACATTTTTAAAGCCTACCATATTCCTTTTGACACATATAAACACCCCTCTAACTACTTTTAAAAAATTCCTTAACTACACACTACAATTTCTTAAATAAAGAATTGAACTTTTACCGTATTTAAAAATAAAAAACTTATTCAACATGAAATATTTTAAATGCTCAAAATGAATGGGAGATATAGACATAAAATAAAACACGGTACGCAAAGTATGTGTTAACAATAAAATGCTGAACTATAATAGTACTGTACAGTATAGATACAGTAATAATATTTATGAGTTAAAAAATGAAGACAATGATGATTTATGCTACATGATCAGATCGTTATTCTCATCTAATGAATTTTTAAATACGGTTACTTCGCCTTTTCTTTTATAAAGTTTCAATTTGGGGCAACAGCCCCTCTTGTCACTTTAATCCACAATACAAGAGCAGCTTCTATTTTAATAATATTTACTTTGCTAGACTGCTCTGCAAGCTTCAATGTTGAAACTAAGTTCTGACCTTTTACGGATATCTTTTTGTTTTGACTTAATTGTATGTATGGAAGATTCACTCATATTAATGTCGTGCTACCGTCGACGTTTTGTAGTTGTTCAAGCATATCGAGAATCTAAGGCTTTTTTTTTTAAATCAGAAACTTTCTTTTTTCCCCATCCTCACAAACTTTAGATAAAGGTGCCACTGAGGTGCCAGAAATTTCATACACTTTAATATTTAAAATGAAAAAAATGAAAGATGCCGAGTGGTTTTTTATGCACTAACAACGCGATGCGTAGATTAGTTTGGTGTGAGAACTTTCGCTTTCAGTGATGCTTAAAGGGATGTAATAACATTTACGAAATAAATATTTTGTAATCAATAACGAAGCAGATACTTCTTTCCAAAAAAATTCGTGTTGTGGACGAAAATTTTGCGTTAGCTCTAAAATTCGTTACTCGTAAAAAATTCGCGTTGTAGCCATTTCGAGTAAGTCGAATCGCGTTGTAGCGGGAGTCGACTGTATATCAAGCTTGGTTATGCATTTGGAGAAACTACAAAATAATTTCTTTGTTAAGTGATTATGCTTAAGAATACATGATTTTAATTTCACCTCAATTTTTATTTAACGTAGAAAGCTATACTAGAGAGGAAATTAACTTACAAAATTTTATTTTTGGTTATTTATAATTAATCATGTCTTAACCCTTAACACTCAAAAAAAATTTCTTCTATGCAAAGTTTTGTTTACGCATAGTAATTTAATGTTGAAGCTTTTCAAACAATATTTCACTTTTGGAAGCTCTACTTATGCGGAAATAAGATTACAAGATTTATTCTTAGTTGTTGAATTAAACATCAAGAAGTTAAGTACAAATATGAATGTTAAACATTAACAATTAATTCTTGAAATCTCCATGATTTTCACAAAATCAATTTTTTTTTCTTTTAAATAGCATTTGAACTAAATAAGCCTGGTTTTTAAAAAACGAAGTTTTTAGGTTTCCTAAAAAAGGGGGGGGGGGCGTTACCTACTGTGGATACAACTTAAAAATATGTAAGCATTACCTCGCCTTTCAAGTTCTTCTACTATAAGTATTTTTATTTGAAAGGTTTCATAATTAAACGATATTTTTCATAGCTGTTGCATTTCAGCACGATTTTAAATTACAATTTAACTCTTAATGGTTTTTATGCCTCCTCCCCCCCTACCCAGTGTTCTCCTTATTCCAAAAACCAAAATGTATACGATTAAATAGAGAATATTATATTTCGATTTAAAAAATTCAAAATTGTTTGTACCAACACTATTTGTACCATTTTCACAAAAATGACCAGTTTGCCACATTTTTTTTTTTTTTTTTGGCTCGGAAAAACGTGGAATAATTTTTTTTTCTTTCCATCACTAATTGGAGTGGCCTGTGCCAGTCGCAATTTACGTTATGGCTTGTATGCGGTACCTAAGTACACTCGTAGCGTTATTAGTTTCTTGGGTTCATACAACCCTAGCTGAATCACAAATTTAGACAACCAGCTAGGTTTGTAAAATCCCAGCAAAATCGCAAATTTAGACAAATCAGTTGGGTTTGTAAAATCCCAGCTGAGTAAAATCCGAGCTGAATCTCAAAGTCGTGAGTTTGTAGAATTTAAGTCGAATCTCAAATTTGAGCAATCATACTCAATGGAATTTTTCTGCACCGGTGAATGACACAGTTCTTTTTACAAGTAAAATTTAAGATTTTGATTCAATTGATTGCTAATAGGCAGGATTTATTGCTTTAATGAATTAAACCTTACTTGGCCCGAATTTGCAATAAAAGTAGCTTCTGCCTCACAATACCGAGCGTCTTGCTTCCTGGTGGGCAAATTTCAATGAAAATTTAAGTCAAAAATCTTTATTAGTTGATCTGATTCAATTATACTTGATATTTTTAAGAATAGTATTGATATTGTTTTGCCTTGTTCATAAACATTGTTATATCTTGTTCAAGTATAAAACATTGACTGCACAACAGCATGTACAGGAGATTTGAAATGTTTCAAAACCTTTAACCGTAAAATCTTCTAAAATCAAGTAATGAAGCCCTTTATGGCTATCGATTTAGATTTACGTCCACAAGCTGAAAGAAAGTTGCTTGATTTCTCACACTGCTGTATAAATTGATATCGCAAATGTCAGCTTTAATACATTGCTGTATGGGTAGCAAAACTTATTAATTTATGCATTTTTTTAAATGCCTAACACCTTCATGTTTTTATCAATAGTTTGCAGCCTTAGGAAGTGCTAAAATGAATTCAATAAAAGAGTAAAATAAGACACTAGGTAAAATATTCAAAAATGATTTTCCAAATTATTGATTAAATTCAAAATTATGCAACCACTGGCGTTTGTTATAAAAATACTTCTATACGAAAAGAAAATTTGTCTCATTGATTGTAATATTAACTCGAATAAGTTATCTAAAGTTAGACTAAGTAAATTAGGTTTTCAAAGTTATCGGAAAAAAATTATTTGAAGGAATTAAAAGTAGCAAATACTTCCCGAAATTGCCACTTTTAACTCCTTCAAAAACAACGTTGATAGAAAAGAAAAACTAAATATTCTATGATAAAAAAAATCCTTATAGTTTCTTTTAAATTTATTTTTAAACACACACACTTATAAGACACTGGTTTTAAACTTGAACTAGCAATTAAAACACATGTTAAGAAATTCATACCAGGCATTAAATCCTCATTCTTGTACAATTACAAAGCTCTTTAAATCAGCGTAACTCGGACGGAAAACAGTTATTCAGCTTCATATAACATAGAAGATCCACTGATTTTAGTTCGAGGCATAGTAACAATTCGAAAAACACAGAACACACAATCTTAATTACTTTCTGGGTTTGTAATTTTTCGTTTTCTTAACGACGCCACATTCGATCATCCCATGGACAGTATCAATCAGGGTATCCTCGGCCTTGCGCGGTTCTACTTTGAGTACTTCTTTCATCCTCTGATTGGAAAACGTGTATGTCTTACCGATTCTCTCCAATATGAGTTTACTCGAACAATCCAGAAAACTGTAAAGCCATAGCGAGAAATATGGAGCGGGCCATGTCGGAATGAAATATCCTTGAGGAGCAAACTCATTACGCAGGATATGAGCCATATCCCCCAGCCACAGGTGGGCAGAGGCAACCACGTGTCGCTTGTTCGCGGCTTCCGGCACGATCATGGCTCTCAAATGAGCCAGGGCAACGTCTCGGACATCACAAATGGAAATGTACAGTCGAGGAATCAGAGGCATCGAACCATCCATGAGGCGTTTGATCAATTCAAGACTGGTGCAGACGACGCCGCTGATAGACGGGCCCATCACCAAGCTCGGATTCACAGTGACTAATTCCATTCTGTTGCCGGACGGCAGGGCCCGGACGAAATCCCAGGCTGCCTTTTCTGCAAGGGTTTTACTCTTTGCGTAAGCGTCCATGGCCGGGCTGGTGACATCGCTCCAGTCGTCTTCCCCGTACACGCGTCCTTCCTCGTTTGTGGATTCACCGTGAACAGCACTGATGGAACTCGTCAGGACTACGCGCTTGACGGTCCCGGCACTGGCACAGGCTTTTAGAACCCTCTTGGTACCTTCCACGGCCGGTACCATCAAGTCGTCGAGGGACTTGGGAGGGGCATTCGGGAACGGAGACGCAACGTGGATAACATACGTGCAGTCCTTTGCCGCTTGTTCCCAGCCACCATCTCTGGTCAGATCTGCTTCCACGAGTTCCAGTTTATGTTTAGCATTGGGGCAGAGGTTCAGCAAGGGCTTCAGCTTCGCCTCGTTCTTCAAGCTCCTCACGGTGCCGCGGACACGATATCCTTCCCGCTGCAGAAGATCTATGATGTGCAGGGCGATGAATCCCGAAGCCCCCGTCACGAGCACCAACTCGTTCTTGCTGGCCGGCATCCTCGTTTGCGAATCGGACCGATTGTGTGGCCAGAAGGTGAAAGCCGCGAATGTAGGTAGACGGGTCAGTTGAGCGAAGACAGCGCCATGACCTTCTTCTTCACATTCGCTCATCATCTTGTTTTCTTTTTCCTGGCTATATTTCGATCGAAAGTGCACGGAGGCATTTCCTACTCCAATTATTCTGAGATCTGACAGTGATTTCCCTACGAGAATAATATATGGAAGTTGCACAAAGGTTGTCTTCAAGGGCATAGCTCAAATTTAATGGAAAGTAAAGATCACTTTTACTTGGTAACTTTGTGATGATTTTTACTGATATGTCGTCATTAAGGCATTGAAATTCAATAGTCCTGTTAATAGATTCTAGACAATTTTCTTTCTTTGGAGTTTTCCTCAATTCTCGTAAACAACTATTTTGCATATAAAAATGCGGAAAACGTAGATTTAATAGAGTGATATGACGATAACGAATAAAATGCCTTCTAAAAATTGGCATGAGTCTGAAAATTTTTTAAAAAGAATTTGCTGTGCAATTTTTTGTTTTTAATTTATTTTTTTTTTTTTTTGCAAATAGTTCTTTTGGCGAGTCAGTTCATTAATATCTACTAAATCACTGGGATTGTGAAGAACATTCCACTACTTAGCCACAAAAATATCATTCGGGAATTGAAATCAAATACAGCTTTAGACCTACGAATAACTGCGAAGACATGCAAAATTTATCTACCAATTGTATGTGTATGGACATTCTGAACGCTTTGTTTGAAGTTCTGAATTTTCTTTTCTGTTTTTCCTAAGAAATATTTGATATTATTTTAGTAAAAAACAATTTTTTTAAATACCTACAAAGTATTACTACTTTTACTTAAAATACACCACCAGCTCAGTTATTTTCTGCCTTAGCCCTGGCTAAGGGCGGTAACTTACTACAAAATACCATGCCTTGCCATCAATCTTTGAGTTGAACCGCACCATTGCTGCGGTCACTCATCTGGTGTGCTAATTCTACATTACCTACCAGTTTGTTTGGCTCTCTTGGCTCCCTTAAGAGGATTTTCGCCACCAGCTCGTGTAATTCCTATTCCGGTCTGATGAGTGCTAAAAAGCACGAAACTGCAGTCCTCGGATGGAATAACTGAGCTGGTGGTGTATTTTAAGTATTTCTGCTTTAGCCCTGGCTAAGGGCGGTAACTTACTACAAAATATTACTACTTTTACTTCAACGTATTTTGAGGACTACAAGCTTCCTTCTAAAGAAATTCAAACTAACATACTTAAGTTAGAATTATTCAAAGAAGAAACTGTTTCTATTGGTTTAATTCGCAGGTCCAGGTGAACTTTTCTTTGCCCTCATTCGATATTGTAGGAAAATGTACCTAGTATAACAACAATTGATGTTTTCCAGAAAATGTGCTTCAACAAAAAAAAGAAAAAGACAACTCCCATCTTTGTCAGGGTTAAAGTTTGGAATTTAACCTCTTTCGGATACTTACCAGGGGCGGGTGCAGACTACCATTATGGGGGAGGAAGTTCATGCTGAAGGATATAGGGTTCTGGGTACGAAATTTTTTTGAAATTTTTTGAGTGTCAATAAAATGCAGAAAATCGGTTAAGAATAAGGCACCTGGTAAGGCATAATCGGTTACTAATTAATTTCATAAGTAATGAAAGGAAGTAACGTTTCAAATATTTACCTTCAAATATATTTAAAAATTAAAAATATCACTGCAACCGTTCATTTTTATTCATAAAGTATTTAGATGATATTGTGGACGATTGGGGGGGGGGGGAGGTATGACCCCTATAACTCTTCGGTTGTATCCGCCTCCCTCCCCCCTTTATTTCAAACAGGTGCACTTCAAATGATTTTTTACTCTCGACACCTATGGGTAGCTCACTAAATTCGTGGACCTTATTTTCACTTTCGGTCACCATGGACGACGTTCACCTTGGTTACATTTATCAGTGCCAGGGTTATTGCGATATGATTCCTCTGCTGCTGTGTGACGCCTAACCTCTACTTGTGCAATGCCCGGTTCAACCTCCAATTTTTCCATGCCATTGTGTCTTATTTTCTCATTACATATAATGAATGGAAATTTAAGTTATCGTTTAATCTCCTTCATTGCAAGTAATTGAACAGCTACATCTAACACAATACGGCAGCATTTTTAATGACATGGTGACAACGCAATATTATCAAAACGTACCAGAGGCTGTGTTATGGCTTTTTTACCACCAATAAAATATGTTGCGCTCCGAGGCTTCTTGTTGACTATAGTGCGACTCTGATAAGTTGAAGCTTGACCTTTAGAATCTTTACTTCTTTTTGGGGAATTCAGTGAAAATGGGAGTCATTATTGCATCGCATTTGAGCAGGGACAGACTGGGTCCTCTAAGAGGGCGTCAACCTTGACTCCCCCAAGAGTACACAAAAAAAAAAGGAGGCGCATAAGTTCGTGGGCACAAATAAAGTAAAATAAAATAGATTTAAAAAGAAAAAAAAGGTTTGAAGTGGAAGAGGGTGGAAAAGAACCAAGGCGCACATGTTCGAGGGCGCAAAGAAAAATCAAAGGAGTCTAGGTTAGAGGGAGCAAAAAAAAAAAAGGCGCACACGTTTGAGGACACAAATAAAATTAAAAAAAAAGAAGGCGGCGCACAGGTTCAAGGGCACAAAAAAGAGAGAGAGAGAGAGAGAAAGGTTCTGAACCGAGGAAAAAAACCGAAAGAACCGAAGGCCCTCATGCTTGAGAGCGAAAAAAAAACCAAATAAATAAAACAAGGCGCTGAGTATCAAAAAAAAGAAAAAAAACTAGGGCGCATAGGTTGGGTGCGCAAAAAAAAAAAAAAAACGAAGGCGCACAGGACCGAGCAGGACCGGATTAACTTTTTTACGCCCTAGGCCCATTTGTACGTAGGCCAAACCTGGAAATTACGCCCCACGTCACGTAGCCGAAATCTATCGAAATCGCCCCCCCCCCCCCTTTCCTTCAGCCATTCCCAAAGGCATAGCAACGTCCAGTAACAAGTGAAGATTTTGCGCTCCCTTTGGTTGACAAAATAAAAGATAGGTTTCTTTCTTTCTTTTCCTTCGATTACGTTCAAAAGAGGGGGGTTCGGGGTTACTCCCCCCGGGAATTTTTTAAAATTGAAGCATTAGAAATGCAATTTTAGGCCATCTAAGCTGATTTAACGGGAACTAACGGCATTCGGATTTCACCCCGGAAAGTTTTCGAAACTGAAGTCGTACATACGTAATTGTATGTTTTCTTTGATGTTGTTAGAGAAAGGGATGCGTTCGGGGACTCTCACCCCCCCTCGTAGAAGTTTATTTAAAACGAAATTTTCGACGATCTTTACTTATGATGTTGGGATACGGTGATAGTCGGAACAGCTCTCCTGGATTTTTTTTGAAATTGAGGTTTGAAAGCGCAACTCTAAACGACCTTTTTTTCTTTTTTTGATGTGTGGGTGATTGGTGATTCTAGCGAGGAAACTTTCTATGACATTTTCTATGACGTCCGGGAAATGGATGGGGTTTAGCCGTTCTTCCCCAGAATGATTTCGATATTGAAGACTTAAATTCGCAATTGGAGACCATCTCTGATGACATTGCGAGAAGGGATAGGGTTCGGTAACTCTCTTCAGTAGGTGTTTCGAAAAAAAAAAAAAAAATTGAGTATCTATAACAGTTTTCAATGTTTTACATAATTAGTTTTCAATAAGATTAGCATATCTTTTTGAAGTTTTAGGTAAACTGTACAAAGACGCCATTTCCATGCAAGGAAAAAGTTACCACATTTGTTAGAAGAAATAAAACCACAGCATTAAAAGCAAAGCTGAACTATGTATTCCCTGCCTAAAAGAAAACAGCAGAACGTTGAAAATTAAAGAAACAGAATGTTTTTCTCTCTCAAATAAATTTTCTAATAGAAAACCATCTCTACGAAGCACAGTGCAACTGTTGCGTGAGATAAAAAAAATAGCATTGCTGAGAATTTGAGAAACCTTATAAAATTTTGTTGGAATACTTCCTGCACACTCATGACGACTTTGAATCGATGGTACAAAAGCCATTTACCAATATAGATATGACACTGCCCATGTCGGCGTATGAAGCATTAATTATTGAGCTTTCGAGTTCATCTGCTTTTAAACACACGTTTGTTTTCGGCTGAGGTTAAAAATATTACTCATTTGGGATGAGAAAGTTAACCTTAAATCTGCTTCCGTTTGACACACCTTATCAATCCAAAACGAAGTTTACAGCCCTAGGATACACAAAAAACGAATTCAAATATGTATATTGGATGCAGCTCGGGTTGTACGTAGTCAAATTTACGTTATAAAGTCAGCCTTGCTTTATGGCTATAAAGTCTTTAATGCCATTTTCAGTAATACAATGAATCGGTAGCATTTTTTATACTATTTGTGTAGTTTGTTGCAGAGGAAATCAATTACTCACAGTTATTGCAGCTTCATGAGAAAGTTTTATTTTTATAGATATGTCTTATTTTAAATCTAAGGTAGCATTTTTTAATCGCTTAGCGTCACAACTTTTTGCAAGTTACTTTTAGGTACAAAGTTATCTAGTAAATTGTGGATTCGGGCTGAAGTAGCCCTATCGGTAGGGAGCTAAGCTCATGGAAGAAGGATCACTGGTTCGATACCGGCCGCTCAGAGAATTAATTTGATTCGCGGATGGTAAACTTGTCATATTTACAAAGTCCTCAGAACTTTTCTTCCAAACCAACAAATAGGTCTCGGGTGTTGGATCAAGGACTGCTTGGTTCCTGGACTGGATCAGAAAAATGAGCTGTCTTCAGGGTTTTATTGGTAAAGTCATCCCTGTGCACAGTGGCGGATACAGCCGGCGGGCAACCGGGCATTTGCCCGGTGGGCCGGTCAGGCTTCGGGCCGATCAACTAACAGCACAGTCTTTCGGGCTTATCTACTAACAGCAAAATGTAAATTTTGCGCGCATTTGTTTAAAATAACGCAAATTCGCAAAACACAGCCGCATGGAATGAAGCTTGCAGGCGGAGGGAGGCAGGGCCGTCACCACGTGCGGTGGAGGAGGGGGAATTTCTGAAATGGGGCTGCCCAGGGCCTTATTAATACACAGGCTGATTAGGCCTAGGCCTGGGGTCCACATTTTTTAAATAATTATGCATAGCATTGCAACGATATGAAAAATACATGTATTTTTAAAAAATAATAAAAGTTATGACTTATTAATTGGAAAAAAAACTTCTTTAAAGGGGAATTTTTAATCATTCTGAGTAACGAATTTACTTGGTCACGATTATGAGGGGGCCCAAAGGGGATTCATAAAAGCACATAAGTGATTTATACATAGTTGTGTGATTAGACAAAGAGGCTTCCAAAAACGCATTCGTACTTTAAAAATGTAATTCAGACAGTGCATAGTCTTCAAGGGCCTCCAAATTAATGTGGACCTAGGGCCTCACTTTTAGTTAGTCGGGCCCTGGGGCTGCCAATATATTTTTTGTGGTGTAATAAAAATTAAATGAATAAATTTTTAAAAAAAGGGAAACCTTAGCGGTCGTAAAAAGTTAAAATACTTTTGGTCTCTTTGACGCTTTTATTTATAAATGATAATTCACAATTGTTATAAAATGCAACTTACAACAAGGGCCGACGGGAGGTCATGTCAGCCTTGTTGGAGAATAGGGGCCCGGCCAGGAATTGAGCACGTGCAGTTGGTAAAATATCCTAATGGTGAAAGGTGTAGAAGGAGGCTTGTGAGAAAAAAATGACCTTTGTCATTTTTTTCATGGATCCGATTTTGCTCTCGGCGACCCTTTTATAACCATTGAAATAAAAGTGACAAAATATTTTTTTTTCCGTAAAATTATTTTAAAAAATGCAATCTTAAAATACCATTGAGGAGCATGAAAGACTCCACATTGTTAAGATTATCAAATCAAAGGCCAAAGACCGTCGAAATGTGAGTTTCAAACATTTTTTGACGAAACATAAAGTATTCTGTGCGCTGCATAAACTCACGGTTTCGGGCCCCTTAATTTAAAAAGAAAATAAGTTCATGAAAACCAATGTCGAAAGAATTCCGGTGGCCCCCAGAACCTCACCCCACCCCATCATAATAACGTCGAAGATTGTCTAAAATTTCAATTTTTGGGCTTCAATTTTGAATAACTTCATAAGAGAACAGCCGAATAAACTCCCACCATAACATGGAATTCCAGTTTCGAAAATTTGCTGGAGGAAAGTATTCGAACTTCTCCCATTTTTTTTTAACATTCCAAAAGATTGTCTAAAACTGTCTGGGAAAGTGTCCCGTCCCCTCCTCTCTCTCGGCATCATCAATGAAGAACGTTTTAAATTTTGTTTTTAGTTTTTCAATTTCGAAAATTTTCCGGGGTGAGCCTCCTGAAAACTCCTTTTCTTAACATCACTGAAGTTCGGCAAAAATTTCGTCTTTGGAACTTAACTTTCGAGTAACTGCCGGTGCCCTAGTCTTTACCAAAAAAGGTTTTTAAGACTTCAATTTCAAAATTTTCTGGTGGATTTCCTCGGAATCTATCTCGACTTGAAATCACCAAAGATCTTCTAAAACTGCGTTTTTAAAGAGATAATATTTTTATAAATAATTGAGAGGAAAGCCCCTGGAACCGCTCTTCATACCATTTACTCGAAGATAATTTAAAATTCTATTTTTTTTTTCTACTTTTGAAAGATTGTAGCAGGAGAAACCCTGAACCTTTACGCTCCCCAAACATCACCAAATATTGTCAAAAAATTGAGTTTTTAAGATTTCAATTTCGAAAATTTTCCGGGGGAGAGGTCCCCTGGACCCCCTATTTCAGACTCAATGTTAATTTTTCCGTTAAGTTTATATTGCTAATACTTTAATGCAGGGTTCGCCGATACATATCAGTCGATATATATGATGATACATATCACGATATATATCCGATATTTATTTTGAAAACATCATAATATTTTGATATTTTCAATTTTTATCTTCTCAACTAAGATATTATCAATATAAAACTAAAAATTATTCATAGTAATTTTGTTAATGTATTATTAAAAATAACCAAGTGTTATGTACTACATTTTTATGTTGTATTAATGCATCATTAATGTAACTAAGTAATATAATATTCCTTTTTATTTTATGTTCATATAATTGTTAACGGTGTAATAACTTGAATTCATATTAAAAGTGCCTAATTAAATGTTAAATTTTCCTGACATTGGTCAGGAAAACAGAAAATGTCTTATGACTGTGCACCAACTCATGTATATTTTTAATTTCTGAATTATACAACTGTGTACAGGTAGCTAACAGAAGGAAAACGAATAAAACAGCTAATGCTAAATTAACTACATTAAAATTGATAAAAATGTAAAATGAATTGTTATATATATGGGTAATAAAGGAAACCTTAATTTTAAGTCTACATATTGTAATAATGACATAAGAAAATAACGAGTTATTTGAGGTTGCATTTACTATTTTCAAGACTTTAGTTTGTGGTTATTGAAAATATCAGATATGTATCAAAATATCTGATATATATCAAAATATCGTATATTTTCGATATTTTCGAAAATATCACTTTATATAACTCCCAGAAGCCAGAAAGCTAAGTCTACTCTATCTCTCTTTGTATTGATACATGCGTTTGAAAAAAAAAATTAAGGGGCTGCCAAACTCGTACCCGACCCCTCCTAACAGGTTTTTGACCTCGCATCGAGTCTGGGGGGTCGTCAGAGTATGACAGTATAAAAAAGGGAATTTTTATGACATGGCCCAGTAATGTATGTTTGTGTCGAGGGACCCATCACGTTCTAAGACGGCCCTAGTCTTTCTCCCGTGAACATCGCTAGATCAGTTTCAAATAACAGGGCAATTAAGTTACTTGTTATTACTACAGAAAATGACATACTAGCCAAACAGTGTTATGATTACGAAAATATTCAATCAAGTTCCGGGCATTATAAAAATGCTTAAAAATGAGTAATTACAATTGCAATTTTCCCCAAAAATAAGGTTTAGCTAATACTGTATCAATTTGTTCACCATTAAAGCGTAGAAGTGCTCCTATCTGTTAAATGTAGTTTAAATAAAACATATTTAGTTGTTAAGAATAATTTCCTCCTATTTAAGTGATATTCCAATCCTTAGATAAAATTTATATCTATAACAGCTATGGGGCCGCTACATCTCCAAATGCCAGGGCCGATTTTTTCAACCAATCCGCCACTGCCTGTGCAGTGTGCAATGCACGGTGGACCTCGACCCTGCTGGAGTGTGAAGTGAAGTATGTTGTGGACAGCGCGAAGCTTCATATTTAGAAGAACTTGTGTAGAACGTCTATACTTATTTCATATGAAAATTCGATGCTTACGAATTATCAGATTTATCAAAATTTGGTGTAATGGTGACATAATCAAACTCACGTATTATGGTAGTTAGGATGGCGCAATTTGTTGTCTAGATGGAATTTCAAATTTAGACATTACTACAATCAAGTTTTGGCGTGACTGAGTGTATTGACGGCATTTCTAATAACGCATAGGCGCTGAATCATAAAAGAGACTATCATTTAAGTTGAGCAAGAAAAGCACTTGATTCCCCCCCCCCCTCCCCCTCCCCTGGACAAATCGGCATAAAAGCTCAAGACGAATCCACACATGTTTCAATTGGGATTCCCTTGTATATTACTTTTTGTTTGAATTCCTGCATTATTTTTCTAGTTATAAGCAGTCATACTGGACACGAAAATCGTTCTATTGAGCGGCTTTCAAATGATTGATATCAAATTTTTATCCCATCGGGGTACATATGTACACCAATTTTATGTGAATCCTTGTGTTATTTTTTGAACAACAGCAGTCACGCTAAACGTGCATAATCGTTCGATTGGGACATCCTCTGAAGAGATTGGTGCCAAAAACTAAGCATCACCTTCATCCGTTCACATAAGCTCGGACATGTGTACCGAATTTCGTCCGATTGTATGCTTACGTGTTGCGTTGGAGTGTTCACAAAAAAATTGTCAAATACATGCAGACACAGATACACGGACAGATAGCTTTGAAAAATGCTTAATGTAGGTTGGCCACAATTTAAAACCGGCTAATCTGTCAAAATATGAAAAATTTCACGAAACCGATAGTTTTTTTTTTTTTTTTTTTTTTTGAAAAAATAATTATGATAGCGAATGATAATACTTTTCATTTGATCGTTAGCATTTTGTGCTAGGGGTTCCTTGAAGTATAAATGAAGCGCAAAGGGTTCCGTACCTCAAAAAGTTTGGGAAGCGCTGGACTAAGATATGAAGGAAAAATCACTAACGGCAAATGCGCTAATCCGTGGCTGATTTAATCCGCCATTTTAGATAGAAGTCACGTGGAAAATTAGGGGATATTGTGGTGTATCGACCAGTGTTTCTTTCAGACTTTTTGCTCCGGGGGGGGGGGGGGGGGTGAGCCACTTTGAAAGTTTGCAGAGGGGGCCAGGATGTGCTTAAGGGTGCTGGGCACTTTAAGAGTTCGGAAGGTGTCAAGGACGTATTTAAGGAGTTTGACACCCCCCCCCCCCCAACAAAAAAAATCAAAATTACCTACTCTGAATAATTTTATAACTTCAATTTGTGAAGTTATCTTAATGTTTGGCTTGCACGCCCCTCCTCAAATAAATCCCTGTATGCGTCCACGGGCGTTACAATAAGAGTTTAAAAAAACACTCCTGGTTCATTATATCGTTCCCATAAAACTGTAACAGATAAAAAAAAAACTGGCAGTGCTACAATATTATGAAAAACAAAACTTTTTATCGGAAAATACAAAAAAAGGTAATGAAAACATTTTTGAATCATTAAAATAAAACACAAAATCACTCTAAGCGAGAAAAATATTATCAAGTTTCATATTGACGGTCCTTCGTCATACTGCAAATGTATAAGAAACTTTTACATTTATAAAACACTAGCTGCATTGCCCGATCTACCTTGAAAATAAAAATTCAAGTGACTTATGTTCAACAATCAGGCAATCAATAAAAGAAGAAAAAAACCTCATGCAAAATTTCCGTTCCAAACAGTGGCGACAGATATTAAAATACTTTTAAGAAATTAAAATGAAAAAGATGGATTTAAAATGCGTAACCATGGAAACGCAAAATGAAATAAGTTAAGAAATGAAAATGAGAATGATGGAAAGAAACAATGGATTCGAAAAGCGTAACCGTGGAAACGCGAAAATAAAATGGTTGACATCTCGAATGGAGTTGAGATTCTTCGAACTTGATTTAAAAAGGCTTGTAATTTTTTTTCCTTTCGAGATAGAAGCTTAGCTTTTCCACCATGATAAATCTGGAGTAAAAAATGTCGCTTTTCCAATGGTGTCAAAAAAAAAAAAAAAAAAACTGTGGGACAGTTCCTTCACTTTTTTTAATATATATTTAATGAACAAAGTAGTGCTTAAATTTCAGCTAAGCCTAAATAAATTCTAGCTAAAAACAAGAATTGCTCCCGCCGTAATTAAGTTAGAGCATCGAAACAAAATGCGTGGAACGCGGAAAATTTTACCCTTTCCAATGATATGTAATATTAATATGTGCAAGTAATTTTTCACCCTCTTATTCGGGAATTTGTGAGAAAAATGGGCCTAGATTGGAATAAAAAAGAACTATTTGAAGGAGTTTTTAGCCTACTTTCCCAGTAAAAATCAGAGAAAGAAGAAAAAAGCATGAAAGAAGGCTTAATACATCTTAAAAATATCCCGAAAAACAAAAAAAAGTCAAAAATAAATAAAATAGTTGGATAAATATTGAAAAATTAAAAATTGGAAAGTAGGGTATTGAGATGGGGGAAAATGTCTGTCGGTCTGTCTGTCTGTCGGTCTGTCTGTCTGTCGGTCTGTCTGTCTGTCGGTCTGTCTGTCTGTCCCCCCCCCCCCCTAATAACTTTTGAATGAATAGTACGATTCGAACAAATTTTTTTTTGTTAGAAAGATTTCGGCGAGGACATCTCATTCCCATAATTCATTTTTTGATTTGAACAATTTTTCGTTCAATTTTGAACAGTTAAAAAAAACTTAACATTAGCGCCTACGGGGAAATTCAAATCAAAAATAAATCTTGAACTTAGAAGCGAAGTGGCTTCAAACAAACTTTGTAGGGAAAAACTTTTGATAAAAAACTTGTATCGGAAATATCTTTTTGATTTGAACAAATTTTCGTTCAATTTTGAACAGTTCAAATCTCTTAACATTAGCGCCTAAGGGGAAACTGAAAGTCAATATAGATTCCGAACTTAAAAGCGGATTTACTTCAAACAAACTTTGTTGGAAATAGCTCTTGACGACCTACTCCCGACTCCGACTCCGAGAATTTAGGGGCACCTGACACCGACTCTGACTCCTGTTCCCGACAATTAATCGGACTCCGACTCCCCGACTTCGACTCTGACTTCGTAGCTTTGGCAAACATTTATGCACGGAGGACAAATGACTGACTCCGATTCTTGGATATTCGACTCCGACTCTTTTATCCCAAAATGAGATTGACTCCGACTCCGACTCCGCTGCTCTGGTTTTAACTGTGAAATAATTATTGTTGATATGATTTGTTTTTATTTTCACGCTAAAGTTTTAATTTAGGTATTTAGTTTTCGGTGAATAAACTCGAAAAATATGCGCAGACGATTTTTTTTTTGACAATGAAAATTATTTCTTTAAGTTGACAGTTTATTGTTTTTTTTTTTATTTTGGTAAGTGCATTAATTCGTTTAAAAAATTATTTTTGGCAACAGGGGAAAAAGAAACGATTTTTTTTATATGATGTATTTATTTTAATGAACTTATTATTATTATTTTTTCGTTTTGAAAGCTGTTAAAAAAATTTTTTAATGGAAAGAAGTGTATTAGCTGCTCTGTTTAAAAGGTGCTGCTATTTTATTTGTTCGTTTTTTTGAAGAAAAGTAAGGAATATTTTATTCCTAGAAATCAGCTTAAAATATTAAAAAAAATATGTTTGAAAAAATTTGCGATATTAGCCATTTTTGAGAATATTGATCAGGTACTAGAAAGTAGTATGGGTATACGGGAAAGTAGGCTCGTCTAGTTCTAGACGGAACTTCTTGTTTAAACTGGTCTGCAAACCTTTCCGGTGCTGAAAGAAAGATACTGTGAAAATTTCAGCGAAATCGACCGGGTAGTTCTCGAGTTTTGCGCGTTCCAACAGACGCTTTTTGGGAATTTCATTTTATACTATGTAGAGAAGAGATGCAACGAAGCATAATATCACATGTAATAAAAATTATTTAAAATTAAGCACATTTAGAAAAACAAATATTCGTTAAATCGCTCCTTCTGAAGTCAGATTTTGCTTTATTAAATTGTCTTACAATTCGGTTGTTTCCTATTTTTCAAAAAATATTTTTTTGTGAAAGAGCATGGTCAAACTCTCTTAAAAAATAATCTTAAATGATCTTCAGCCGTTCGTAACAGCATCGTAAACAGAGGCGCATTTAAGAACTATTTATTATTAAGTAGAGATTTTTATTTTGAAACATTATTCTGAATGGAAGTTTATGGTTTTTTTAAACAACTTCATTGAAATTAGTTTTGATAAACCTGTCAAGCAAAGAAAATTTGGAGAATGATTTCTGGACACCCTTGTAAATTAAATATTGGAGTTCATTCTTTTATACAATTTTTAAAGCGATCAGTACAATATTATCACGAGTGATTATTGCAAATAAATATTTTAAACTAAAGAAAAAAATTCGAAAACAAAAACTTTCCACAAAACAATTTGTTGTTGACTGTTTGCAAAGATGATCACTAAAGACAGTAAAAACTTCTGCTGGGAGACTTAAGCAAGTTCACACGTTAGAAGGCTTCAAGCTCCAGACTGATTATGAAATAAATCTGTTCTTCTCTCTCTCTCTCTCTCTCTCAGAGAAATTCCACGTAAATTTTCAAAAGTTTCCTAATTGGCTAAAAGTCTTGTCGATCATGTGGGATAACATTAAGGGGAAGGGGTAGGGTATCAAAAAATTCCGAATTTTCAGACTTTTGATTTCTAAAGAGATGTACCAAGAGTGCCCACAGAGCACATGTCCTAAGGTTCCGATCCGTACCTCACCAATGCATTGGGTAAAAGTTAACAACTAGATAGATAATAAGTAATATAGCTCCAATCACCCCATCAAGGGCGGATTCAGGGAAGGGTCAAAGGGTCAGCTGACCCCCCTGTGATGATAACTTTTTCATAAGTTACGCAGCCATTAGCAATGCGTACGAGAAGGCATAGTGTAAAAACGTTTCCGTAAAATATTTTTTTTTCCTTACTTAGTACTATTATTGATACAAATTCTGTAAATAGTAATTATTTTTATGATTAATTTCTCGTAACCTAGCTAAATTTGGCGTTTACTAAATTATCTTTCATCTAAAATTATTGTAACAACGTAACCTGTAAATAATTTCTTGTAATGAATATACAGCCCCCGTACTTTCGGCTGAATTATACGGTCCCCTCATTTCTGAATGATAAAATTTGTGAATGGAAAGAAATAAGAAAGTGTAGAACGGTGTAGCATTTTCTGGAATAGTTGAGAGGTCTCTTTCGATGTCTATAAAATAGCCGTTACGCATAATAAAAAGTCAGTTTCGATTGAGAATTTGTACTGAGAGTGTATTAGCTGTGTTTATTGCGAGGCATTTCGCTGTGTTGTTTTTCGTATTTCGATGCAAATATGTGTGTAACCGTTGAGTTTACGGTGTTGATTGATATTTGCTTAATTGCTGATGATAAATTTAGCAGTTGTTAACGATCTTTCCTGTACAAAGTGTAAATAAATCTCCTGTGTGTTCTCAAGAACTGTGTCTTCATTTCAAGAAAGTTGAAGCTTGCAACCTTTAATATTATAATTAAACTTCAATTTTGTAGTAACGAAAAGCTTTCGTGGTGATTGATCTAATTGATAAAAATAAAAATCGAATAAAAAGTTGAAAAAATACCAGCTCAAATGTGGCTGGAAAATTTTAAGGTGTACGAGCACGCATAAAAGAAGAAAGCGAATCTTTCTGTTAAAATGCTTGTTCTCCAAGAGTTCATATCTTATCACAACGTAAAAGGGTTCCTTTCTAAAACGCGTGTCTACAATGTTTGGATATTTGTACTTTTTTTTTTTTTACAGTTACTGTTTCTTGTTTTCGTAGAAACAAAAATTTCCTTGACACATTGAATGTAAAAAATGTTTAATTTCATTTATTTTGAAAATTTTGTAATTTAAACATAAACAGCATATTAAACAATTAACACATTTAAATTTATGATTTTCCCGACAATAATTTTTATTAGAATATATTAATAGGTAATTTTATATAATGACAAAACAAATATCAAAGGAAATGCAATATTTGAAGAAAGTTCAATTTATACTTTGTTTTTCTTCCACTTAACTGACCAATGAAACTTGACCCCCCCCCCCCTTACAAAAAGTTCTGGATCCGCCCTGCACCCCATCCCTGTCACAGAAGCAATAAATGGACAACAAACGTATCAAAAAAGGGAAAACAAATCTGGTTTGTTAAGCGTTGAAAATTAATTGCACGTATTTTTTCAGGGAAAAGAATGTATTTTTAGCAGTTTGTTGCCAGCGAGGGACATTCCATCGTCATTAACAAAATGGAGGCCACAGAGGTCGATACCCCTCGGGGGAGTGCCCCCCCCCCCCCCCGAGTGATACCTGGAATAAACACTGATATCGACCCTATTTTCAGCCGAATTTTACTGGGTTATAGCCAGCTTTTGCCTAAGCGGCAGAGTTTTGCCTCCAACTTGAAGGTATACAAAAGAATCATTATAATAAAAATTTGGATTAAAAATATTGAAAGTTTGAGAAAATATGAACATTTCAAGGAGCGCATTCGCGAAAGACAGCAACTTAAATTTTAATAATTTCGTAGACACGAAAGCGTGGCACCTTACAAAAAATTCCAGTTGAATATCATACAGATTCAAAAGGATATCGGTGGTCTAATAAGACATTGCCCACAAATAATGTTATGCTTTGTGGGGGAGGGGGTTCGTGAAATTGAGAGTTTATAACAAGGAGGGGGAGAGAGAAGGGGGTTACAAAATATGTGACATCATGCATTTTTTAAACTAATATGCTTATGAAAAACAGCATGACATGTGAAAAGAGTAAGGGAGTGGTAAGGTGAAGTATGACAAGAGGAGGGGGTAAGTTTATTAAAAAGCTTAATATAATGTATGGATAGCCCTGAACTGTGTTTTAATGATTTTGGGATGCAAGGACGGATAAAAGGTAGGGGAGATGGGGGCGGTCGTCCCTCCTTTGTGGGAGCCAGCCTGCACGGGAAACGTTTCAGAGTTAAAGTTCTAAAAACGCAAGTGTTGTTCATCTTTGATGACGGCAGGGGAAGCTTCCTCCCAGAAACTTTTGGAAACTGAAGTTTCGAAAAGTCCGTTTTAGACGATCTTTGGTGAAATTTGATTATGAAGAGGTTTGGAGGTACTCCCCAGACATTGGAGTTCAAGGACTTTCTTCCGGCAATTTATTGAAATTGAAATTAAAAATAAGAGAGGCGATTTTAGAAGACCTAGGATGATTTTATGGGGAGCGAGTTTTGAAACTTTCCCCCAAGAGTTTTTACACACTAAATTACTAAAAACCCAACTTTACACTAACTACCAATAAGTATTTGGACACCTATGCAAATGTCCATATATGCGGTCCTAAGCAGGCACGTAGCTAGAACTTTGTTAAGGGGGGGGTCCAAGGTTGCACGAACTTCAAAAGAGGAGGCATGCTAAAGCAGAATTAGTAGCTGATAATTACACAAGACTAAGCTAAATCCAATTAAAACTGATCATTAAAATATGATAATTAACTAAAATTAATTAAGTAATTGAAATTAATAGAGTCATTAGTTAAAATTAGTTAACAAAAAGTTTATGTTAAGTGGTAATCACATACAAAGTTTCCAAATATGGGTGAACCTCTGTCCTCCTGAAAATAAGTGATATATTTTCTATTAATAAAAAGGGCACAAGAAAAGAAAAACGGAAAACGAAAACTGTTCTAGAAATTACTTGGAAAATGCATGTGATAATTTAATAGAATATTAAAGCTTAGTAATATATTTCAACAAAATATGTACATATGTACTTATGCCATTTTATTTGAAAACTAGAAAGTCACCCGTCAAGGCATGACGGGTGAAAATTGCTTCAACTCTTCTTCATTTGAACGAAGCAATTGCCTGTTTGGTGATATTTTGATAGTTGAAATTTTAAATCTAACACCAGTGGATTAACCCTAAACTCCAGTAGATAGCGTTCATTGTTTTCGTTTCTTCATTCCTCTGATATGACACAGTCTTACCAGTAAAACTGTTCAAGTTACCGGATCGAGTTCAGCCTTGTCACAATAAAGCCTTTCCTTGCATGTTAAACATTACCAAAACATATTATCGAATTACATATCATGCCGTGGTGCGAATTCATTGTTGAAACACGCGGGTTACTCGATCATCGGCACTATTTATATGAGGATAAATAAATCTATATCTATGGAGTCGAATGTATAACTATATGAATGTTACATAACGTAACCCTGTCCGATTTGAACAACATTTCAGGCAAAATCCCACAACTCTCTCAACGAAAATATTAAAAAGGTTTCGTTTAAAAAGCTTGAATTAGTTTTTATTTATTTACATTTATAATATTCTTTTGATACCACGAAATAGAATGATATTTCCAATCTTATCCATATTCTAATTATCATTCCTAATCATCAATTAAAAGCTTGAACAAACTATTAACTCTTTGGGGGACGGAGGCTTCCTTTGTTGCAACCATTTTTTATATATATATTTTTTCTTTCTTCAGCCAACTGACACAGTGATTTCAGTTAGCTGAAAAAAAAAGAGAAGCAAGAAATAAATGGTGTTCTCAAGTAAAGCCGCTATTCCTCAAAGGGTGAAAGCTGTTCGAAAAAATTTCAAATATCGGAAAAGGCGTATTGCCGTTTTTTATCATTATTTTTTTTTTCTTTCTAACGGGGCTGTGTTAGAGGCTTTAGCCTTTTGCGGAACAAGTGCGAACCAACGATATGGCATCCAGTCATTCATATGCCACCATTAAGGCGCGGATGTGAATGTCACAGGAAAATTTGATGCCCAGTTTCCACCAGATGGAGACACCTGAGCTCTCTTCGATGCGAAACTGCAAAATGAATTTAATTTTGTCAAGAGTATTCACAGTCAAACAACCTAAGGGATCTTTTACATGCCGATTAATGGAATGTATACCTAATGAATTAAATTAAGCATCTGTGTAATTTTATTTTAACAACATGTTGTTAATTTTAACAACAATACATATCATATTTTACGACGCAGGTAATGATTTTTTTTCTTCAATACGATGTTAGCAAAACACTCTATTGCAAGAAATAGTAAATATCTTTAGCTTGAAGAAAATAAGTGTTTAAAAAAAAGGCAATATATAACAGAAAAGCTCAAAAACATTTACCTCGTATTCACCTTTTTTTGTTTCTTTGCTTGTAACGCAGTAAATAGCGGTAATTTTCACCTAGTAATTTATAGTTAAATGCACATGCCTGTTTTTTGTTAATTTAATGCTACCTTCACAATTTACTAAAGATGGATGCATAGATGCTAATTAAATAACTCCTTAGTACAAAGCCAGTGAATAACAATCAGAAAATGTATTCCAATGATGCAAATACAAATATGTTTTATGGAACAACATCGAATAAGATTTTTTTTCGTCAATTAAAAACTTTTTCTTTTGGGATCATAGAATCACAATTCAGTAAGATTTAAAAGTAATAATTTCTAATAAATTACTTATTACATGCGTTAATATGGCCGAACTTGTAATTTCATAAACTGATCACAGTAAAATATTCAAGTACTTTTCAATTTAATTTTTCTATAAAGTTTTGATACCGTAAAAAGTTTGTTACATCAACTTAAAGTTTCATTTATTTATTTATTTATTTTATTTATTTTACCTGCAAACACGAATTCTTTTGGGGCATTTAATATGTTCCATGATCATGCTTAAATATTGGGGGGAAAACATCAGTAAAAAAAATCTACGTAATTTGTTACTCAGAAAGGAGAGAGATGCTAAAAGTAATCTAAAAGTTCAAATAAAATTTTTATCAAAATATAAAATGAATCTGAAATGAACCATGCCAAAAATATAGAGTTAAAATGCAAAAAAAAAAAAAAAAAAATCAATAATTATTTTTCTCATCCTCAAACACACGAAATGTGTAGAATTTCTTTTTTCGCTGCTGGCTTAGAATCTAAAATTAGTTTTTAAATGAAAAACACATTAACACGTAAAATTGCTCGTATTATCAAGAAAACTTAAAAAGGGAGCACTGCGACTTACCTAGTTTGGATAAACTTAATTTTCTTTTGCATACAATTTTGTTCAAGATATGTTTTCTATAAGTATAACGTAGATAAAAACTGCGTGTTAAAACAGAAAAGAATCGGAATTCAATTACTGATTCACCAGGAACGCACCTCACTCTGGCTGTCTTTCGTACAACATGCGTCTACGAAATCCACGAAAATCCAAAAAGAAAAGAGAAAGAAATAAAGAAAACCACGCCAATGAGCCTGTGGGATACAGCGGAAGTGGCAATAAATGCTTGTTTTTACTTTGCCAATGGCAATTTGATGGACCAAGGAGAGGGGCTGAATTTCAAGGTCACAGGACCCAGCTGGTTTGAAAGTCGAAAGGGACATTTCCCCATTTCGGACGGAGTAGGTGACACAGCAAAAAGCAGACGAAAATTGGGAACCTGCAGTTGTTGCACGAGGTTCTCGTGCTATGAATTGACTAAAACACTGAGAAAATTGCCGATTACTGGGAATATTTAAGGGGAAAGAATGCTGCGTTTTATAAAATCATTATCTTTCGGAAAAATTTTGTTCATGCGAGATGCAACAACTGAGAAAAAAGGAGAAGGGTCTTTCGGGAAGGGGGGGGGGGTCCGGACCCCATGGACCCCCCACCCTTAGCTACGTCCTTGTCCTAAGGTACGTCACGGCCTCCACCGGTATAGATCATGTAGGAAACAGCATCGGGTTTAGTCGCTTGCAAGATGCCTCGCAGTTCGGAGCTCTCTGATTTCGAGAAAGGTATAATTATCGGGTATCACAAATGTGGCCGATCCTTAAGGGACATTACTCGCGATCTGAAGTACTCAAAATCAACAGTGGCTCATGTAATTAAGAAGTGGAAGGTGAGCGGTTATTGTTGGATGTGCCCCGAGTCGGCAGACCAACGAAACTGGGAGATAGACACCGACGAGTGCTGTCCTGAGAAATTCGGAAGAACCGCACCCAACCGATGGCCCTCATCCGCGAGGAGTTTCAACAGGCATCAGGGAGTATTATTTCATATAATACCATCCGTAAGGAAGCACATCTGCTAGGTTTTCATGGTCGTGCTGCAGCCCATAAGCCTTTGATCACAAAGTCTAACCGCGCTGCTCGGTTAATGTGATGCAAAGCACATTGAAATTGGACCGTAGATCAGTGGAAACAAGATCTTTGGAGTGACGAATCAAGGTTCACCTTTTACCGTTCGGATGGCAGGGTCTGGGTCTGGCGTCTACCTGGAGAACGTCTCCTGCCAGAATGCATTGTGCCAACAGTCAAGTTCGGCGGAGGTGGAATTATGGTCTGGGGGTGTTTCTCCTGGTATGGGCTGGGACCCTTGGTCTCCATTCATGGTAAGCTCAACTCCGATACCTACTGCACTATTTTGGATGACAATATGCGTCCTACGTTGAGGCAGTTTTACGGGTTGGACCCCTATTACTTTCAGGACGACAATGCCAGTTGTCATGTTTCGACGTTAACCAAAGCTTGGTATGGTGCCAATGGAGTTCATCGAATGGACTGGCCTGCCAAGAGTCCAGACCTGAACCCTATCGAGAACCTCTGGGACGAGTTGCATCGCCGAATTCAGGGGTGCACTCCCCGTGCAAAATCGGTGAAGGAACTTCTATGTCTTCTCCAAGCTGAGTGGAAGAAAATACCACTAGCTGTCACACAAAGACTTGTGGAAAGTATGCCCCGGAGGGTTCACGCTGTAATTGCCTCTCGTGGAGGCGTTACCAACTATTGATTTTGAATAAAGTTAGTTTTTCTTTTCTATCACAGGTGTCCAAATACTTATTGGTAGTCAGTGTAGTAACTTTTGGTAACGAAAAAGGTAACGGACCTCCTCCCCTCCTCTTCCCACAGCTGAATCTCTATATTTTAGTTGCTTTAAATAATAAAAAAAGATGTATCACCCCTCCCCCAAAGCATGTTCAAATCAGACATGTAGAAAGAGGCAAGTGAAACTAGTATGTTGTGGCCATCACGAAACTTTCTTCTATATTTTTCTTTTGTTTTCTGATCCCTCCCCATGCTTGACGAGGAAGCAATATTCCCAAAAAAAAAAAAAAAAAAAAATTACACATGCGAAAACTGACGACCATCCCAATGTCTGAATTATTGCAAAAGCAAAGCAAAGAGCGAAAATTGAAAGTTATTTTAAAAGCCTTGCTTGAATTAATTACAAATATTTTATTTGTTAACAAACATAAGATGGCAACAGTTAAATATTTTAAATCATTGAGATAATATTTCCGATCATTTCCATACAATTAAAATCACGAGAAATACGCAGGCGACAATCTCTTACGATTTATCTTTCTTACTGTTGCATTAATAAAGCTATTTTTATTCGAAAAAAAAAAATAAAAATAAACCCCTCTTGGAGCGATTGGCGTCAAAATTTAACTAAAGCCTGTTTACATATGGATTCACATATATTCCAAATTTCAACCAGAACGTAGCATTACTTCTTGAGATAGGGCACTCACAATGGAAAAAAAGAACGGGTGATTGCGCTACCCCCTTTTTAGCTGTTGACACCAAAATAAAATCAGCTCTTATACCCACTAAGGGCTACTTGCCGATAAATTTTTCTTCCATTCCGTTCATTATTTCTTGAGATACAGCAGTCACAATTGACGACAAAAAACGTTCTATAGCTCAACCCCCGTTTGAGTTATTGACACCAAAATTGAATCAGCACATGTTTCTCTTAATGACAACATATGGACCAAATTTTGTTTGATTACTTCCTGGGGAATAGCAAGCACGCGTAACTCAAAAAACGTCCCATTGCTCCACCCACCTTGGAGGAATTCGCGCCAAAAACCAATGGGCTCAAGTTCACATAGGGGCACATATGTGTACCAAATTTCGTTTGATTTCATGCGGTAGTTTTTGCTGTAGAGCGGCCACAAAAAACTGGTCTCACACAGACGTGACACACACACACACACGGACACACACACATACACACACACACAGACAGACAGACATTTTCCAAAAATAGTCGAAATGGACTCAGCACACCTCAAAACGTTCGAATCCGTCAAAATTCGAAATTCGAAAATTTGCACGAATCCAATACTTTCTTCTATATTTGAATGTTTCAATGCGAGTTATTGTGTTTTTTTTTTCTCTGGAGTCAAACAGTCCAATAATTTTTCTGTGTAAAATTTTTACTACTTGTGTAAAATTAATTTGTAAATATTTCTGTTAATGCATATTTGTGTTTGTACTCCATACTAAATCAATTAAAAAACACTGCGGACAGTGCCTTTGGCGCTCTTTAGTGTTAAATTTAATACTAACTCGTGTTGAACTATAGTCAAGATTTTCTTAATGTTTTGTTATGAAGTTTGTAATTTATGTTTTATAATTTGTACTTTCCTTTTTTAATTTTGCTTACTGTTATGTATGTGTATTTTGTTTGTTAATAAATTTTATCTTATCTATCTTATCTTATCTTATATATTAGATATAGAAGAAAGTAAAAATGAACTGTCCCCTTTTGTGATAGTGAAGTTGACTTTCAATCATTAGGTTTGCTTCATCCTTTTTTTTTTGGGGGGGGGGGGTGGAAAATTCTCAAAAACTACGTTTCAGCTAACACTGCATTTTTATGGTACTACAGGTGGTTTTTCTCAGGCACAATTGGAACTTATGAACTTTTAAAAGTTGGCACACAACTAATTTTTACTGAAGTCTGGCTCTGAAATGTGACTTACGATTGCCTCCTTCCTTTTCCTGCGGCCTTTCTTTAAGTTCATGTTTTAGGAATATACGAGTATTCCGCTGTGTAACAAGGGTAGAAATGGAAGATATTTCCTAGACTCTATACTAGAAAATTTTAGGTACACTTGGGATTTTTGAGGAGAATGTTCCCCCAGTTCCTCTTCGTGGATCCTCGCCTGGGGCCGCTTTCTAGGGGTGTTAAACTACAGAAATTGGAACAAAAAAAAAAAAAAAAATAAAACATAATTTTATTTAAAGTTCTTGGATCTGACTTTTTAACAATTTAAATCAGCTTTTAATTTATTAAAATCATTTTTTAAGGAAATCTGGTCAAAATGAAATCTGAAATGCACTAATAATCAACTTTAAATGCATAAAACTATAATTCTAAGTATTAATAATTACTGTCTTAAAGCTCTTTATTATACATCATTTACTTTTTTTTTAATGTAATCAAAAAAATCTGCATCAGATCATCATAAATAGAACAAGTATTTTTTCGTGGCAGTAGGTTTAATGGCCTGAAAGCTTGGTTCAAATGTTTCAATTACCCTTTGCAGTTACTAGCCCTACAGTCATTTCGTATGTCATAACAAATATTTATTTATTAGTCTTTTACACACACACAAAAAAAAAAAAAAAAAAGACATGAGAATTTAATTTTGGAGAAGAACTTATAAGAAAAAAAAAACATCTTACATTAAAATAAAATACACAAACCAGGCCAGTCTGGTCTTCAAAATCAAGGCTGAGGTATGGATTCAATCAACCCTTTTAATGAAGTGCTTTATGATTACAATATATGTATCACATAAAGAAAATTAATGCCCTCCAACAGGGAAGTTCTGATTAATTCTATTCAAACGCCCTTAATCAAAAAGATTTATGCAAAATCTTAGTCAGGGAAGTAGCCAGTTAGTCCGGACCCTCCCCCCTCCCTTCCGAAAAAACTAGTCCTTTCTCTCAGTTGTTGCACTTCACATCAACAAAACTTTTCCAAAAGAGAAACATTTTTTATAAGGATTATTTTTTCCTTAAATATTCCCAGTAATTGGCAGTTTTCCCGTGTCTGAGTAATTTAAAACACGAGAAACTCCATAAGCCATGCGAAACCGAAGGCAGTGGTTGAAAAAACTACTTTTTTTTTTTTTTTTTTTGTAGCGAACTACAACTACTTTGTTACAAATGTAGTTAACTACAACTACAGCTACTTTTTTTTAAATGTAGCAACTACAAACTACTTTTGAAATGTAGTCGCTACTTCTCAAAAAAAAAAAAAAGTAAATAAAAAGCATACACACTAGGGTGTCTCACCAGCCCCCCTGTGCTCGTCTAGAAGGGTAAAGAAGTGATTATTCCCCATTTTCTGACAACCAGTTTTCAAGGAGTGGTTTTCTTCTCTACCGTAGGTGTGCTCGTGTCCCAGTGGAGTGGATACCAAGGAAGTTCGACCTGTTCTTCCGGGGGTAAGGGCCAATTGTGGTTGCTGAAAGTGATGTCATTATTTTGGGAGCGCGAAAATATCTAAATCGTTGTTTCGCGTCAAATTTTTCGTTGCATTGCAAGCTCTTTAGCCAGCTTTTAGTAAAATGGCTGGTCCGAAAACAATTTCTAAAGAGCAGCTGAGATATTCTTGATTGTATGGAAGACAATACTAATTTATTGACCAATCAGCTGAGTAGTGATTTCCCAAATCAAGATTTAAAAAAAAAAAAAAAAAAGATGTAGAGTGCGTTAACCCAGTGGCGGGTTTTAGGCGCTCCCCGCCCTAAGAGGATAAATAAATTGAATGATGATGATGTCGTGTCTATGATCCCAGGTAGCACAAACCATCGGATTTACGTTGGAGAAAGGTTGAAAATGCATCGCAATGGTTGGAAATATGTTTTGGTTAGATATTAGTTATTTTCATACGCTCATCCGATCATTCGAAGCATCGGAGGATGGTTTAAAACCAACCTATATCCGACTAAACGCATTCCCAACTTATTTCTAACCTTCAAACCTGTTTCACATTTACGCCCATTTATTGCAAGCTCGTTGCTGATTTGCACGTTCAGCGAAGCGTGCGTAATGCGTTCCATAAGCCCCCCCCCCTCTGCAGTTTTGTTAAGACCCCAGGACGTGAAAGGGGTGAGGGAGGGGCAGTGGCGGATTGGTTGAAAAAATCGGCCCTGGCATTAGGAGATGTAGCGGCCCCATAGCTCTAATAGATATTAAATTTTATCTAACAATTGGGATATCACTTAAATATGAGGAAATTGTACTTAACAACTAAATATGTTTTATTTAAACAAAATTTAACAGATATGAACACTTCTGCGCTTTATTGGTGAACAAATTGACACAGTATTAGCTAAACCTTATTTTGGGGGAAAATTGTGATTGTCCATTTTTAAGTATTTTTATAATGCCCGGAACTTGACTGAATATTTCCTTAATGATAACTCTGCTTGGTTAGTATGTCCTTTTTTGCAGTCATAACAAGTAACTTAATTGCCCTGTTATATGAAACTGATCTAGCGATGTTCATGGGTGAAAGACTAGTGCCGTCTTAGAACGTGATGGGTCCCTCGACACAAACATACATTACTGGGCCCTCTCATGAACATTCCCTTTTTTATACTGCCATGTCCTGACGACCCCCAGACTCGATGCGAGGGCAAAAACCTAGCGGGAGGGGTCGAGTACGAGTTTGGCAGCCCCTTAATATTTTTTCAAACGCATGTATCAATACAAAGAGAGAGAGAGTGGACTTAGCTTTCTGGCTTCTAGAAGTCACTAAAGTACTAGCAATATAAGCTTAATGGAAAGATTAATGTTGAGACTGAAATAGGGGGAGGGGGGGTCTGGGGGCCTCTCCCCCGGAAAATTTCCGAAAATGTAGTCTTAAAAACTCAATTTTAGACAATATTTGGTGATGTTAGGGGAACGTAGGTTCAGGGCTTCTCCTGCTGCAATTTTTCAGAAGTGGAAATCCAAAAACAGAATTTTAAATTATCTTCGAGTATATGGTATAAAGAGCGGTTCCGGGGGCTCTCCTCTGAAATTTTTAAAAATATATTAGTTCTGAAAACGCAGTTTTAGAAGATCTTTGGTGATTTTAAGTCGAAATAGATTTCAAGGTCATCCAACAGAAAATTTTCAAATTGAAGTCTTAAAAGCCTTTTTTGGTAAAGACTAGGACACCGGCAGTTACTCGAAAATTAAGTTCCGAAAATGAAATTTTTGCTGACATTCGGTGATGTTAGCAAAAGGAGTTTTCAGGAGGCTCACCCCGGAAAAATTTCGAAATTGAAGCAGTAAAAACGAGATTAAAAACGTTCTTCGTTGATGATGTCGACAGAGAAGAGGAGACGGGGCACCTTCTCAGAAAATTTTTGATACTGTTAATTTAAAAACACAGTTTTAGACCATCTTTAGGAATGTTAAAAAAAAAAATGGGAGAGGTTCGAGTACTTTCCTCCAGCAAATTGTCGAAACTGGATGCTCCTCCATAGTATTTTAAGATTGTATATTTTTAAATAATTTTACGTAAAAAAATATTTTGTCACTTTTATTCCAATTGTTATAAACAGAGTCGCCGAGAGCAAAAGCGGATCCGGGGAAAAAATGGCAAAGGTCAATTCTTTCACCAGCCTTATTCTACACCTTTCACCATTAGGATATTTTACTCTCTGCACGAGTTCAATTCCGAGCCAGGCCCCTATTCCTCACGTCGGCCCTTGTTGTAAGTTGCATTTTATTGCAATTGTGAATTGTCATTTATAAATAAAAGCGTCAAAAAGACCAAAAGTATTTTAACTTTTTATGACCGCTAACATTTCCCTGTTTTTTTTTTTTTTTTTTTTTAATTTATTCATTAATTTTTTAATATAACACTAAAAATGTATTGACAGCCGCAAAACCCGACTAACTAAAAGTGAGGGCCTAGGTTCACATTAATTTGGAGGCCGCTAGAAGACTATGCAGTGTTTCATTTACATTTTAAAAGCACGAATGCACTTTTGGAGGCCTCTTTGTCTAATCACAAAATTATGTATAAATCACTTACGTGCATTTATGAATCCCCTTTGGGCCCCCTCACAATCGTGACCGAGTAAATTCGTTACTGGCAGAATGATTAAAAATTCCCCTATAAAGAAGTTTTTTTTCAATTAATAACTCATAATTTTTAATTTTTTTAAAAATACATGTATTTTTCATATCGTTGCAATGCTATGCATAATTCATTAAAAAATGTGGGGCCCCTTAGGAACATGGGGCCCCAGGCCTAGGTCTAGTCAGCCTGTGGGGTAATCAGGCCCTGGGCAGCCCCATTTGAGAAATTCCCCCTCCCCCTCCTCTTGTGGTGACGGCCCTACTCCCTCCACCCTCAAACTTTAGCCCATGCGTAAAGAGGAGCTGAGATAGTGTTTTGCGAATTTGCGTTATTCTAAACACATGCGCGCAAAATTAACATTTTGCTGTTAGTAGACAGGCCCGAAAGACTTTGCTGTTGGTTGGTCGGCCCCAAGCATGACCGGACCACCGGGCAAATGCCCGGTTGCCCGCCGGCTGTATCCGCCACTGGGGAGGGGTGCGCCGGAGCATAGCCATTTTCTTCTTCATTCCAGGGTCTCATACACATTCACACGTGTCGTACTTGCTAACGGCGAGTGTTGAATCCTCGCAAGTACTCAAGTCTTTCAAAGTAAATCAATTCATTTTTCCAACTATTTTTCTTTCTTTCAATAAATTTGAAACTAAGATAAAACATTGTTTTTTTTTTTTTTTGTGTGTGTGTGTGTGTGTGTGTGTGTGATTATTAAATGCATTCTACATTTATTTGCTTTCCAAGCACGACAAATCATTGTGGGTGTGCAGGCCCAGATTTTTTCGTTTTAAACTACTTGAATTTTTTCTATAAATTCGTTTTGGCAGGTGTTTTTAGGGGGAGGTTGTTTCTAGGGGTATTTTCTCTTTTTCGGGGGGGGGGGGGGGGGGTTCTCCGATGAATCAAAATTCTTAAAATTTTTGCGCATATTCAAACTGTTTTTTTTTTTTTTCTTCTTTTTTGATAGATGCTGTAACTAGTTTTCTGGAGAATTTTGTGAATGCTTTGAATTCGTTTCAGAATTTCGTGCTGTTCTTTGTTTAGCTTCGGTAATTTTAAACGCATAATATTTAAAAATAGTTTTCTCATCATACAAATTACATGTGCAATTTACCATAGAAATAAAATTGTGTCTTTGAATGAGCTTTTCTCGTTGATGGATAAAATACATTAAAATTCCTTTCCTAATAATAAAAAAAAAAATTAAAAAAAAAATCAGTGAACATGAACTTTTGAATGAAATGGGAGAGTATAATAGTTCGGCAAAACAATAAAATAAGTACTTTTCATAATATTCAAGTTTCACCCACGTCATTTTAATTGCTATGAAGATTTACTAACTAAATGTTTACGCGTATGTTTTTTTTTTTTTAATTTTTATTCTTATTTCAGGTCAAAGCAAAATTTTCAAACAAGCTAGGTTATTTTTCATTGCAGAATTTTAAAGTCAAAAATTTTATGTCTTAAGAATAACCTTGCTGGTAGGGTCTGGTGGGGTAAAGTGGTCATAAAATCGTAGGTTTTCAACTTAGGTGGATAATAAATGCAACAAATTCTTTAAACACAACTTTTTTTGTGTTATTTTACATTTGCATTATTAAAGAACACGGTACATTTGAATTTTAGGAAGAAAAGTATTGATTTTAGTAGTTTTTACAGAACTTTCTTTTTCCTATGTTTTTATGACCACTTTACCCCATAGGGTGGGGGAAAGTGGTCATAGCATGAGTGAGGTCATAGTTAAAAATAGATGCAAAACCGTTATAAAGAACCCTAATACTTGTATATTTCAGATGTTTTTATAGTTACAAGTATATTCACGAGTACATGCGTGTATACACGAATATATACGTGTCGTGTTATACACGAGTAAACACGTTCCTATATGAGTAGATACATGTATACATCGGATACATGCATGCACGTGCCTGCTCAAGTATATACGTGTATATGCGAGTATATAAGCATGTATACGTGATTACCTACAGGAGTGTAACGTGTCTACATGAGTACATACGTGTCACAAATACGTGTTACGTATATGTACGTGTCATGTGGTCATGTGTATATAACGAGTATATACGCGTTTAAACGAACATCATATGCGCGTATGCACTTGTATCTAGAAAATACGTGCATACTTGAGTATATATGTGTTATAGTAGACGTACATCACGCATATATAAGTTACATACGTACATATACGAGTATACATGAGGTTAATTCGTGGATACATCCAGTGCGTCTTTGTACGTGTCTACTCACGTATATATAATATGGAAGCACGAGTATATACGCACGTATACGTGTAAACACACCTGTATAGACGTAATATACGTAGAACCGTGTATACACCAGTACATGTATGTATACACGAGAATAATATATAATGTCGGCCTACAGAGTGAATCTAAGTTCTTGGGCAAAAATCAAAGGGGTGTGAGAAGGATAAGAAGCAAAGAACCGTAAGGAAGTTATAATCACTGACGCGCTACATGCACACGAAGCCAGAAACTGATGGATGCAAAGCAGGTCACAAATTTGTTGCACAAAGATGATTTCACCTAACATTTTAGTTTTTAAGAAATATTTAGAGCAGTTGTTGAAAGTTACGGTCTGTAGTAGCTTTAATACACGTATCGCAACAAAGGCGCAGCGGCTGATGAAAGTTTTTCAAAAGTGTCGTTATAGCAACAGAGAGGGATCTGTGAATGCGACGCATGTATTACAGCTGAAGGCCGCAAATTTCATCAATCGCTTTAAAACTTTCTTAAGTCCTAAAATGTTGTGTAAAATTGTATTTGTGTTATATATATATATATATATATATATATATATATATAATATATATATATAATATTATATAATATATATTATTATATATATATATATATATATATATATATATATATATTATATATATATATATATATATATATATATATATATATATATATATATATATATATATATTTGTGACTTTTTTTTGCATAATATGTTCATTGTGTTTGTGCATTTCCTTATTGATTCTTGCTTCTTATTCTCTCCTCTAACACCTTTTTAATAATTTGCTCAAGAATATAAACTTGTATACCTTTATATCACATGCTTGTATGTATGTGTCTTCGAGTACGTATGCGTATATGCGTGTCTACCCACGTCATTTTAATTGCTATGAAGATTTACTAACTAAATGTTTACGCGTATGTTTTTTTTTTTTTTAATTTTTTATTCTTATTTCAGGTCAAAGCAAAATTGAACCTTCAAACAAGCTAGGTTATTTTTCATTGCAGAATTTTAAAGTCAAAAATTTTATGTCTTAAGAATAACCTTGCTGGTAATTAATATTTCCTGAAAAAGGAAAAAAAGAAACTAATGTATGCTTATGAAGATAATTTTGGAGTAATTATTCAGAAAAATAAAAGGTAAGAATTATCAATATCTTAATTTTTGTTCATTTTTTATTGAAACGTTTGTAAATGATAGAGAAATGATAAAGTGTATTAAATTTAGCCATTTTATCATTTTATGTTAATATGACTGAAAATTATTCTTTACACTCGTTCTTCTAAGAGCACCTCGTAATACTTATTTTATTAATGAAATGCTACAGTTAAAGTAGATAACATTGGAAGATAGTTGGTTTAGCGTTGAAATTCATAGTGGAATAACGTTAGAAAATGTAGGTTAAGCGCTGTTTTTTTTTACATCGAAATTACGTTTGGAAAGTGTTAGTTTACTGTTGTGTTTTACATTGGAACAACATTAGAAAATGTTGGTTAAGTGTTGCTTTTTACATCGAAATTACGTTTTTAAATGGTTAGTTTACTGTTGTATTTTACATTGGAATAACATTGGTTGAACGTTGTATTTTACATCGAAATTACGTTTGTGAATGGTTAGTTTACAGTTGTATTTTACATTAGAATAACGTTGGAAACTAACCAATAACCAACCGTTGGATAACCGTTTTCCGACGTACCGTTTTAAGGTACGTTCCGACGTAAGATGCCGACGCTGGTCCAATGTAATATGATAACGTTGGACCAATGTTCTTGGCTAGCTGGGATAATGTGCATTTATATGACTCCGAAGCTGTCGTAGACAGCCTTTGCAAATACGACAGCCTTATCTGTATAGAGAAGGTCCACTGGGTCTTCTAAGCCGATGTTAAAAAGTTTGGCCTGGATTGCTGGACAGCTGAAGATGTGTTGACGAGACAGTGGGATGTCATCTGAGCAATGAGGACAAATGTTGGTGTAACTATGCTGTCCGTCCGCGGAAATCCTCATTCCTTTCAAGTGATTTGTCCTAAGTCTGGTTATAATAGTCGATATGGCTCTGTCACAGTTCAAATCCGGAATGGAGTTTCTTTTTCGTTTGTTGACCAATTATTCTTCGGCCAGCAACAGCGTTGGCGACAACGAGGGTTAGGGAGTTGGATGGTTGAGCAGCATTACGGGATGCCTTTGCGAGCTCATCGGCCTTCTCGTTATCAAAAATGTTTACATGAGCCGGTATCCATTGTAAAATGCAGGATCTTTTTGCCGCAATGATTTTGTTCGTGAGCTCAATGATCTGATGGCTGACATTTGCCCTTCTGGATCGCCTGCAATGCTGATCTGCAATCAGAGAAAATGATGATGCCTTTGGAACTATAGTCCTCCCTAGAAAGACAACTCTCCAGAGCGCTTTTGATGGCGACAAGTTCGCAGGTGTAGTTCGAGGCGATTTTCCTAACAGGAATACCGTGACATTCCTGCGCTCCGTCTGCATGGTCCGATGAAAAAGACTCCTGCTCCTCCTCTATCCAGATTAGAGTTGGAAGAGCCATCTGTGTAGGCGATCGTCAGATCTTCAATTGAGGTCGTGTTTTTCAATGGTATGGTCGCCTTTTTCTTTGATTATTGCTGTGGGTTCTTTCTTGGTGCAAGGCCGTAAGAGATTTAAATATATTTTGGTTTGGGGGAGAGGGCACAGAATGAATGTTGTAAGACTCTTACAAATTTTGAAAGTCTCATATTTGAGGTTGATATCATTCCTTCCTTATATCATGATCAAATTGGAGGGTCGAGGATCTCTTCAGCCTACACTTTCCACTCCACGCACCAAAGGTTTTACTTGAGATATGGCGATCAGCAAGGGTTTGGATTTTGTTGGTAAATTTAATGGTTGTTAATTTTCTTCTGTTTTCTAAGGAGGCAAGGCCGCATTCCTTTTCAATTTTTATGTTGTTCGTTGAAGAAACAGCTCCAGTGATGATTTTAGAGGCTCTATATTGAACATTGTCGATCTTTTCTTTAACAGTAGGCTTTGCCGATACCCATATGGGTGCTGCGTATTCGAGAACAGGCCTGACAATAGAAGTGTAGGTATTCTTGAGAGTTTTTGGACTTGACCCCCAGGAAGCACCGCAAAGTCTTTTGAGGATGTTTAGCTTTTTCAGTGCTTTATTTGAAACGCCTTCAAGGTGTTTAGAGAAACTTAACTCTTCATCTAGAGTTAGTAAAAGATACTTGGGGTTAGAAGTCTAATTTCGGAACCTAATAGCTTTAAAATAGGATGGAACGAGCTTCTATGTTTCCTGTCTGTTGAGAAAATACAAAAGTTTGTTTTGTCTGGATTAATTTTAAGCTTAAGATGTTTGGACCAGATTTCAATGTCCTTCATACAGATGTTAAGAGCTCTTTATGAGATTTCGAGATTTGAGTGGGTGTGCCAGACTGCAATATCATCGGCATAACAGGCAACGTTCATTTCTTTACTGATGTGGAGGTCAATCGTATTCATGTACAGAAGAAAAAGAAGAGGGCTAAATACGGAGCCTTGAGGAACTCCAGCCCAGGTATGGTGAATGGTGGAACCATTAATCCTGACTTAAAAGCTTCTTTTCCTGAGAAAATCATTGATCCAGATTAGAGCATTTGAAGTAATGCCTGTTTTGTGTAGGATGTTGATCAGTTTCTGCCTCCAGACTCTGTCAAAAGCAGCCGAGAGATTAAGAAGAACAATGGTAGTTTTCTTATGGGGTTTGTTCTGGAAGCCGTCAATAATCGATTGGCAAAGATAGAAAAGCTGATCGACGGTGCTGTGATTGGCTCTATATGCGGTCTGGTATGAATGCAAAATATTGTTCTCAGTGATCCAATTCAACAGTCTAGAATGAATGATGCGCTCCATAAGTTTACACAGAATGAAGGTGAGCGAGATAGGTCTGTAATTTGCGCAGTTACTAGCAGATTTCCCAGGTTTTAGGATGGGAACAATTACAGAGCTCTTCCAGGACCTGGGTAACTTACCAGAGCGCCATGAGGTATTAAAGATATACAGCAAATCTCTTTTAGCATTTATACCAAGATGCGTGATCATTTGCCCGAAAATGAGATCTGGGCCGGGAATAAATTGAATTATTTTGTTTATTATTTTTAAATGACTTCTCAACAACATAATTTTTTATAGTTTGTTAAATAGTGCATGTAATACAATACATACCATATTTTGATTAAAAGCATTTTTGTTTGCTAAAGAAACGCACTGGTTTCAAATTCAAGTGAACGTAATATCGCGATTCGTCCATTAATTCTTCTTTGATGGAATCGATAATTCACAGTTAAAAAAAAATTGCGTTGACGGGCCTAAAAGAGTCATTTTGATCCAGGAACTATTTTCGAAATAATAGATTTCTTTTTCAGCAAATAAAAAATGCAAAATGAAAGAAATAATCACATGGTAGTTTCCTTGCAAAACCATGATATTAATGGAAACGACATGTAGTATCAAAATGTCAACTCAACTGTTTCATAAAAACTAATCAGTAACTGCTTTGAAATTCGCAAAAGTATTTCTGAATTCTTCAATAAAAATTTGTGCTATCAAACTATGATTTTCTTAATTACATGCGATTTTATAATTAAAATATAATCTTAATATATAAAAATCTTCTGTGCGGACGTTTGTCACCATAAGGCTTTTAAACGGCTGGACCAATTTTGATCAAATTTTTTGTGTAATTTAGTTGTGGCAAGCATGGTTTCGAAGCGCAATGGATCGAATCGGAAACGTTTTTGTTAATTAATTAATTAATTTAAACATTGGATGGTCATATCTCCCAAATGATTAATATTTGCCACGGAACTATAAGTTCGTTGCTTGAGGCACCTGGGGCCCTGCCCCTTATCCTCTGGTGTGGTATGTTGAAAGTTCCCCGGTTGGGGACATGGCTTTATTTTGGCGCAGAAGATGGTTGCGTGGATGTACGAGAGATGTGGCTTCCTCTAACGGGAGTACTATAATGGTTAACCGAAGGCTCTTCAAAGTAAATTTCAAATAAAGTTCTTCTTTTTTTAAATAAGTTTAAGTTGTTGTTGTTGTTTTTTTTTTTTTTTTTTTTTGCTTCCTACATATTTTTTTACGTTTTATACTTTTTCTCCCCGTGAGGGATTTCTAAGCTATTTGAATGAATAAAAATAATAAAATAAAATTAAGACAATGATAAAATGTTGATCAAAAATTAAAAAAAAAATAGTGAAATGAAAATAGATAGGAGCATGCTCTCAGCCCAGAGTGTAGCACAATAACAAGAGTCGAAACGAGGTATGAACCCGATAAGGGATTCAACTCACCCCGTTTCGAATTTGAAACTAAGCTAGTAGAGCGCGAGGCCTGCGAGAATTTGCCGGATCCAATGGATCATAATTTGGAAGGTTGTTAAGTAATGGATTGCCAACATGGGGGATGTTGTAGTGAAATCTCTTGGCGAGCTTTTTGCAAAAGTTGTGGAGCGTCGGGATGCCAACCTCTTCCACCAGCTTGTCCGTACGGACGTACCAGAGAGAGTCGCACGCCGCTCGAACCATCACTCTCTGCAAGTTCTCAACTCTGTTAAAGTTAGAGATTGCAGAAGTCGCCCATATGGGCGCTCCATAGGTAATAATGGGTCTTAGGTAGGACTTATAAATGAGCAGTTTATTATCCGTTGATAAAACGCTTTTTTTGTGCAGGAGACAATTTAGTGGTTTTTTGGAAGTGAGGTACTTCTTGTGTACCTCTTCAATGTGAGGTCGCCAGGTTAAATTACGGTCGAAAGTTATGCCTAAATATTTCGCCCGCTGAGACCAATCAATCGGATCGGTATAAAGATGCAGTTTAATAGGAGGGAGGTCAGTTGTTCTTGTAAAAAAGCAGGTAGCTATACTTTTGTTGGCATTAACTTTGATTTTCCAAGTTCTTAGCCAGATATCTAGATGTGTTAAGTGGTTTTGAATTGCTGAAAAGGCTTGATAAAGTCCCTGAGCGGAGGCTAGTATGCAGGTGTCATCTGCATAAATGGCAAGATGCGTATTGTCCATGTGTGGGATATCGTGTCAGAAAATTGAGTAAAGAGTTGGGCCTAAGAGGCTGCCTTGAGGCACCCCGGCCCGTATGTGTCTAGGCGTTGAGAGAGTTTCTCTCACTCGAACGATAAAGTGCCTATTCATAAGTTTATGAGTGCATGAGGTAACCCAAGGCGTATAAGTTTGTAAATTAGCGCATCAATCCAAACCCTATCGAATGCCTTCGCTATGTCAAGGAAAAGCCCGATGGTTTTCTGATGATTTTTTTCAGCCTCTCTGATTAGTTCTGTGACTCTAAGGAGTTGGTGGTTTGTAGAGTACTTCCTGCGGAAGCCGAACTGTTCAGCTTGTATGATGTTGTGATCCGCAAGAAAGTGAAGAAGTTTATTGAGAATGCAGAATTCAGTAATTTTGGAGAGAGCAGAGAGCAAGCTAATTGGTCGGTATTCCGACGGCTCCGCTGTTGCTCTTTCCTTTTTTGGAATAGTGATTATTATAGCAGTTTTCCACTCCTGCGGAAAGTGACCCAACTCGAGTATTTTGTTGATGAGTTGGGAAATATAGAAAATAGTACGAATTGGCAGGTTTTTAATTAGAGAGTTGGTGATTCTATTAAGGCCTGGGCTTTTCTTTTTCTTACACTTTTTGACATAGCTTAGAACATCTGAGGGCTGAATCTGAAGGGTGTTGCTGCTAGCGTGTGGAGTTGTGAAGTAATTCTGTAGTGTGATGTTAACAAGTGATTCAGTATCGTCACGTCTGGTGTTGTTAGGTGTGAACTGCTGTTCGAAATGATCGGCAAAAAGTTCTGCCTTTTTCAATATCAGTCACAGCAGTTACAGTTTGGCCTCCTGGAAGGGTTTTGCCTTTAATGGGCGGAATGTGTCTATACGTCCCCCGATGTCGCTTGACGGCTTTCCAAATGGAAATGTCGTCTGCAGTAAAGGAGGAACTATATTGAGTCCATGAGTCATTTTTGTGCCTTTTAATTGCTTGTTTAACTAGCTCCTGTGCCTTATTGAGGTCGGACTTGGAAGCAGGATCCTTGCGGAGTTGATAAGTTTTTCGTAGCTGATTTTTTGACCTAATTAAGTTTCTGATGTGGAGGGGGGGGGGCTCCTTAGCATAGCTTTGCTTTAAAATGGGGATGGAGGTTTTGGAGTGGATATTAATAATGTTATTAGTTAAATTGTGAACAGAAGAATCGAGCTCAGTCCCAGTATTGATGTCCTGAAAATCAAAGTGAATGGAGTTCAGGAGTTTACGAAACCTGGGCCAATCAGGTTTTGAGGCGTGTGGAAGTGCAGTATTCACTGTAACCGTGTCAAAGACAAATTTGACTGGGTTGTGATCCGAGGAGAGCTTGGCAAGCGAAGTCACCTCGCAACTGTAGGGAAACAATTTGACCATCCCAAAGTCAATACTAGATGAGCTGGTCACAGTGATACGTGTAGGTGTGGGAGGAGCTGGTAATTCCTGCCTTTTGGGCAAAGTCAAAAATAGTTCTACCAGTGGCGGTGGTTCCACTGCAGCCCCAGAAGGTATGGTGTGCGTTAAAATCTCCGCAAACTATTGTGCTATGAGGGTATTGAAAGACTGCTTCTAGATCCCGAAAGAGCTTCGAGGCTTTTTCTTTCGCCCTCATGTGTCTGAGTGTTAGGCCATACGCAGAGACAATCGTGATGGGGCAAAAGCCTTTTGGTGCAATTGTGATAGAGGTAGCTTCAAGTGCCAAAAGGCTTGGTGTTGGGTTCTGGTGGTGTGGAATTGAGCTCTTAACATAAATTAAGGTACTCCCCCCCCCCATGCCCTAGCATAATTATTTTGATCTGGAAGTCGATCATTGCGGTAAAAGTTATAATTGGGGATCCCAATCCCACGATTGATTGGTCTAAGATGCGTCTCTTGCACACAGATAATATCGGGCGCTTGTTCATAAACAAGCTGCCTAAGTTCAGTGATATTGTCGAGCAGCCAGCAGGCATTCCACGACAAAAGAGAAAGGCCGAGGGGGAAAGCCATTATGTGTGCTGAAATAACTCATCACTTTCCATGAAAGCTTGGAAAAGAGCCCAAAGTTTATTGATAGGGTCAGATCAGAGGCGTAGCTAGACCCGACTTTCGGGGGGGGGGGGGATTTCTTCTTTATATATATATATATATATATATATATATATATATATATATATATATATATATATATATATATATATATATATATATATATATATATATATATATATATATATATATGTGTGTGTGTGTGTGTGTGTGTGTGTGTGTGTGTAAATTTGTTTAGTATTAAAAAAAATAAGAGGGAGGTGAATCTTACATACTTTGGAATGGGGTGCCCCAATTCCGATACTTGTGTCAAACAAAACAAAAGCAAAGAATTTTTTATTTTTTTAATGTTATGGAAAATTCAACTTTTTTTTCTTTTCCTTCCATTTAATTTAAAGTGAAATTTTCTAGCAACGTCTTGTCAAAACCAGTCTATCGAAATCAGGGGGAAATCAAATATCTGATGAGCGTGTTTCGTTCATTTCAGTGTGACTGCCTAATTTAGAGGCTAACACACATTTACAAAAGCTGGCATCCCTGAAAGCTAATAGATACTTCCATTTCCGCCTGTAAACTGGATGTTTTACTTTCAATCTCAGACTCTGGTGGTCAGACTATAAAGATATTATATTTATAAAGATATATCTATAAAGATATTTACTTTTAATTTTATTAGCTGCTTTAGAATTTACATAAATATCTTTTTGAGAGAGCAACAGCAATTTTCGGGTTTTATAAACAGAAGTCTTTTTTATTTTTTACTTTTTAATCCGAACCAAGCTAATAGAAATAATCTAGATTCATCTCGTTTTTAAACATTTTATTCATGTAATGCTATGCAGTTTTTCTTTTGAATTAAAATAAAATTACCTTCAGAAGGGTCCGATGGGACTAACGCTGCTTTGCAGACTGTACTTCCTTTTCTTCAGACGACGTTAACTTTCTCTTTTTAGAGCAATCCTTTTCGTCATTTTAATTTTTTTCTTTGAGTTGAAAAAAGCTTGTTATCGGTCTTGTTCGTTTCATTATGCAACAACTTTCACTTAGAATGTACTACTTTAAACAGACTGTACGTTTCCAAAAGAATACGCTGTAAATACTGGCTGAAGAATCAATGTGATTGCAATGGATACTCTGGTTAGCAAAGGTAGTTTTGACTATGACCTATGACACACACGAGACCAGACCAACAAAAACCTCTATCGTCTCGAATTCCGGTTATGCTATCATTTTCGGATTCGAAGCCCAATGATCTTCAAAGCAGCAAACAAAAACATTTTCTTCAACTCAGAAACAGAGGAATAGTCTTCAAGAGCTGAGGAGGCAGTAAATGCGTTCCACGAATAGGCTTTCCAGGAAGATTAACCAAAGGACAGTCGTTTCGCGAACTTTCTTGAAAGAAGAGTTAAGGGGTGAAATTCACAGGTTTGGCATGTTAAGATGAACATTAAAGTTCATGGTTAAAGGTCATTCAAGTTAAAACACATTTCGCTCTGTTATCTGGATTAGTACTGTTCTTTGGTTGTTCTCTTTCTTAAAATTGTGATTCCTTAGAAAACCGAAATGATAGGAGTGAAAAGAAAGTATAAGTTTTTTTTCAAGTGATGAAAAAAGGAAAATCGTAGACTACTGGCCAAGTTAGATTTGCTGCAATTGCTAACCCCAAGAGGATAAATAATGAATCCAAAAAAAAAAAAAAAAAAAAATCAGGGAGTAAAAAGCAATAAAAGACTTTTTTTTGAAAAAGATATGCTTAAAGTTTCTTTTACTGTCAAAATGATTCCTTAAACTCGCAATAAAGCACTCAATAATGTAATAATAGAATAAATACCTAGCAAAACTAATAAAGAGGAATTTTAATCAAGAGCCCATATTGTCTTTAGTATCGATTTCAAATTTTCACCATCATATTTCAAATTTCTATAAAAAGTTTCTTAAAGCCTCCGTAATTCAAAACCTCTTTATCTCGATTTTTTTAAATGTGAAATTCGAAATATACAGATTCGACTGTATGCAATCTTCTCACTGCGCGGCTCATAAAATTAAACATATTTAACAATTTGCAGAATCTAATAACAAAGAAAGGCTGCCTATACCTGGATTTAACAAACAATCTCATTTCTAAAGCGAAGTGTCAAATTTCACTCAATTATCAAAAAATTGTCGCAGCAGAGGGAGGCGTCTTTATACTTGAGGGTCACTCATGGAGCAGATTTTCAATGGCATTGGGGGGGGGGGGGAGCGAAGTGAATTTTTGACCTTTGTTACACAGAAAAAAGTCGTAGTGATTTTTTTTCTTTCTCTTCCTTCTTCTTTTTCTCTTTTTTTTTGAGACTAACGTTTCGGGGGGGGGGGGTTGTCCCCCAAAACCCCCCCTTAGCTACGCCCCTGGGTCAGATTGTTTTCTAATTTCAGGCAGAACCAGTTTGATAGTTTTAATGATGGCAGGGAGGTTCAGAACTTTGAAAAAGTCCAAGATCTCCTTAATGGAGTCCCATGTTCCGACAGCTTCCGAGAAAGCACCGGTTGATGGTTTGCGACGAGGCTGCTCAGGGGCCAGAGTGCTCACGTCGCTAGCAGAGGTGGCTTGAGCCGCTCTGTTTGAAGCTCCCGCGATGGCTGAGCCTCGGGCCTTTTGGGCGAATGAGTGTGTGAGACCATTGGGGGCACTTACAGTGCAATCGCTCTTACTCTCAGCTTGTTTTTGACTAGGGAGTGATGGGAAATTAGTTGAGTTGGAAGTAAATGACCTGGGGTTGGGGGGAGTTTTAGAGGACTTCTTGATAAAGTTTTTATATTTTGGGCATCCTTTGTAAGAGGCAGGATGAGGGCCATGGCAATTGGCACACATAGGTTTATCCATCTTAGCAGCCTTGTGCGGGCAGTCACTGGAGAGATGTTCACCCCCACACCGAACACACCTCGGGGTCATAAAACAGTTCTCAGAGCTGTGGTTAAACTTCTGGCATCTGTGGCACTGAGAAGGCCCTTTCCTAGGTTTATATGCCTCCACAGTGACATATGTGTATAGAATGTTGGTCAAGTCTGATATATATTGTATTAATAACTTCAACTTCAATCTTGACTGTAACTGCAACTAGCTAGCTTTGTTTACCTCTATCAGCACCTAGCATGGCTGGAACGAAACGTTGTATTTATGAATAAATGTAATCAAGATTAATCGTTGAGGACTTCACTCATTTCTATTTAATATGGTGTCAGAAGCAAAATAAATCGTCCAAATAATCAATATTTGCGATTAGTGGATTCATCATGGCGTCTAACCTTCCAGTTCTTCAGACTTTCGTAGCTGGCGCTAACCCTTCAGAATCCTGGAGGTGTTGGAAGCAGGATTTTCTGGATTACTTGGAGTCTTCAGGATTTGCAACAGTTGCTGAAAAAAGGAAAACAGCTCTTTTCCGGCATGTTTGTGGAGATGAGCTTAAAAAACAGTATAGAACATTTTCAATCCAGCCACTTGCGAATGCAACGGAAGTAAGCTTGCAGCAAATTTTAGACGAATTCGATAAACAGTATCAGGATTATCAAAACGAGATTTACGCGTCATTCGTTTTTCTGGAAATCAAGCAAAAGCAAGGCGAAACCTTCCAAGATTTTTATTCCCGTTTGAAAATGGCTGTAGAGGACTGTAACTATAAAGGCAGCACTGAGCGGATGTTACGCGATAAAATACCCAGGTAGCACAAACCATCGGATTTACGTTGGAGAAAGGTTGAAAATGCATCGTAATGGTTGGAAATATGTTTTGGTTAGATATTGGTTTTTTCATACGCTCATCCGATCATTTGAAGCATCGGAGGATGGTTTAAAACCAACCTATATCCGACTAAACGCATTCCCAACTTATTTCTAACCATCAAACCTGTTTCACATTTACGCCCATTTATTGTAAGCTGGTTGCTGATTTGCGCGTTCTGCGAAGCGTGCGTAATGCGTCCCATAAGCCCCCCCCCCCCGCCTCTGCAGTCTTGTTGAGACCTAGGACTTGAAAAAGGGGTGAGGGAGGAGTGAGTGCGCCAGGGGCATAGCCATTTTCTTTTTCATTCCAGGGTCACATACACATTCACACGTGTCGTACTTGCTCACGGCGAGTGTCGTTCAATCTCACAAGTACTAAAGTCTTCTAAAGTAATTCAATTCATTTTTCCAACTATTTTTCTTTCTTTCAATAAATTTAAAACTAAGATAAAACTTTTTTTTTTTTTTTTTTTTGTATGTGTGTGTTTGATTATTAAATGCATTCTTCTTTTATTTGTTTTCCAAGCACGGCAAATGATTGTGGCTGTGCAGGCCCAGATTTTTCTTGTTTCAAACTGCTAGAATTTTTTTCTACAAATTCATTTTGGCAAGAGGTTTTAGGAAGAGGTTGTTTCTAGGGGAATTTTCTCTTTTTTTTTGGGGGGGGGGGGTCTCCGATGAATCGAAATTCTTGAAATTTTTGCTCATTCGAACTGATTTTCTTTTTTTGATAGATGCTTTAACTAGTTTTTTTTAGAGAATTTTGTGAATGCTTTGAATTTGTTTTAGAATTTCATGTTGTTCCTTTGTTTAGCTTTGGTAATTTTAAACGCACAATACATGTGCAATTTACCATAGAAATAAAATTGTGTCTTTGCATGAACTTTTCTCGTTGATGGATAAAATACATTAAAATTCTTTCCCTAATACTAAAATGAAAAAAAAAAAAAAGTCAATGAACATGAATTTTTGAATGAAATGGGAGAGTATAATAGTTCGACAAAACAATAAAATAAGTAGTTTTCATGATATTCAAGTTTAACCCACGTCATTTTAATTGTTATGAAGATTCTAACTGAATGTGTATGCGTATGTTTTTATTTATTTATTTGTTTATTTATTTATTTTTTTAATTCTTATTTCAGGTCAAAGCAAAATTGAACCTTCAAACAAGCTAGGTTATTTTTCATGGCAGAATTTTAAAGTCAAAGATTTTATTCTGTCTTAAGAATAACCTTGCTGGTAATTAATATTTCCTGAAAAAGAAAAAAAGAAACTAATGTATGCTTATGAAGATAATTTTCGAGTAATTATTCAGAAAAATAAAAGGTAAGAATTATATCTTAATTTTTGTTCATGTTTTATTGAAACGTTTGTAAATGATAGGGAAATGATAAATTGTATTTTTTTTTATATTTTTTTTTTAGCATTTTTACTTTTTGAAACAATATATTGATGTAATGAGTGAAAATAGTAAAAACTTTAAATGAAACAGGTTTGAGAGCAATCAGAGGTAGCAATAAAGGTTATGATGTCACAAACAAAGGGCAAAAAGCCACATAAATTATAGGTACTATATATGATGCAACTATATTTTAATTTATTTTAGCATATCAGAATTTCCATGCTTCAGCATATTTTTTTAATTTTTAGTATTTCTATTTCTACGCTTGTAAAATAATAATGATTTGATATATATTTGGTAAAGTATATTGATTTGATGAGGGAAAATAATAAAAAATTCAAATGAAATAGGCTGGAAAGCAATCTGAGGTAGCACACTATTAAGGTTGCGCATATTAAATTTCAATAACATTGGGAAATAGTTACTTAAATGTTGATTTTTCAACAGAATAGCGTCGGAAAATAATCAGTCTAAAACGTTGCAGTTAACGTTGGAAAATTGTTGGATAAGCGTCGAAATTTATATTGGGATAATGTTAAGAAGTGTTGTTTAACTGTTGTAATTTACATTGGAATAACGTTTGGAATTGGTTGGTTCACCGTTGCATTTTACGTTGGAACAGCGCTGGAAAAATGTTGAGATAACGTTGGAAACCAATCGTTGGATAACCGTTTTCCGACGGTGCACTTTAACGTATGTTCTAACGTAAGAGGCCGACATTAGTCTAACGTAATAAGCTAACGTTGGCCGAATGTTCGTGTGCTAGCTGGGTAATACATGGATTACAGGACAAGCCTCCACAGGAACGACTTTTGAGGGAGACAAGTCGAAAAACAAAAACATTGCAGGAAATCTTGAGCGAGTGCTGAGCTGCAGAGCAGTCTAAGTGTCAAGCAATTGCCATGAATGAATCAATGGACATTAATTTTGTCTCCAAATCAAAACATTCCACAAGCCACCAGCAGTCAGAAATAAAAGGGGACACTTGTAGAAACTGTGGATATTCCCATGAGCTACGCAAATGTCCAGCTTATGGAACTACGTGCAATTGTTGTGGTAAGAAAAATCATTGGGCAAAACTATGTCGGTCCAAAAGCTATAAACCTAAATCTAACAATCGAATTAACATAATTGAAGAGTCTTCAAATGAAATGTACCTTGAAGTTATTAATACAATACATATCAAAGTCAAAGACTTTTTCAACCCCTTCAGTGTGTGATAGGTGAATTTGAAAAATCGGCAAAAGAGTGGAATCCTTTCGCACAAGCTGCGCGGCCTTCTTAACTCCGTAGCCAAGCTCTTCAAGAGCCCACGTTAAATCATCTTTATCCGTTGTCAATGGCAATCTCTTAACAACAATTTTGACAGGACGATAATGTTTAGCCAGCTGTACGTAATGCTGTATCTTAGTTCGGAGCAGGTACTCCGAAATGGCTCTGTGATCTTCAGAAGTGGCCGGAAAAATTCTGGCAAATTCTCCGGAAACCTTTACTTTGAACTCAGCTTGAGTCTCTGTTTTAAGCCCAGTGACAAAGTTCCTGTATTCTTTTGGGTACACGGCTAGTATGGGTTTGATTTTAGGAAGGACGGTTGCGACAACCTCCTCTTGTGTATCCATGTCTGGGTCAGACAAATCGGTGGAGACCCGCCCACCCTGGCTAAGAGCATTGAACATGCTTCCAACCTTTAAGGGTTGAACCTTCTCATTCTTTTTAACCTTGAAGGTTTTTGTAGGGCTCTGAAACCCGTCTTCAGTAGATTTTCTCTTTTGATACGGCACTGTGGCCTTAAAGTTAGGGGTTTTTTGCCTGGCAGATTTGTCATGCTATGGTACTACCGCAGAGTAATGAAATTTGGGTTTTTACCCTCTTCATCCAGCGGGAACTTCACCAGCATTACTTCGGCCAGACGGTTCATCTTCTTGACCCAAGGAGTCCAGGTGTTGGCGTCCAAAATCAATCTCTTTTCATTCATTAAGGAGCATAGGTTCAGAAGGTAGTGGTCAACTTCATCAGAAAGCTCTTTAAGTTGGAAGTAGGCATGTAAATGCCAATCGGTAAATTTGCAAATCTCGCTGGTCAACAGCGTCACCCCAGGAGGTGGATCAGACGTCTCTTGATGCAGCGCACTCGGCGCGGCGGTTCCTGTTTCCTGCATAGCAATTATTCTTGCTTGCAAAATTTTTAAGCGTTGAAAAATAGCTCAAAAAATAGAACGAAATCAGGAAAAATTCCAGTTGTGTGAAACAAAATGATGTTATCAAGTTACATCATTTGAAATGATACTTTTCGGCTCTTATAAGCAGACCATTGCAGTAAAATAAGACAAATGAAAATCGTTGTTCCACAATCAATCACAAAGAAATGGCGAAAATCCTCTGATTAATATTGTAACAGATCCGGCGCGACTTCAAACTTTCTTGAAAGAACGACACAGTTCTTGATTAAAAACACAGAGAATTTATTTACACTATGTACAGGAAAGATCGTCAACAACTGCTAAATTAATCATCAGCAATTAAGCAAATATCACACCACACCGTAAACTCAACGGTTACACACGTATTTACTTCCAAATACGAAAAACAACACAGCGAAATGCCTCGCAATAAACAGAGCTAATACACTCTCAGTTCGAATTCTCAATCGAAACTAACTTTTTGTCATGCATAACGGCTTTTTATATACACCGAAAGAGATCTCTCAACTATTCCAGAAAATGCTACACCGTTCCACATTTTCTTATTTCTTTTCTTTCACAAATCTTATCAACGAAAAAATAGGGGACCATATACTTCAGCCGAATGTATAGGGGCTGTATATTTAATACGGGAAACTATTTACAGGTTACGGTACTACAATAATTACTATTTACAGAATTTGTAACATTGCGCCCTTCCTAAGGACTGCACGTCCCGGGCAGTACAAGCCCCAGAAAAGGTGCCAAACTTCTATCACAAGTTCACAAATACACACATTAAATAATAACCAATAATGCATAGGAAACACAATAATAACAAGAAATATTACAAAACATTAAAAGCAAAAAAAAAAAAATTATCTACAACTTTTATGTTATCAACCATGGTTGCTTACGTAAATACTCATGAGCTATGGCCATAGTATGGGGCTAACCGATCATAATGTACAACCCTAGGTTTTGCATTAGGTGATTTTTGGATCCTCACTACGACGTCATTCAGTCGGTTAAGGACTTTATAGGGTCCATCCCAATGCAACTGCAATTTGGGTGAAAGACCTTTCCGTCGGATGGGATTCCATAACGAAACCTTGTCGCCTTCGTTGAATTCATGTCCGCCGCGATGTTGATTCGCTCTCGTGCGAAGTTATGAACGTCTTCCAACCGGGCCTGGAGATCCTGGATGTACTCCTCAGGCGATGAAGGCGCATCCGGAGGACGACCGAAGACGAGATCACAAGGTAGCCGAAGCTCTCGTCCGAAGAGCATCTGAGATGGGGCATATCCGGTAGTCTCGTGGACAGCACTGCGGTAGGCCAGCAGGAACAAAGGTAACTTCTTGTCCCAATCTTGTTGATTTCTGGAGACCATAAGTGAGAGATTATTCAGGATTGTGCGGTTAAATCTCTCCACCATGCCGTCCGATTGTGGGTGTAGTGGTGTTGTCCTAGTTTTCTCAATTCCGAGAATTTGACATAGGCCCTTAAACACAGCAGAGATGAAATTCCTCCCTTGATCGGAATGAATCTGCAAAGGTGTTCCATATCTCGAGATCCAATGTTGGACTAGAGTCTCTGCTACGGTGGTAGCCTCTTGATCTGGAATGGGATACGCTTCGGGTCATTTGGTGAAATAGTCGATGGAAACAAGAATGTATTTGTTCCCATCAGCAGTTCTTAGTAGAGGACCCAGGATGTCGATCCCAATTCGTTCGAAAGGAGCTCCAACGTTGTACAGATGTAGCTTCCCTCTGCTTCTTTTCTTCGGTCCTTTACGAGCAGCTCAGGCGTCACAAGAATGGCACCACTTCTCCACGTCATCCTTCGCCTTGCTCCAGAAGAAGCGGTCCCGAACTTTATTGAGGGTTTTCAAGACACCAAAATGTCCTCCAGTCGCACTACTATGTATTTCTTTCAGAACATCTGAAATCCTTGATCGGGGAAGTAGTAACTGCCACCTAGATGTTTTGCCGTCGTCAAATTCCCATTTTCGGTGTAGCACGCCGTTCCGTAAATGGAGCGAGTTCCATAAAGCCCAGTATCTTTTTGTTGCAGGACTGAAGATGGAAACGTCCTGCCAGCTAGGTCGCCGACTGTCACTCTCCATGAACTCCAAAATTGGTTTTATGTCGGGGTCTTCAAGTTGATCTTTTCGAACTTGGTCGTCACTCCATGGATCAGGTTCTGATGATGTTGGAGTCACTGTCACCTGATAGGCAGTAGGGCTAGTCGTTCCATACTGTTTCTCGATTCGGGAACAATAATTGCAGTTCTCAGGACAGGGTCGCCTTGATAAAGCGTCTGCATTACCGTGAGACAACCCTTTTCAGTGTTTGATCTCCATGTCATATTCCTGGAGTCGCTGTATCCACCTGGCTATGTGGCCTTCCGGATTTTTGAAGTTCAAAAGCCAAGTTAACGAGGCATGATCTGTCCGAAGCAGAAATTTTTGGCCGTAGAGGTAATGATGAAAGTGTTCTACAGCTTTCACTATGGCCAGTAACTCCTTTCTGGTGACGCAGTAATTTCGCTCCGACTTTGATAAGCATTTGCTCCAATAAGCGATGACATGTTCATTGCCGTCAATTTCTTGGGATAAAACAGCTCCGATGCCCTCGTGGCTCGCATCAGTGTCTAGGATGAAGGATTTTCCAGGCTGAGGATATGAGAGAATAGGCGTTGATGTTAAAGCCTCCTTCAGTCCTAGGAATGCATCTTCGCATTCTTTAGACCATTCAAACTTTTGCTTGCTCTTCGTCAGCTTATGCAAAGGTCGTGCAATGTTGGAAAAACCCTTCACAAACTTCCTGTAGTACGTGCAGAGCCCCAGGAAACTTCGCAGCTGATGGATGTTTTCGGGACGACTCCAACTCTTGACCGCAGATACCTTCTCTGGATCAGTTTGTACACCCTCAAAAGAGATGATGTGATCAAGGTAGTTCACTTCCCGGCGAAACAAATTACATTTGGACGGGCTTCACTTCAGATTGGCTTCCTTAAGCTTTTGCAACACCTTCCTAAGATTTGCCAGATGTTCTTCGAAACTGCGCCCCACGATGATGATATCGTCTAAGTAGACCAGACAGGATTCGTAGGAAAGTCCTCTTAACACTGTCTCCATAAGACGCTCGAACGTAGCTGGTGCATTGCAGAGGCCGAAGGGCATCACTTTAAACTGCCATAAACCTTGTCCAGTTGTAAACGCTGTCTTCTCTCGGTCATCAGGGTGTATCTCAACCTGCCAGTAGGCGCTCTTCAAGTCCAGGGTAGAAAACCACTTGTGTCCGGAAAGAGTGTCCAAGGTGTCGTCTATCCGTGGAAGAGGGTAACTGTCTTTCTTGGTGATTTCATTCAGCCGTCGGTAATCGACACAAAATCTGGTGGAGCCATCTTTCTTTCGGACCAAGACGATGGGAGAGGCCCAAGGACTGGATGAGGGTTCGATTACATCATTCTCCTTCTTCTCTTTCAGGAGGGTTTCAACGTCTTCCTTCTTGGCGAACGGTAATCGTCTTGGATGCTGTTTAATAGGGGGGTGTTCTCCAGCATAGATCCAATGCTCCGTTAAATACGTCCGGCCCACATCCTACGATGTAGATGAAAACAGATGCTTGAAGTCGTCCACCAATTGTTCCGCAGCAGTTCTTTGATCTTTCGATAATGGCGTACTCCCAATTAACTTCGATGTCAAGGACTCAGAAGACACAGCCTCGGGGGAATTGATTCTTCTAATGATGCAGTTTACTGGAGTACAAGTTGCTAACACTTCACCTTTCCGGATATTCCTTGGCCTTTCACTCACGTTGGCGACTCTCACAGGAATTACATCCTTAGAAAGGTCCACAAGCGTAGATGCTACCAGCACTCCTTTTAGGTTATTGTTTAGGTTAGGGTATTCAATGAGTCCAAATCGAAAACTATTGCTTTCTTCAATGGAGCCAGGTATTAATGATTCTGACCTTGAGGGAATCGATAAATCTGTTTGGGCTATTATTTGATGAGCGGATTTTACATCACTTTCTGCGGGGAAAACGGCTATGTCTTCTCTCATCGAGTGCAGCTCATTAGTCTTGAAGTCGAGGTTGAAGTCATACTTCTTTAAAAAGTCCAATCCGAGAATGAAGGGGTCTGTGATAGCAGCAACGAATGCGGTATGATGGTAAATTGCATTTCCAAACACAATTTCCAAGTCCACTTTATCCTCAATCTCAATTTCGTCACCTGTCACAGCCTGGAGACTTACGCGTGGCGATGTCCACAACAGTTTCAATCCAAATTCACGAGCCACATCTGTCCTAACAATTGTCACATTGGCTCCAGTGCCGACAATCAGTTTACAAGGATTCCCATTTACATGTGCGTAAATGAAAAGTCCATCACTGCCACTACTAGTAGAGGAAATCTGCAGAGCTCTGCTGGTGGAGGTGATTTCTTTCCCTCGCGTAGCTTGGCGAGCAGGACAACTCCTTCGCAGGTGCCCTTCACTACTGCATTTCCAGCATTTCTGCTCGTTTCTTTTGGGCTGTTATGCTGTTCAGATGTCTTGCCAAGTCACCAAATTGTCTCTCAAGTTCAGCGAGATGGGACGGAATGGGACTATTCGGCGCGGCCGTTTCGGCGCCGCCGTTTTGGCGCGGCCGTTTCGACGCGAAATCCATTTCGGCGCTGCCCATTTCAATACGACCTGTTCAAAAATCGAAATCGTCAGCATATATAAATCTGCCAAACATTGCTTCAAAATTCAAGATATCTCTTGTTTTTTTAAGTTTTGTAAAAAGTTTTATGAAGTAATATTTTTAAAAGTGTATTTTGTTTTCTTTTTTATTATTAGTTGATAAGATGTAAGTTTAAAAACATCTTCATAATTTTTCGAAGTAGATAAGTTAGGAAACAGCATTGACATTTTTCTATGAAATGTAAATATAAAACTCATTCAATTTAAATTGATTTTTTCTTCGTTGCTGTTCATTAATTGGTGCACTTACTTAAATATCTTTTCTATAAAAAATTAAAAAATGTCAACTAATAATAAAATGAATTTTTTACATTTTTTATTGGAAAAAGTTAACGTGTTGTGAAATTTACACGTAACCCTGCTCTCTACAAAGTTAAGTTGTGAAGTGTGCTTTGAATACAGGATAGACAAGAAAAAACTTTATTATGTAAAGATTATTATTATTTATTGCTTTTAAGTTTCATAAAGACTAATATAATGAACAAAAAATATTGTAAACTTTTTTTTAAATAAAAATAAAATATTTCGTGTCTTTTTAGTTCCTGTAACTGTTCTATAGCACTAAACTGTCGACTGACTATTTTGTAGAAAAAAAAGGGCAATAATAAAAAATAATAATAATAATAAAACTTTTTTAAAAAAAAGTAATTTACAAAAAATTTATAAATTGATTACAGAAAAATAATAGTGTTTAGAAATAACTTTAAAAAATAAATGATTTTTAGTCAATAAAAAAAATCAAACATTGCCCTAAATTTACCTTGATGTCCGTACATGGGTTTGTAATAGTTAAGTGGAGCTTTTTGGTTAGTTTGAAACGTGTTTTCACGTGAAGAAGACTTATGAAATTATTTCCAATAGCTGCTACAACAAAGGAGTAATCACCACAGAAACACAAAACGGCTCAGCATTAATTTAAAAAAAAAAAAAAAAATCGACAAAGAGGTAGGACTGGTACTGGAATTATTTGCTAATTTTTCAAGATATTTTCTTTTATGTTATCGCAGTAAAACATACGTGGATCACATATGCCCCCTCTTTTGCCCCACTGTAAATTTTAAAACAAATTTTAACCAGCTTCTAGAGCGCTAAATTCATTCTTCTTCCAGAAATCTTTTTCCTTCTTTGAACTAAAATTTCTGAAATTCATAAAGTTCAGAATGCAAAAATCTGGCGCCGAAACGGCCGGCGCCGAAATGGTCAGGGGCGAATCGGCCAGCGCCGAAACGGCCGCGCCGAAACGATCGCGCCGAATCGTAACAAACCCGAGATGGGACGACCTGGAATCAGACTCATCAGCTTTCACAGTTCGGATGAGATGGCGATCCACACGGGTTGCTTGCTGGGCAGCCTCCAACTTCATCGCATACACAACAGCAGAATTCAGGTCTTTGACATCCGCCATCCGTAGAGCTTTCTGGATTTCCGGATCTCGAACCCCGTCTTTGTAGTAGTTGAGTGCCAGGTTGTCTCGAACATCCGCAGGGCAGTCGCAAAAAGCAAGACGAGACAGTCTCTCGATGTCCGCCGCAAGCTCTTGCAGGGTTTCCCCGGTTTTCTGGAAACTGGACTTCAACTGGAGTCGGCTGAAATCTTTCTGGCACTTCTCACCGAAGCGAAGCTCCAACGCAGATGTGAGGGCGACGAAATCCAGGCGCTGGCTGTCCGGAAGGGTCTGGAGAATGTCCGCTGCGTCACCTCTCAGGGATGCCACGTTATGATAATTTCGTATCTCGCCAATTGACTTGTGCCCATGTTACGGGTTCCACGTTATGATAATTTCGTAAATTACTCGTCCATCTTATAATATTTTTGTTCTTAAAATTGGAATAGAAAAAGAACCACATCGAATTTTCGAAAAATCGCTTCGAGGTGCACACCCCCATGCTACAAACTAACTTTGTGCCAAATTTCATGAAAATCGGCCGAACGGTCTAGGCGCTATGCGCGTCACAGACATCCTACAGACATCCTCCGGACAGAGAGACTTTCAGCTTTATTATTAGTAAAGAAGATAATCAAATTTTGATTCTGTTAATAATAAATACACAAAATACTAAAACGTAAAATCATCGATAGCTTTATTTTCCTGAAAAAAATACATTGTATGTATGTACACTTTATACTTCTTATAGTCATTTAGTACATGCACCCAAAGATTTTCCTTTTAAATATTGCATGTATTTTGATTGCTATTAAAATTCGCAATCAGAAACTTTTCAGGCAATCTGTAAGGCATGTTGAATCTCTATGGAGCTTTAAATCTGCACAAAGCTTAGAGAGTTTTTTTTAATTCTTTTTAGCTGGTTTAAAGAGCGTTATAATTCAAAAACTATTTAGTAGTTATATTCTGCCTTTTAGTATTTGTGTGTCCGAAATTTTGCATTCGATTTTAAAAACTTTTATAAGACAGTGACAATGGCATTTAAATTGACAAAAACAGAATTTAGTTCAATTTTTCATTAACAAAGTAACCAAGCAAAATTAACTGAGCAATAAAAAATACCGTAGTTTTAAAATCCTTCGGTCTACTTACTTTCTTTTTCAATATTCAAATACGTATATTAAAATAATCAAATTGTGGCGTTTTGAAGAGTCACCTATAGTATATAAACATTACATATTAAAAATAAAAAAAATATTTTGATTAATTCTACAAATCTGTGGTTCTACATTTTCTGTGGTGTCTACACATTGGTTGCGTTCGATGAATCTCACCGGTCGACCGGTAAGTAACCGGTTACAAACCGCAGCGTTCTATCATCTATCGGTTATCTCACCGGTTACCATTTTCAGCTGTTGATTGGTTGATTGGAGCACCTGATCATTAGCTGTCACGTGATTAACTAACCGGTCGCTCCCGGTCGAGCTCGTTGAACGCAACCATTGATGGACAAAACAGTATTTAAGCTTTTTCAAACAGAGTAAGTTTTAACTAACTTGCTAGGGGCCGTGGTAGCCTGATCGGTAGGGCATTGGACTCGGGGCCGGAGGGGCTCGGGTTCGATCCCCGCTGGTCGAAGACCCACCGTCGTCATTAAAGGGGACTGGGCGACGTTAAATATGCTCGTGGTCTCAATGTCCTCCAAGTGAAACGATACCTCTGGGGGTGCTAGTACCAGGTAGCTATTAGCTCTTGGACTAGTTCTAAATTCTCATTAACTGTCCGATCCGGTGATGGTGCTGCCATCTATCGGTATATAAAATAATGGAGGCAAGGCACATAGTATGCAGATCCCTCGACATAATACAGTTGTAGTCAGTTGTGACTCTTGAATAGAATAGAATAGAACTAACTTGCTGAGCGGAAGGAATAATCCCAAATTACTTTCCAATTCTTAAAACATTCAAGTAATGTTTCGTGATGAACACTCCTAAGGGTAAGAGGAATAAAGTGCTCTTTTTAGCCTACTTTCCCAGTAAAAGTCAGAAAAAGAAGAAAAAAGCATGAAAGAAGGCTCAATGCATCTTAAAAATATCGCGAAAAACAATAAAATGTCAAAAATAATTAAAATAATTAAATAAATATCGAAAAATTAAAAATTGGAAAGTAGGGTATTGAGATGGGGAAAAATGTCTGTCGGTCTGTCTGTCTGTCCCCCCTAATAACTTTTGAATGAATAGTCCGATTCGAAAAAACTTTTTTTTGTTCGAAAGATCTCGGCGAGGACACCTCATTCCCATATTTTACTTTTTGATTTGAACTATTTTTTGTTTAATTTTGAACAGTTCAAAAAAAAAACTTTAACATTAGCGTCTACGGGGAAATTCAAGGCAATTCCGAACTGTGAGGCGAATTTGCTTCAAACAAATTTTGTAGGAAAAAGCTTTTGATGAAAAACTTGTATGTAAAATATCTTTTTTATCTGAACAATTTTCCGTTCAATTTTGAACAGTTCAAATCCCTTAACAATAGCGTCTACGGGGAAACTGAAAGTCAATGTAGATTCTGTATTTGAAGGCGGATTTACTTCAAACAAATTTTGTTGAAAATAACTCTTGACGCCAAACTCTAGAGTTCGACTCCGAGAATTTAGGGGCACTTGACTCCGACTCCTGTGCCCGACAATTAATCGGACTCCGACTCCCCGACTTCGACTCTGACTTCGTAGCTTTGGCAAAAATTTATACACGGAGGACTAATGACTGACTCCGATTCTTAAATATTCGACTCCGACTCCTTTATCTCAAAATGAGATTGACTTCGACTCCGACTCCGCAGCTATGGTTTTAACTGTGAAATAATTATTGTTGATATGACTTGTTTTTATTTTTACGCTAAAGTTTAAATTTAGGTACTCAGTTTTTGGCGAATAAACCATTTATGTTTCTACATAAAGATATGCGCAGACGATTTTTTTTTTTTTTTTTACAATGAAAATTATTTCTTTAAGTTGACATTTTATTGTTTTTTTTTTTTTTTTGTGTGTTTTGTTTTGTTTTGGTAAGTGCATTAATTCATTTTAAAAAATGTTTTTGGCAACAGGGGAAAAAGACGATTTTTTTTTTTGATATGATGTATTTTTTTTTATGAGCTTATTAATTTTAATTATTATTTTTTCGTTTTGAAAGCTGTTAAAGATTTTTTTAATGGAAAAAAGTATATTAGCTGCTTTGTTTAAAAGTTGCTGCTATTTTATTCGTTCGTTTTTTTTTTTCTTTTTTTTACGCATCTAATTTTTTTTTAGATGAGTAAGGAATATTTTATTCCTAGAAATCAGCTTAAAGTATTTTAAAAATATGTTTGGAAAAATTTGCGACTTTAGCTATTTTTGAGAATATTGATCAGGTACTAGAAAGTAGTATGGGTATACGGGAAAGTAGGCTCGTCTAGTTCTAGACGGAACTTCTTGTTAAACAAAGAAGGAGGGTCACTCAGCCCTTTCAGTGTTTCACATAGGACTTTTAAGAGAAACCAGATGTTATGTCTGTTTTACCTGAGGCTCTCTTCCTGATAATGTCACTGTTTTGGGGAAAAATTGAAAAAAAAAAAAAAAAAAAAAAAAACTGATGTTTTATATGCAAGAATAATAATTTAAACAATGAGATTGAAGCAAAATTTGCCGCCCTAGGCAACTGCCTACTCTGCCTATTGGGAAATACGGCTCTGGCTGTTTAGCTGCGTTAAAATTAAAGGAAGAAAGAAGAAACAAATGCTAATATGATGCTTCCGAGAACATTTATTTTTTCGTTCATGTTTCATTGCATAGATACATAGGGTGTTATAAAGCCTTGCACTGATAAAGAAAATTTATTTAAAAAAAAAACTATTTACGATTTATGTATGATTCCTTTTTTAAAATTTTTAAATAATCTCATCAAGTTTTCTCACTATTAGTACAATATTAGTTATAGGTATCTAGATGATGCTAGTGCTAACATCGAAAACTGAAAATACTGTCTACTAGGGAAAAAACATCCCAGTGTTAACGTGATGGTCACTCCCCTCCCTGTAATCTTTGGTTTTAGCACAGATTGCAAATCTTAACATGACAGTTCATATCCATGTAAAGGATATTCTTACCAAACCCTCACTACCTACAAGGAAATCCTGGTTGTGCTAGTGCCTGGCATAAAATTGAAAACTGAACAATGAAAGGTGCAGACATAAAAGTGAATTAACCTTGTGAGAAAAACTGATGAGATAAGGATCAAAATAAGAAAAATCACTATGCTTAACTTGTAAGAACACAGACGGATTGAAGTAACATAAAAACAGGGGTGGCGTACTCCGCATGCCAGCATGTTTTAAAGCTTAACTATCAGTTTTTAAAGATTTTCCAACTTAATACAATGCGTAGGACTGTTAAAACAAAGATCCAATTGAACGAACAGACGAATACAATTAAAATGAATACGATCACAATATAGTAAAAAATGATAACTTTTAATTTGCGAATTTCACGAATATGAAATTTAATAAAAAAGAAAAGGTAGGGGAGGTGGGGCTGGAGGGACAAATTCAGGTTTTCTTTTATTTTCTATAAAACTTTCACAATTGAAATTGTTTCTAAAACAGTTTATAAAGCATTTCATTGTCTATTATAAGAATATAGTAACAAAGATGTAACGCCAATAATTTGTTCAGTACAATGAATTACGGTAGGGTAATCCGCTGTCCCTTTCTGCCCCATCATCGGGGTTGAAAGGGACATATGATGGGGATGAAAGGGACACAACAAATAACAGTACTTAATGTTGCAGCACAATTTTATTTGTGTGAAAATACTTTCCCAAACAACAGCATATTCAATGTCATATAAAAGAACAAATATGAAAATTATTTAACACTAAATGAACTAATATCGATTGGAAATTGAAATTGAGCATTCATCCTTGTTGTGCCACTCAATTTCAAAGGCGGCGGCAACTTTGAAACAACATCATTCATATCTACGATGCTAGTGTCTTCATTGTCAGGAAAACCGAATTTCCAACATGTATGACTTTTCCTAAGGAAAGTTACTTTCAGTTCGTCTGTTGGGATTATCAACAACCTTTCCGATTCTTCCAGATAATAGGAACAGGAAACATGCCAAAAGAGTCGCCAAAACGAACTCGTCGCCGCATTTATGCCAACCTCTGGTAATCGTTATTTGGAGTACTGATCATCACGAATTTATTTACACCTGATTTGATTTACACGAGGCGTGGTGATTATGATCCGCAAAAATTGTTTATTTCTTGCATTTGTGTGTTGTGTATTTTACTTTTTTGTTTTAATTTATTCATTTTGATTTGTACTTTACATTCCTTACTGGTATGCGACTACTAATTATTGGTGATTCGATGATGAAATACGAATTTAAGAAGTTGATGTTCCCAGAAGAAACTTTGATGATATACCGGCGTGTTCTAAAAGTGAATGGAATTAAAATCTTGATATCCTAACTGCCTATAAAATAAGTATTTTTAAAGTTAAAACGCATTATCTTCTCAAACGGTTGGTTATTTGACAGCATCGTAGATGGCTTCCAAATCATATAACACAAAATTCAGTAAGTAATTATTCACTTGCTGCAAAATCATATCATAGTCAGCTCTTACAAATGAAGAATGTGTTGTGCCAGGGAAGAAACTTCTCGGTCAGATTATGTTTTCTCTAGCAGCAAATATCAATTGTCATTGGTTCCTACTGTTATTTACAGTAAAAGATATAGAATGATCAACTTTTTTTGCAAAAATTTAGATGTTTATTCTGATTTTATAATGGTATGGAGAAACTTCTTTTGTAAACTTTTAAATATCTTTGATAGTGATGTAAGTTATCCTCCTCATAACACTCACATTGATAACGTGAATTGTAGGGTATGTGTTTGACTATTGAGAATTTTGCTCAACAAATTCTCAATAGTCAAAATTTTATGTCTTCCTTTGATATACTTGCCAGGGTTCAAAATTAACAGTGGTCTACTTGTCCAGGAGCGACCACAAAAGTATCTACTGGACCAGCGAAATACAAATAGTAGTGGTCCACTTGACCAGGGAAGTTTTATTTTCTGCTTTCCTTTCAGAAATTGTAAGCATCACAATTTCGATACCATAAGAAAGTTTGCACCTTTATTTACAATGTTTAGATTTTCATTCTGCAAAAAAGACTATGTTAAAAGATTTCTATAGCATTATAACATAGTGATTTTACCTCTTGTGTCATGTCGATTAAGAATTGTAAATTGACTCTATATTATCATGTTACTTTATTTTGTTTTTTCCCCTTTTTTTGTATTGTTTAAAATCAGGATGTGATAATGGACCACTAAATGTGTGCTGTTCTGGGAAATTTAGATTTTACTAGTCCATTGGGCCAGTGACTATTTTTCTAAATTTCAACCCCTGCTTGCTTTTAGGAAGCAAATTTGTAACACTCTTGTGGGTTGCAAATAAATAATTACATGTGAAACTGATTTTTGAAAGTTAAGAGAAATAAGTTATTGCTCTACCTTTCTCTGCATACTTACCTCACAAAATACTTTTTTTATGTTAATGTACTTTATTTTACAGCTGCTGTGCAGAACTGATGAGGGCAGTTTTAAATTCCAATGCTTGAATTTTTGCAAGTCTCTTGGTGGCAATTTTTTTCATCAGAGACAGAAGACCCACAAAACTAAGACTGATCCATACCTTATTCGAATGCGAAGTGGAAATCAATCCTAGTGTATGCTCATGCAGTAGTTCATTTCATGCTACAGTTTAAAAGTTAAAATGCATTTTTTGTTCTTTCTTTCTTTCTTTTTTTTTTTTTTAAATCTTTTTAACACAATTTTTAAACACACCAGCATTAACAGCTGCCAGTCCTAAGCCTGGATAAAGTGTGAAGGAAAATTGTACAACATTTTAATTAAATTTGTTTGTAGGTATATTATAGCAGGAAGAATTGGTTTTAATTAGTGCCAACCATTCTGTTGATGTTTTTCAGTTTGCATTGGAAGAAATTGAATTTCAAGGAAATATACATAAGTAGTTTTAATTTGCTGTCAAGTATTACTATGAAATTTGAAGAAATCCTAAGATTTTATCACATTTTCAAAGTGTCTTGTTTAATATTAAATCATTTCTTGCTTTTACAGCTATCCTACGACCTTTTGTTTTGAGCCCTAAGATCCAGAACTGGAACCAGGAGTTTCAATACAAGGATTGGTCCAATCCCGCAATTTCCTTTTCAAGTAAATGTTTGTACTGAGTAGCATACAGCAGGAAGATTTGGTTTTAATTAATGCCATCCTTTCTGTTTGTGTTTTTCGGTTTGCATTATCTCTTCAAAGTTTCTTCAGAGAGCAGTGGATGAATTTTGCAGAAGCAGCTTTGAATCTACATTGAACCCTTTAAATTGCTATCAATAAATCACAAGTATAAAAAACTATATATATTTGATGCACTTCTATGATTGTAACATTTTTTGTGTATACAATATTGTAATAAAGTATGATACCCAACATTTAAAAACATGGACTCAATTTTGATGCAAAAATAAATTGAATGGAACTGTCATTTGTCATGTTTGAACTTTATGCAAAACATTGAATTTATTTGTTCAATTATGTAATATGTGTGAAATAATGATGAATTCTTATAAATTACAATTTAGTAAATTTGAAAAAGTAAATTGTATTTCAGATTGATTTGAATAATCATGAACGGGAACAGGATTTGTTAATATTCATATTGTACTCAGTAAGATTTAGTTAACAGTGACTAAAAAACATGTCTTTAATTTTAGCTAAGAGCAACATTTTCTTGTTAAACTAATTAAATGCGGTAGAAACTTATTATACCTCAAGGATTGAGGGATATATTTTGCACTTGGCTCATAACTTAACCATGGTATAACATTATTCATTATTGCCTTCCCATTGGGCAACAAATTATAAAAATTAAAATGAAGAAAATGCATTTTACTTGGGTGTTAATGTTTGACAGCTGTTCTTTACATGTTATATTTTTTCCCCGTTATAGAACTCGGGCAAGAGAGGAGAAAAATTATAGGAACATTACATGAAAATTCCAACTTTGTTTTGTACATGCATATTAAGTGCTGTCATAATTTCTTTTGTTGACTAAGGTTGCAGAGGGCTCAGGGCGATGAGACCCCTAGACCTGGAGAAAGGCACCCTTTTCAATCTTCAAAGTAATTGTGTGTTTAGTATTATAATTTGCATCTGCAATAGTTAATCAAGCATTCTTTCATAATTTAACACATATACATTACATGATATCAGGCCTGGCTCCTGGGGTAGGCAATCGCCTAGGGCAGCAGATTTTAGGGGTAGAAAATTTCAAAGTTGAAACATTTTTTTCTTTTAAATATGAATAACTGTTTCAGAATCATAAGATTCACTGCTTCAATGCAGAAAAAAAAAAAATATATATATATACATTTAAGACTGTGTACCAGTGCTTGAATATGCTAAACATAGTTTGGAATTGAACTAGAAATTCAATTTAATTTTAGAGGTGGCAAATTGCATGATTTGAAAGTCTTTTGAAAATATTAATATCTGTTTCTATGGCATAAGATGCACTACTTTAATGTTAAAATTGAAGTGTGTACCAGTGCTTGGATATGCAAAAATCAGTTGGGAATAAAACTAGAAACTCGCTTTAATTTTAAGCACTTTACTATTATTTTTATTTTATTAATATATTATTATTTTTATTATTCAATGGGGGGGGGGGGGGAGGGGGCACTTGTCAATATCGCCTAGGAATGCAGAACTACTAGAGCCGCGCTACATGATATAAAAATAGTTTGGCACAATTCTTTAATCTTTTTGCTATCTACATAAGATTTAATTCAAAGGAAGCTGTAAAATGAATGAACATTATGGTCTACAGGGGTCTGGCCAGAAGATATTTGGGTCCGTTAACGGACCCTTCACAAAAATCCGATCAACCAAAACGGACCTTTCACAAAATCCCTATCAAACAAAACGGACCTTTCACAAAATCCCGATCGACCAAAACAGACCCTTCACAAAATTCTGATAAACAAGATCGGATCTTTCACAAATTGTTTTTTGAAGGAGCAAATCTGAAAGCAAAGTAACGCATATTAAACCGATAATTTTTGGAACCTTTCTTAAAGTCAAATTAGAGGGATCAGCTTATACAAAATCTGCTAATTTTGCAAAGAAAAAAAAATCAGCACTCTTGTGATGCTCCTGCAAGCGACAAATTGCTACTGCCAAATAAATATAATGCTTGTTGTTTGCTTCTTGGAAAGAAATTAACAGCTGGAAATAAGTTTGGTTTCAAATAATTTTGTTTGTTTTATCACAGCTAATTAGCAGCGGTGTTGTTGTAAACTTTTCTGAAAAGGCGTTTGGTAAGCACTTTTCTCCCCCACTGATGATTTAATAAACAATAATAATATATATCAGCGAAATGAACTTAGAACTGCAAAGGGATAGTAAGGGTGGGGGAAAAAATGTGATCGCTTCAGATAGGGTTACCAACTTTAAAATTATCGCCATTTAGCGTCTGGCGTTAAACCTTTAATGACGACTTGATTAGAAAATATTCTCATCATTTTACCAGCTTGTCAATATTTGCGTTTCTATGGTGCGGTGTTCAACTGTTATTTTGGGAGAAAATTATATGGGTTTGATTTTTCGATGCTAACAAGAATGATTAACTTTAAATAAACTGTTTTACTTGTTTTTTTTTTTCTTTAGATGTCTACATTTTTAAAAATACAATCTTTTAACATCCAATATAAGAATCATATTTTGTTCATTTTTCAAGCTAACTTCGTTTTATTAGGATGCAAATAAATGAAAAGTCTATTTTTGTTAGAACACGCACTTCAAGTTTTTAAAGCAAAATTCCATTTTCTTTTATGACTCAAAAATTAAAATGCTGAATCAATGGTTTAATTTTATTTTTGCTTAGCTGTGTCCACAGATATTAATGATATGTTTATCATAGGACTCTAAGATGCAATTTAAAAATAATTTTATCAAAAATATTTCTTTTACAAGCCGTTTTTATACCTTTGATGCCTTCACTTTGAGAATTGTGATCTCTTTGCATCCGCTATGGGATTTCGATTTTTTGAATTTTTGATGTTTAGTACGCTTTGTTAAGAAGTAAACAAATAAAATTTTATTTTTGTTAAAATCACGGAATTTATAAGTTTTAAGCGAAATTCTGTGCAATTTTAAGAGTGTCCTGGGTCAAAAAGTTAAATGCTGAACCCCCCTCGTCTGAATTTTATTTATTTATTTTTTTCTTTTGTTACAATTGTTTTAAATGCTGTACAGAAATATTTCTAGTATAATTTAACATAATGTAGAATGGTAGATAAATATTGCTACTTGAGTTAGCGATGCTGCTCCCCCCCCCCCCGCTAAATACTAGAAAAACACCCCAGAATGATATTCTCAACATAGAAGAGGAAAACTCTCTACTTTAAGTTTAAATGATGTAGTTTGTGCCTGCTCTAAATTCTAAAATTTCGATTTAACAAAATTTTTTTTTTTTTTTTTGCGAAATTATTTTATTTTTCACAAAAATATTTCACTTTTCACAAAATTATTTTATTTTTCACAAAAAACGGACCCTGTGAAAAATCCTGGACAGACCCCTGGGTCAATAGCCAGAAAGTATAAAATTCCATGCTGAGAATGATAGTATGACTAAAAACCAAATGTTCTAGAAGAGAACTTTAATGCCCCCTAGTTGTAATCACTAAAAGTCCCTAATTTTTTTTTTTTTTTTTTTTTGAGCAATCACGATTGCTTATTGTTCTCATTTGACCGTTTTTGGTGTCCGTGCCTTTTTCAACTTGGACCAGAAGCCTTTGCAGCACCACCGCCCACCGTCCTCTGATAGCGGCGCGGCTGCTCCGGTTTTGAGCTATCCGCTTCTCATGGTTGGAGGCGTCCATGTCCTACACACACGCACATTCACACACACACATACACGACTTCACACATACCTACGTGCATACACACAGGTCTACGCACACACACAACTATGCACTAGTAACCGCCCAGGAGGAGAGGCAGACTTGGGGGGACAGGAGCCGTTTCTAGAAACAATAACTCCAATGAGTAGGGTCCTGTCTCAGTTCGTGATTGCGAAAAACATAATTTGAATTCAAAATTTCAGAATTCAAATTGATTTTTTTTTTTTTTGTGAACAATTTTAAAAAAGTTATTTTTTGTGTAGTCTTATAATTTTTTTTCTTGTCTATCCAATAAACAGACATGCTGCAAAATTTTGAAATTTGATAGTGAGCAGAGTTATTATAGGGGCTCATGTGAACAATTGAAGACTTTTTTTTTTTAATATCATAAAGTAAAGAAACTTAAACAAAAATCTCAAAAAATTCCATGACATAAAGAAAATATTTAATAGACGTTTATGGGGAAGTTCGTCATTAGTTCATAGACTAGTATGCATCTAACCTTAGTAAATGGGATGATTTAAGAAAATTCTTAATTCCAATTTCCATTATTTTGACCTAAATTACCCTCCATCTTCATTTCAAATTTTAGCGTTTACACACTTTTTTTTTTTTAATTTTCTACAAACTACCTTCAGTTTCCACTAGTACAGCGCTGTACATATATAAACAAACCATGTCATGATTCACACCATGTGGTATATAAACCAATCTAATAAAATAATGTGGTGTATAAACCAAAATGTAGTTCAAGTGGTGTATACCAGCTAAGAAAATGTATATCTGAAAAACATAGAGCAGATCAAATTCATCTAAAGTCAAACCCAGTGGCGAATTTACCATATGTCGCAACTGTAAAGGGGATCCGAATGACGCACAAAAGTGCACATGATAAGTGCACTATGTTTTACATAGTTTTGTTTTAGAGAGAGCCTCCAACTTTGTATTCTGACGGGCCCTAAATCTAAAACCGCAGCTGGTCAAACCATCTATTTTTTTCCCCAAAATTAGGGCCTGGTTAAGACATCAGGAAGCCGTGTGTAGTCAACTCTTACAATTTTAGCCATTGACGAAATCAGTTTGAAAAAAAAAAAAGCCGTTTGGGGCCACAGCCTAGTTGACCTATTCAGTAATCAGGCCCTGCTTGAAATTAAGTGAAAAATTAGGTATACCAATAATTACCAAAAATCGCAATCATGAAATCGAAACCTTTTGAAAAACCGCGATCAAAAAAACGAAAGCTTTTCATACACGAGTATAAACTTAAAACATTTCAATTTTCTTCATTTTAGTCCATTTATTTCCCCAAAAATGCAGTGAAGTTTTACTGATTTTCTTCAGACCATCTTACTGACCATATTCCTTGAATAGAGAGAGAAAAATTACCTTTTTTGCGACCTATATAAACGGAATTTAAAAAACTTTTATTTTCTAAATGTATTCATTTTCTGTTTTTATATTCTGTTTTGTTCTCAATTCCAGCGCACGGCAGTCCAGTTCCTGCACTTGTTTGCAATTTTTATTTATTATTATTTTTTTTTTCAAAGATGTCCATTAAGAATGATGACGTACCCCTTCAGATGTTACAGAGCATCCACAAATTGTCCAAAACTTCTAAAAATCTCAATGGCGCAGTCTGCATCGTGTTTTTTCTCATTATCGACGGGATCCTGACTATTTACGCCATAATACAATTTCTAAAGACTTAGTGCAATTTTTTCTAGCCAAGCCACTATCTCTTATATCACTTTTTAAGTTAGAATTGAGGCTTTACCCCGAACCTAGACTAGTATATTCCTTATCACAGTAAAAAACAAAATAGCATAAAATGTATTTTTTGCATTCAGTTTTAGGAGCCCTGCGTTTTCAAAATATCCTGCTTCTTGTTTTTTAGAGACGGGACGTCAGTGTATATGTGTGTGTGTGTGTTTTTTTTTTTTTTTTTTTTGAGCAATCACGATGGCTTATTGTTCTCACTTGACTGCTTTTGACGTTCCTTTGATTTTTCCCACCACCACCCTCCGCACCATCACCGTCGACGGGCTCCTCACGATGCTGCACCTCCCGCGAAAGCCGTCTCCAGGTTGCATCCATGTCCTACACACACGCACATACATACACATACACCTACACAAACACATACACACACGCATACATACAGATACCCACACATACACACACAAAAACATCAACTACCCACACATTCATGTCTGCACACAGACACAAACACATATGCCTACACACACATACACCCCCCCCCCACAGACACAAACACACATGCCTACACACACATACACATAACCCGTACACACAAACACATACCCCTACACACAAACACACACGCCTACATACACACACTCGTGATTGCGAAAAACATAATTTGAATTCAAGATGTCAAAATTCAAATTAATTTTTCTTCTTTTTGGGGGGGGGGGGGAGCAATTAAAGGTATTTTTCAACACTCATTTGTGCGCAAGTGATTTTTTTTAAATAAAAATTTAAAATTAGGATAATTTTATATTCTCAATTAGTTTAGATTATTCTGGAGGCCAAATAATTAAGCATTCAACCTTCATTTCTCGCGACATATCATCATCGTGAGCACATGAGCCCTAAAAATTGGGGGCACAGAGCCGCAGTCCCATCTATAGAGTCCCTATATAAAGTGAGTTTGGAGCATTCGATTCTTTCCCTATCTGACGATGCTCATGAAAGCATTAATTAAGATTTTACCAATTTTTCTCCGTTTCTTGTTCATAATTATTATTTTAATTGTCATTATCTGATTTTTAAGAAAAAAAGACTCTGCGAATGACCTGCTTGATCTGTACAATCAAATCACAGAAAACACCAAAAATAAATTGACATAAAACGTAAAAAAAATAAATAAATAAATTATGCGATGTTTTCTCTTGTTTACGATTTTTTCAAGACTTTTTTTACGTTTGTGAAAAATACTAATTTAAAAAATATTATTAATGTGAAGAATTTCTACTTATACCATTTTTAACTGTGACCAAGTTAAGTGCTTGTTCTGTCTTTATCCACATCTTTGAAGTGAATAATTAGAATCTTTCAACTGAGCGATAAGTTGCCAAATATGGTAACCCTGCAGTGTTTCCAGTTCCTATTATTAGTCAGACTACAACCTTTCCTACATAATGATGCACACAGGATTTTCCTAAAAATTTCACTAATACAAAGTCATTTGTCTGGATATTTGTTTTGTTCACAATAAATTCATCATAATCATTTGTTGAATCCAATGCTTGAAAGCTGTCGTCATCATCACTGTCACTAGATGAGATTGTGAGAAGCTTCCGTTTTATTCGTTTCGGACAGTCTTTCTGAATATTGTAAGAAGCACATTTACTTTTGCCTTTACTAGCAACTTTTGCTAAACGTTCTTGTTCCACTCTTTTTTTTTTTTTTTTCCAGGTGTGTCTGTCAAAATTCGGGACGAACCCTTTTTTCGACCTCTACATGCCTTTCTTGGTGCAGCCTTAGGATAAGGTCGGATCACTTCTATAGAGAGATGCTTTCTATCATTAAAAGACGGGACTGGCACTGCTAAATCCAATAATGGTTTCTCGACTTCTTTTGATGTACCAGGTTGCGATACATCATTTTGGCTGGGAAAAGTTTCTGGGGCTATTATTGGGTTTGGTCTGTCTGTAACGTAGGCACTCAAAAAATCCTCCTCAGTAAAGATTTCTTTATTAAAAGGATAAATGCCACTTTTATGAAAACCGGACTGAATGTTCAATCTTGTGAAGGCCAAAGAAAATGCAATGCCTGCAAGTTCGGCCACATTATAAATGGTTATGGTTTTGCCAGGGTTTGTTATCATCCAGTTATTGGCAGCAGCATTGTATCTACCTTTAAATGGGCCAAAGACAGAAACATCGAGTGGCTGCATTCTGTGGCTACAATGAGGAGTAAATGTCAAAATTACTATGCCATTTTCCTTGGAAAACTTTATGATTTCGACACTTATATGTGTTTCACTATTGTCTATTAGTAACAATATTGGATTATCTAGGGTACAGAAAGAATATTTGGCAAGGTCTTTAAGAGCTGCAAGAAAGTTATCACATGTCATCCATCCAGTCTTATACGCCAATCCAAGGCTCTGTGAAGGTGCACCATGAAGCATAAATTCCTTGTAATTGGTTCTTGGAAAAATAAATACAGGTGGCAAAGTATTTCCTATGGCATTTACAATACATAACATAGTAACGAGTTGACCCCTTTCGCCTGATGTTATTTGTGAAACCTGCTTTTGACCACATTTTGCAATAATTTTGGGCGGTTTATGTACAGTTGTAATCCCGGTTTCATCAGCATTATAAATCCTGTCTGCTGTAAATTTGTAGCGATTTATTACTTCTTCAAGTTTCTCATAGAATATTCTGACATTTGAAGCATTGAAACTTGTTGCTCGGGACAGACTAGTTGGCTCAGGAGTACGGGGAGAGAGATCCCCACTTCGTTTCATAAATCCCTTCAGCCAGTCATAGCCAGCTTGCTTTGTGCTTTTCCAAACATCCGGAATCAGTGGCGATTCTATAAGCAAAGCATATTCATAAGCAAGTGTCCTGGTTTGCACAGCAGTTAATCCATGACTAATTTTTGCAGCTTTAACTAAATGAGAAGCTAATTCAGTTTCTTGTTCATAAGTAAACACTCTTCTATTGCCAATGTTTGGCTTGTGAGTAAATTCTTTAACTTCTCCCATCTCTTTATACATTTTGATTTTTCGTGCTTAATATGATTTAGCAATCCCATATTGTTTAGAAACTGATCTGATTGTCCATGAACTAGAACTTCATTTACAGCTGCTTTCATCTCAGATCCAGTCTTTCTGACTCTATCTGTTTTCCTTTTGTAGTTACGTACCATATTCGTAACTGAAAAAAAAAAAAAACTGTAAAATTTGTATGTCTTAATTTGATTTTATTAAATTAATAAAATATACCTGCAGTTTAAAGTTATTTAAATTATACATTAACAAAGCATTTTTTCATAATTTATTATTAAAATTTTAATGCGATATATTAATTATTGAAATAATTAAAAAAAATTTTTTTAACATAAGCATAATTTTTCTGGGGCTGAAACCTCTGGATCGGGGCTGTCCCTTTCAGCCCCAGATTCATACATTACATACACCACATGGCTGCTAAGCCTAACTTTCTGTCCTGTGAAAATCGCTTATCACAGATTTTTAGGTATTTAATGTACTTTTAATTAACACACAAAGAATATTTCTATAACTAAATACACTTAAGTTCTGGAACAAAATATAAATAGAAGTATAACTTACTTTTTGATGATGAAAATTAACTTCAGTATTTGCAGATAAAAATAATTGTTATGTTGACAAATTGACTTGGTCTACCAACTATAAACATCTGTCTCCCTCTGTTGGCAGTAAATGAAAACTTTTATTTACATCAGGTTTTAAGAAATATATAATGTCCCTTTCAGCCCCACTTTCCGCTATAAATAGCTTAAGGTCCTGTTAAGTCTAAATCTAGCCCTGGCTCTCTCACAAGGTTTGTATTCAATTTCAGAAATAAAATGAAGGAGTTTTGAAGGAGTAAAATGAGATTTCGAAGGAGTATTAATGGGATGTCTTAAAATGATGTTGCAGTTTTTTTTCAACATATTTGACCCCTTTTTCCTCTGTCAGAGTGTCACCACCTTACTCCTCCTCTTGTCAAATGTCATATTCTTTCTAAACATATCTTTATAATAACTGTGATGTCAATTTTTGTCACCTTCTCTCTTCCTCTTGTCGCAATTTCATGAACCTGTCTTCTCCTCAAGGCATGACATCGCTTGTGGATGATCCTTTTTACAATATTATAATTGCAACTCACAAAAATTGCTTTTTAACACAATCACTTCATATAGTATGTTTACTCATGTATTTTTAAATATTTAAATAATAATTAGACAAACTGACTTTTGCTGCTGAGAATGTGATGGAGGGAAAAGCAATAGTCATAAAGAAATGGAAGTACGTCATAAAACTAGGAAAAAAAAAAGAAAGAAGCATCATTTAAGCATGTTTTACTTCACTTAATGTCTTAGTCATCTAATAATATTTTCACCTTCAACTTTTATGACTTCTATGATCGATTTGTAAATTACATCTTTATGAAAAAAATTAACACAATCAATTCGCAATAACTCGAAGTTTTTATCAAGCCTTGATCCCTTTGTCTTTAATTCCATGTTAATTATTCTCAATAACTCGAAGTTTTTTCAAAGATGACTAGAAATTTATTTCGGAAGAATGGGGGGAAAAAAGAAACAAACAAGTGACTATGAGATAAAAATTCATTCACCTTCACTTGCAATTCCTCATATTAGACCTCTAAATCAAGGAGAACTCCTGTTGAGCCAATGTACGATAAAGGAGTTACACATGTGAAAATGAATATAGCTGCTTTTAAGCTGTCAAGTTCTCAACTCAACTGATTCTACCTTTATTCAAAGGCTGAACAAAGTTAAGGTGCGTTTCCCTTCATTCTTTAGTCGGATCATTTGCTGATAAGTTTCTGAGAGAGAGAGATTTGTCTTTACTATTAAAAATGTCTGAGTGAAAGCTAAAAACCTTAGATTTAGAAAGTAAAGTAAATCCTATTTATGACATTGAAAGGAATCCAACAATCAGAAAGAAAAACTCTTCAAAAGCGGTACGAATCTATGAATCCGAATTTGAAACGAATAAAGATGTGCACCTTTCTTGATGTAGAATCAGCTCTATTCAAGTGGTTCCAGCAGTATGGAAATCAAGACCATGCCATTCCTAGAAGTGGGTCTTTGCTGCGTGAGAAAGTAACGAATTTTGCTATATTACTAAACATAGAAAATTTCTATGGCACTGCTGGATGGTTGGAGAAGTTCAAGACCAGACACAACTTCGTCTTCAGAACAATTTACGGAAAAACTACATATAGTGCGAAAAACTTTTAAGTTCAGTAATTTTTTATGGTGTATGTACATATTAGTTAAAATATTTGATGGTTTATAATATTAAAATGTCTAAAACCGAAACTAGCGGTAAATTGAACTTACAATAAGTCGAAGTTTTTTGTCGGTCCCTTTAGATTCGAGTTATCACGAATTGACTGTATACGAAATTACTACCAAATCTCCCTTATAACTTTGCCCTTGTGACGAAGTTAAGTTGTCATTTGAAGGATTTTATGTTACTGTCATAGAGGAAGATTATGTAGTCTTGAACAAAAAAAGGAATTTTGAAGGAATTAAAACCAAAATCAAGGAGTTTGAAGGGCCATTCAAAATATCTTTCTAAATGAAGAAATATTGGAGGAGTTTTGAAGGAGCGTAAGAGCCCCTGTCTCACAGCTAGTCTCAAGACGTGCGTACTTGTGTTACTGCTTCATTTTTTAGTATCTTTGTCGTTATACTCACTTTCCACTGCTTTATCTACACTTCATGCAGGTAAGAAAAAGGACTTTTCACTTTTTAAGGATCGTATGTGAAAAATTCTTTGGAAGTGAGTCTGTTAAACACTGAAATTATTTAGAGAAAGTCAGACAAAAAGTGGTCTTGTAAGGAGTTACTGTATTATGATCTGATCATATATCCAATAATACATAATATAGAACTCCTAATCAGTGAGCCAAGACTTTAGAAAAGTGACTTTATATGTAGGGTGACTTTATAAGCGGGTGACCTTGTATCGAGGTCTGACTGTAGTACAAAATACATTTTACAGAAATATTTTAGTTGATTTTAAAGAGAAAAAAGCTTACATAATATTAAAGTTCCAATAACTTTATTTTATCAAGAGTATGCAATGATCACTACTTACAGTTCCACAGCAGGTAAATAATGTGATGAAACTTTACAATTGATGGTGAAAATCAGCAATATAAAAATTTGATTAACAAAAAACACAAGATACAAACTTTGTATAGGTCTCTAAAGAATAACACACAAGTTCATTCTTTTAATTCCTCTAATAAACAGTATGGCTTTGGATGCTTGCTGTCTGGACAAACACAATAGTCATTAAGGCTCTCATCATCTGGTAACATAGCCTAACTTCTCGATATTTTTGGTGACCACGCTGAATACAACATTTGCATAACCTTGGGATCTGACTCTTGTGACTAGAATTCATAAAAAAATATATAATTTAGCTTTAAACAACTAATGTTATACATGTGTGTGTGTCAGGGTTTGCTAATATATATCATGATGTATATCACAATATATGTCTGATATTTATGTTTTGGAAGTACGACATTTGCGATATAAAAATTAATGTATTTATCAAAAAATATTATTATTTAATTACTTTTAAAAATCAAAAATAATATAGTATATTTACAAATACAAATACAAAAGTGACGACCAGCAACAGGCTCTGGGCCCAGCTAGACTGGTCCTAGTCATTGTACAATCCCCAGTGAAGATCAATGGCCCTCTTAAAACTATCTACTCCCTTGCTCATTACCACCTCTTCCGGTAAGCTATTCCAAGGTTCACTACCCTGCTAAAATAATAATTTTTCCTAATATCCATGTTAGCCTGAGGTTTAAATAATGATCCCTTGTCCTGTTTTCAGTGCTAAACTTTACCCCTGTAACATCTTTCATTTCAATAAAATTAAACAACTGAATCATGTCCCCTCGGTCTCTTCTTTGCTCAAGCCTGTACATTTTTAGCATTCTAAGCCTGGAATCGTAGTCTAAGTGAGAAAGTCCATTTATTAGCCTTGTAGCCCGCCTTTGAACCCTTTCCAATACATTAATATCTTTCTTAAGATAAGGAGAATAAAACTGAACAGCATACTCCAAATGAGGTCTTACCAAACTTCTATTTAAGGGCTAGGGTGCATCATACGCCCCATCAAATTTTTTTTCGTTTACAAATGCTTTGTCCCTAAGCTATTTGTATTCTACATACAAAATTAATAATTTGTATGAAATTGTTCACACTTTGAACAATATCTATGTGTGCCACCTGCCAACTGAAAGTTATGAAAACTCAGAAAAATAACACGTTAAGCATTTTTTTACATTTGTTTAGTTACTGAAAGAATTATTTTACTTATTGAAGCAAATTTACAGTATATTTCATAATATTACTTTGTTAATTATTAAAGTTTGGCTTGAAAGTTAGTTTTTAATCAATTTTCCTCCTTTTGAGAAGATTTGGGAGTTGTTTTCGATCATGCTCAACTACTTGTAATATATTCTGGTAATAATCTTCAGTTTTGGCTGATATTAAAAAGTCATTCTTCAGCTTTATTCCTCGCTCAGCACAATCATTTACTACATTTATTCCTTTCAAATTAGTTTTTGAAGTCTGAAATGAAATACAATTTGGCCACTGTTTAACATCTTCCACCGTGACTTCTGAATCTAAGTTCAAAATTAGAAATAAAAACCAGGAATCAATGCCAACAAAATCAGACAGTGTTGATGATGAACGAATTTCTGTTGGAAACTTTGGTTTTCCAAATCCCATACCAAATCTGTGTTTTAGATTAGAAAGATTAGCTGGTCTAATGGCTAACATACTGTCAGCAAGAGCACGTCGGTTTGCTATATCACTCTACAGTGCTAGAGGTACAGTTTCTTCTGTCAGATACCAAAGGTGATTTTTAAAAGCATTAATTGCACTTCTAGAAATTTCTGAATTTACTATATTTTATAAGTAAATAAAAGAATTCAAGTCATTCCATGGTGCATCGAAGACAGAAGTGCACGTCATCCACCATGAACTATATATACCAAAGTGACGAAATTAACAAAATTTCTAAATTTTAAAACTTGTTAATGTGTAGTTATTGTTCCAGTTGGCAGTTCTTGGATTTGATGTTGAAATAAGCAAATTTTGATTGAATAAATTAATTTTGCCATCCATCATGCTTTGTGTAAAGCTCCTGGGCGTTTAAAGTCGACTGCAGTTATCTCATTTAGATCGTTTACTAAGAAGAAAAGTCAAATTTGAACAAATTCTAAGTAGTCACCTCTGCAAAACATAACATTTGATTTAGCTAATGTGATAACATTGTTTTTGCACTTGTCAATTAATCTTTTTGCGGACTCACTGAATGAACTGTCATCAAATTTGAATAAATTTATAGGTATATCAGCGTCACTCTCTTCCATAAACTGCAGTAATGTATAATGGTTGAGAAATCTTTTAAACAGATATGTGTGGTGACTTCGATGCTTCAATTTTTAAATCGTCAAACACATGTGACAATATAATTTCTCCAATGTGGTGATGGCAAGCTGACCATAGGATAGCTTTACCCAAATGCTTTTGAATAACTACACATGCTGCAGTTATATGTTTTATCATGTGAGCCAAAGGTTGCTAGACGATAACTTTTCATAGATTGAAGAAAAGCTTAATCTTCTGGATTTTTTATAAGGCATTCTACATTTTTAAGCCATAATGAAAATGTTTTAGCTATTTCTTCTTTCACTTTCTTTACTTTATTAATGAAATTTGTTGTATTTCTTCTTTGAAGAGGAATTGTTTTTAATTTTGTGTTGTCTTCATGAAGTTTTAGTATTTTCTCACAGGATTTACATTTAGTAATCTTTGGAATGTTTGCTTTTGCATAGAAATCGGATATTTTTGACAAGACAAGTTTTGAAGACTCTGGTAAGATTATGATCGGCACCTTTCTCAATATGATACATCAAGCAGCGAAGCACTTGCAAGCTAGTGGTTAAACGTGAACTCTTAAATTCTGAGTCCTCTTGAGTTATTCCACTTCCAAGTCCAAATACCATTGAAGATTGTCTGGTTTTGACTTTTACCTTTTGTACAGATGAATAAGGCTTTCTTTGTGGAGAAAATGTCACTGATTCAACAGCAGCTGATTCACTCATGTTTATTAAAAGTTTTCAAAATATGTTACTTTCAAAAATTCATACACCTTATGAATTAAAATAGAATAGATTAACTTGTTTAAGTGGTTTATGACACACATATGCATAGAATAACAAGAAGAAAACTTAAAGAACTAGCATTAGTAGTTGTATGATAGAAGAAAATGGTAGAAAGTTGAAAACAAATAGTGAACCTGAACAGTGAACAGTTACAAAAGATGTTATGTAGAGTTACTGAAAATATGGTAACAGTTAAAGTTAACACAGGTACAATGTAAATTAAATAATTAAAAAAATATTTCCCAGTATTGCACTTTGAGTCACATTTGATGTTATAATTGTTCATTTACCTTAAAAAAGAAACTTCTTGCTTGAGGTGGGATACCTAAATTAATTTTGATTTTCATAAAAATTCACAGGAATGCTATCTAGTGGTATGAGAACATTTTTAAATTAGGGACAAAACAATTTTAGACTAGTTGGGCAAATGATGCACCCTATTAAGGGCAGAACTTCTTTAGATTTGTTTGAAATAGATCTATTGATAAACCCAAGCATATTATTGACTTTGTTACTAGCAATGCTGCACTGTTGACTAAACTTCAAATCTTGACTTATTAAGACACCTTTGTCTTTTGTACCAGCCCATGAAATTTTTTTTTTTAAAAAGAAGCTATTAGCACAGATGAAGTAAACATATGGAAAGATATTGAACCTAATGATAGGGACAAGAAATTTTGATGAATACGTTGCCGTTTGTGTTTTCCAAAGTATTGAGGTAATATATAAAGAACATACTCATGTTTCATTAGATTCAGAATCGAATTCAGAGGATGACCTTCAAAAGAGCTGCGAAGTGACTTTATTTCATATGGGACTAAGTAATGATAAAAAATACATAATGGAGTTTAATACCGATGAATGTTTGTTTGACTGTTTTGAAAATATTGAAATGGTCATTGCTAACACTACTGAAAGTGTAAATGAAACAATCATCAGTAAAAGATGTTTTTTTTTTCAAAGTCTTAAAAATTAGTTTTATCTCTAAGAACAAAAAGTATGATAAACCTTAGTAAGTTTTCATTAAATAATCAATAGTTTGAATTATTTAACTGATGTCTATTAGGGTTCATACTCTGTCTGCATCAGAAATGAAATTCCTCGATATTTTCAGGTATTCTAGACATTTTAAGAAAATTCCAAACTAGCTGTGAGATTAGCTAAATATGATGTTTAACTGCGAAAAGATAAAGTTAAACATTTAAAAAGATAAAAAAAAACCATTTACACCACAGGGATCCGAGAAGAAAAAATATACATCTGAGAAAAAACTTAATTATCTTTGCAACCAATTATCTTTTAAGGCAGACATGTGACACACTGAAGGAGAAAAATACTGAAATACCACAGCGGCATCACATACCATTGTATGTCAAATAAAAAACTGATATAACATACCACAGTGTATTAAAAAAGCATGAACATTTCAAAACAATCAAAAAGACTTTAGGAATTTCAGTCATTAATAAATCAGGTATTTTTTTAATAGCTGACAAGACTATAAAACCCTAAGGGAAAAGCCAAAATAAAGAAAAAAGAAAGTACTAATCAAAAAAGAAAAGAACTTGTAATTTAGATTTTCCAGAAAGATTTCTAGTGTTAAATGTTAGTCTTAAAGAATTTAAGAACATTGAGTAAGCTAAATTACACATTTCATAATTTACTTTTGCTTTAAGTTCTTACAATTAGGGTTTAATATCGCAATGCAGGAGCCACATAGTCTTCAGAACTTAAATAAATAAGAAACATGTATTTGGTCTAATTTTGTAATAGATTCATTTTAAAGAAAAAACAGCCAAGAATGATATAGTAAAAATCAAACCCTGGTAACAGTGCAATTAAAATTTAAGTTTTTATAATAGACTAGCAAAAATACCCGGCGTTGCCTGGGTTAGCAATAATTATGAGAAACAATCGTTACTTGCCTTTGTTTTGTGTTTTAAGTGAACGAACTTAAAACACACCTTTTTGACGTGATTTAAAATCTACCTTCTTCCTTACTCATAAAACTAAAGTAGCAGTACGTAAAAAGAGCAAAATAGTATTCATTTAGAAACGAAAACACGAAATTTAAGCGTATACAAATTTGAAGAATTTCCGAAATATGAAATTAAACTTCACATGTTTAAAAAGATTTATCAGTTAATACTTATTTTTTTTTTACATTGAGTCTTACCTTCTCTGTATGTCCATTGAAGAACGAACTGTTTAAAAAAATGTAGCCGCGCGCCCTTGTCCCCTTAAACTTGCTTATTTTGGAAAATTTCAATTATTGTGGGTTCTTGATGCGATTTAAAATATTAAAAAATTTGCGGAAATCGTTTTGGGATACCTTGGATAATGCTCCCCCTACTTACTTTGTAAAACGGTATGTTATTAATTTTTGTTAAAGAGATATTGTCGTCATATGCTAAAATACTTTTGGTCACCATAAAATGGCGCTAAACAATTTCATCCGTAATGTTTCCAAAATAAGTAGTAAAATTTGGTGTTGGTTTGAACTTGTGCACAAAGTCACATTAATGGAAGTTTTTGTGCTGTTTATGGATTTGCCTAATTTAGTTGCTGGATTATTTTACAGTAAAAAAAGTTTTTAAAGATTCTTTGATTGGCGATATTTTGTTTACATTCTGAAAGCTGACAAACATTATTACATAGTCTTTGGCTTCAAAAACCGCGACAATTGAAAAAACTGCCAAATGCATCCGCTACTGAAATCTTTCTACATAAATTTTGGCAAGGTTTCTGCTGTTAGATTGGATAATGATTAAGTGTCCAATCAGCACAAATAATTATAAAAAAAACCCCAGTAATTACAATTGAAGTTCCGTTTAAATGGAATAATCAGCCAAATCTAGTTATTGTTAGCCAATCTTGGGGAAAAAACGTTACTTTAAGATTTGACTTGAGAAAAGCCTCAAATAGTCAGACGAAACACAAAAATATTCAACAATTCTAGCTTTGAACTAAGAGTTGAGATGATACACTAAAAAATGAATTGTATTGAGGAAAGCCTTCGAACATGGAACAAAAAAAGCCCATAACTCGTTTTTCATACATCTTAGAACTTTCTAACAGATGCCATCTTCAGCAGAAAAATAAGCGCTTTCGATGGACACATAATTTTAATATGTGCACGTATTTTTTAATCGTCATATTGGGGCATTTATGCGAAAATTTGGACAAATTAGAATAAAAAAGGAACTATCAATCGGATTTTTATTGAACTGGTCTACAAACCTCCCTAGTACCAAAAAGAACAAATGGTGAAAGTTTCAGCCAAATCTGCCGGGTAGTTTCCGAGATCTTAGGGAACAAATTTACCAAAGTCCATTTTTATATATATAGATTATCAATATGCATTGCACAAGACTTACCTAGGCTAATATACTTTCCTTAATATATATTTTATGTAACGCAATTCAATATCACAAAACTCATCAAAAGACAAAAATAATCATTAAAAACTTTATTTATTCTCTTTGGCATTTCCTGAACTTTTAGCAAAAAAAAACATTTTTTATTGCTCTTTTTGTGTTTTTTCAATAGGCCCTGTTTGTTTTTTAGAGTTTGAAATATGATTAGAGCAAGATTTCTTTATCAATGTTGAGGAATCAACACTATCATTACATTTTCGTTTGACTTGGTGCAATTTTACTTTAAACAAAACATTTTTTATCTGGTAATTCTTAAAAGAATTACGCGCTTCTTGAACTAAGACCTTTTTTCCACAAGTTTTTGATTCAAGCTGGGTTGAATCATTTTCATTTTTTTTCTTTTCACTATGATTTAACTTTTCAAGTCGGTACTTTGCCCTAGCCATCTTCATATTTTTACACAATGATAAATTTATAGACCCATTACGGATGTCCTCACGGTGAAAATACTCTACAGCCTCTTTCTTTTTGGGTTTAAGGCTACATTTAACCGTTTGGATAGAGTTATATGTTTTGATATCCATCCTTCCTGATCTTTTGTCAATAATGTCATTCATGGTACTAAATGAACCTTCCACTATGGGCCCATGAAAAATACTTAATATGGCTTTCATTATCTTTTCAAGTGATGGATATCTATTTGTTTCAAATACCTTAGTCCACCATTCATCAATCCAAACAGGTGTCTCAGCAGCAGGAAGGTAATCATCAACCTGGTAAGACCTTACTTCTTGCAGGTATTTATCAATTTCTTCCTGACATAGAACATTAAGAATTAGATTAGGTAATAGTTCTAACATTCTGATATTTACACTATGACCTTTCTGTTCAGGATTTAGGGCAGTGGCACAAATCAACACCTCATTGGAGAGTGGAAGCTTCTTTTTCAAATAAATGCTACAAATGAAGTAAACATCTCCAAGTCTGTTTAAAAAATCATCAGTAAGAGTTTGATTGCATCGTTTTAAGGTATCTAAAGCTTGAGTGCTTATAAACATGTCCTTGGGTTTCATGAGGTGCTTTTTCTTCAGTTTTGAAGAGCTTTAAGTTCTTCACCACTTTTATATTTATTAATTATCTCCGGTTTATTGCTGCAACATAAGAATTGCTTAAAAGCAAGTAATTGCTGATCAAACAGTTTGTGGATCATTGGTTCCTTAGTTTTAAACAGACGAACATATTTCTTAAACATTGGTAACACAGCTGAATACAATTGCATTATTAGTAGTGTTTTCTTCCTTTCGTAGAACAACTTATTAATAATTCAAGATCTATGCTGCTTACCTGCTGCTGTTGTTGGTTGCCTTTCTGAAAGAGATTTTTGAATTTGCTTCAGTTGAATATATTTATCATCTTTTAATTTTATATTACTTTTTGTACACACTTATGATTATAGCATTATATGTTGTTCTATCATCACTATTAAAAGTATGAATGCATTCCACATTCTCAATATCTCTACAGTCACATCATAGCAACTGAGCCACCTGTGTGGTACATAGCATGATGGCATTGAGTATTTAATGCCCAATACTGAACATATGTCCTCCAATTTATTTCTGAAAACTGGCAACCACTTAAAGCTGTTGTTCAAATCAAGGAACAAACCTTCAACAAAAAACTGAAAGGACTGGCAAAATTTTTTTGTTGAATTGTGGATGTGGTGACAGGAATCTCCGTCTATATCAAGAAGATGGTTCACTCTTTCATTTTGTACACGAGTTTCAAAACCTTGTTTTGAGCCCCGCATTACAGAACAAGAGTCCATTAGAATTGAAATGAGGTTTTCATATGGTATACCATATTCAGTGAAACAGGAATCCACAGCACAAAATATTGTTTCAGAATCAACAGAAGGTAAGCTTAAAGACTTTAAATGTTCAATGATCACTTGTTTTTAATCTTCACAATAATAACTGACTAGAACAGTCAATACCTGGAGCAAATTGTTACTCGTTGAATCATCAATATTCAGCAAAAACTTTATTCTCTGAATCTTGTGTATGGTTTCAGACAACATGGTTTCAGCCAAACCTAACCTCATTTTCATGGATGCCGAAGTTCTGTCCATGAATAAAGATGACAATGCTTTCGGATCTCAAGCTAGCTCCTTTGCAAGGTTAATTAACACTGGGGCAGCAGTGAAAGGGAGACTATGTTCAGCCAATGTACCAAGTACATAGCTTGACTAACTAAAATACAATCCGATATCGGAACTGATGGTTTTATAGGTGGTTGAACAGTAATTATTTTTCCTTGATCTATCTTAATTGCAGGGATTAACCCATACACTGTATTAGGAGCAGGATCGGAAGAATCACCAAAAAAAAAATAGATCGAGCATAGGTGCTCAACCTGGACTCTACTTCTGTCACATGCTTCTTACTGAGCATGTGCACTTCAATATTTTTGCACCCTTTATTTCCATAATCTATTTTCCAATTACAAAAGATGCAAATTGCTTTCCCAGATTCATCAATTTTTCTGATACATTCAGACAAAAGCACTTCTGTTTTTCCGCTCTTTAGGGATAAAGTAACAGTTCTGTCCATTCAACTCCATTGAAAGTTGTTTTTTCGATCTTCGTCAATTTTTTTTAATTCCAAATCAGATTTGGAGCGTTGTACAACAGACAAGCGAGAGATTTCCGATAAACATTCCTTTTTGCAAGAAATTCAAAAAAGATAACCAATAAAATTCAAACTTGCTGCAAGAGCAGTGTCAATACACAGCTGAATTCGTACAACAAAGCAACCATTTAGTTTTGTTTAGAAAGGATCTATTTCACCACATAACTCAATAGATCGTATTTGAATTTGACCAATAACAGTTCGGGAGAACGCTGCGTGTTCTACCCACTCGAATAACCCGTTCCTTAAGTAGAGAATCAGCCGATGCGCAGTAAATAGATTGGAATCAAGTTAAATCGATCATAGCAAAGGAAAACGCTGAAACCCGTTGGTTAAGTAGCCAATCAACCGCTGGTGCGCAGAAAGATGCGCAGTAAGCATCACACAATAGATTGCAATGAAGTTCCTGATAGACATCGGTAAACGATACTTAACCACGTTCTCATTTCTAATGTAATGTAATATAAAATTTACTTTATTCAAATTAGATTAACTTCTCACCTCTTTCGGCACGTGTAAAGTTTCAGTTTTAGGTTGGCATCCTTTGATGCCCAATCATATGCAAATGAGGCAAGTATAAATAGTGAACGATTCCAATCGTTCTCTCTCTTCTTTTGTGTTCGTCAGCCTCTTGTGAGTTAGGTCCGGTAGGTGTTGGGGATATGCGAACTCTGCCTCCACTTATGGCCAGGGTTTATTCTTATAAACTTATTTTGTTAGTTTATTTATTTTAGTTTCTATGGACCAATAAATTTTAGGTAAGATTTTAAACAAGTTTCCAATGTTCATTTCTTCACATTAACATTTGATTCTGCATCTTCCACTGTGTGGTGTTATCTCTGCTTGTATAAGCATGTAACATTGTTGACTGACTTACGGAATTTAGCCTTTCGGCTTTTCGTTTAAACATCGTAAGTTATCACTTCCAACCACAGCGCATGAAAACACTGAAACCCGTCGGTTAAGTAGCCGATCAACTGATGATGCACAGTAAAGTATTCTAGCTTACGGAACTGAACAAAAGCTTGCGCTGCAAGATTTTTTTTCCCTTCACAGGGGGAGGAGGGATATGGATTTTCACCGAAAATAAGTTTTTACTTTTCAAGATGACCGAAAATAAGGAATTCCGTCAAAATACAGAAAAATCTGCTTTAAGGGCAATTGAATTTATTTGTAAAAAAGGCTAACAAATAACTCACCATCCCTGCCTTCACCTTGAGACACGACTTTTTGATCAACGAATTCGGGCCTTCTTCCGATCAACCAGCCAGTGAACTTTTGGAGGAGTGAAGAAGATTCTGGAACAAACATGGAGACTCGTCTTCGATGCCTGAAATATGAAAGCTTTTCAGATGAATGATAGCAGTTCACCAACCATAGATGTCAAATAGTTGAAAGATTAAGTTTGTTTCAAGTTTTTCAACTGAATAGAACAAGAGATATAAGTGTTTCTAATTTAGCAAAAATACTAGGCTGAACTCAATTCAAGATACTGAGCTAGAGCAAAATGTTACTACATCAGGGCCGATCCTAGCAGGTGTGCAGAGTGTGCACTGCACAAGGGCAGCCGAAGCAAGGGGCGGCCGTAGGCCGCATCATGTAGTTCTAATAATCAAGAAAAATTCCCCGTGGAATAAATATGCTGAACTTTAAATATTCAATTATCAAAGTAAGTGTCAATTTCCTGACAGCATATAGCATAGTTTAAGAAAAATAGAATGATTGGGAACATTGTTTTGATTCATTGTCCATTAATATTTACTCTTTACACACATGCTTCATTTGGTTGCAAAATTTGTGACAGAACCGGTAATCAGGCATGGATACAGGGGAGAGAAAATGGCCCCCTCCTGAAGCATGAAAGGGTGCCTTCTAAAAGGAGCACCAAGGGCGGCCACTAATGTTTACCCCCCAAGCTTTTATAGACCTAAACACTGAAGACATTTTTTATTTATATATAAAAAAAAGCTATACTGATTAGATGTTCTCATCATAAGCATTTCAAACAACAAAATCTGCGTTCAGTAATCGTGGATGCGTGGGAAGAAAGTGGAAAATTGCGACTTCTTTGAGAGTCAGAGCTAAAATTTTGTAATTTTCCCCCTTTACGGCAATTTTTTCTAATTAGAATCCCGAATGAACTGCCCGGTTTCAATTAGGAGAACAGGGCTCTTGTCCCGGGTAGTAAATTGAAACGAAGATCCAAAAGGATGCCATGACCTCCTTGACGAGACTAAAGAAGGCTTAAATTGCGTTTCTAGGACTTTAATTTCGAAACATTTCACTGGTTGAACCAATGATCTTAAGGAATCCCAATTAAGTCTCTGATTCATCCCTTCCACCTTAACTTAATCAAATATAGCCTAAAAATGTTGGCTCCGAAATCTAAAATGTATTTTTAGAGGACAGCCTTTCCTAATGTCATCAAAAATTGCTTAATGACATTTTTCGGATTTCTTTTTCGAAATTTTTGCAATGGACATTTTGCGATACTACCAAAGACAGTCTCAATTAGCGTCTTTAGAGAAGCACCTAATCCCACCCCCTCTCACTTAATTTATTGAAAAACAAACTAAAATTGTGTTTTTCAGACATTAGTTTCAAGAACTTTCGGAGAAGGACCCCGGATCCCGCCCTTTTCTCCAATGCATTCACCATACCTCAAAATTTCATTTTTAGACGGTTCCGTGGGGCCACAGAACCCTTCCTGCCTAAACTAGCCTGAAATTGACTTCAGCTTCTAAAAACAGTTCGTGAGGGCACACCGAACCCCCGCCCGCTCTTAGTCCCATCGTTATCAAACTGCCTAAAATAAGTTTTTGGGACTTCAATTTCTAAAAAATTCTGGAGGAGAACTGCTTGGCTTATGTAACTTTTTACCGCACCAGGGCATACCTATCAATCGTCGAGGTGAGGTGGATAAAAGTCTATAGTTGTATTTTTCAGATATTATTATCGAAAACTATCTGTAAGATCCGCCGAAGCTTACTATAATCCTTAACATGTCACCAAAGATAGTATAAAATTGCACTTTTAGAAACATCCGCTTGGGAGCCCCAAAACCGTTCCTTCTAAAATGATAGCCTACAATGGATTTTAGTTCTAAAAAATATTTCGGTTTGGTATATTTTCACGTTTCTCCTATTGTTTTTAAATATAGCCAAAAATGGGTTTTTGAAACAATAGTGCCGAGAAATTACCGGAGGAAAGCCACCAGATCCCCTACCGTCACCAAAGACAGACTAAATTTGCATTTTTAACTTCAATTTCGAAAACCTTCAATGGGAGATGATTGAAACTCCTACCCTCTAGCAACGTCAACAAAAGTAAGCCAAAATTGCGTGTTTAAAACTTCAGTTTCGGAAAATTTTCGGGAAGAGCGCCGATCTTTCATACGCTACGGTCACAAAAAATAGCTTCAAACTAATTTCAATTTTGAAAGAATTTATGGAAAGAACATCAAGATTACTATTTCCTTATACCCGACTCTTTTGTCCTTGCAACTGAACACAACCAAAGATTAACTAAAACTATTTTTCATAAGCCAATTTTGATAATCTTCTCGGAGCAATCGCCCCTCCCCTTTTCCCCCCTCCACTTCCCCCTCCTCCGTCCTTCCTCTGATGTCACCGAAGACAGACTATAAAATGCGTTTTTAAGACTAGTAAGTTTTGGTATTTATTACTTTCTTCAAAGATATAAATTGTACCTAAGGAGTTTCTTATTATAAAACTTTTCTTCTTTTTTTATAAGTTCATCATTCTTCTGTTTTTTTCTCCTTTCTTTTTTAAATTGGAACTTGGTATAGAAATTTGAAGAAAGATTTATATGGACGTTAAAGATTAGTCAAAATATGCAAATTACTCTTGAGGGGCGGCACATTAGACTTTGCACACAGGCGGCCGACACCCTAGGATCGGCCCTGTACTACATACAGTGTCTCCCAAAAGTGTTCGTACACCTACGACTTTCAATGAAATAGGCCGTTTTACATTGGTTAGAATAAATATTTTGGAATAGGTATTTTATTATAAGATCTATGATCTATTTTTAACAAAATTGCATGAGAATTTTTAATAAAATATTAAAACATAATTTTTAAAAAATCAAAAGCCAAAATTTGCCGGAAATTTTATCTCACAAAAGTCTTTGTACACTTTGAAAAAATGTCAAAAAATTAGTAAATAATCTAGCTTTTTACAAAGTTATTATTTAGTAGAATATCATGCAGTATCAACAACAGCTTTTAAACGTCTGGGAATAGATTTCATTGTTCTTTCTTTCTTTTTTTTGTGCAATTTCTGAGTAAGTGTTCAGCCGCACTTCGAGTTTTACTGTTTCTAGTTCACTTTTCGTTTCCATGGTGTATTTTCGTAATCTAGCTACCAGATATCTCCATATATGTTCCATTAAGTTTAAATCTGGCGATTGAGGAGATATTTCCAAGCTTAAGGACAATTTTTGAGGCACCAAACGCAAACGTGTGCTTCTTATCGTTATCTTGATAGAAAACAAAATTGTTTCTGATTACCAAATTTTGGGCTAATAGTTTAAAATTGTTTTTTAAAATATTTAAATGAACAGCATGATTTATAATTTCATCAAAAAATTCCAAAATTCCAAGTCCTGATGCTGTAATGCACCCTCACACTAAAACACCTTCACCTTCCTGATTAACTGATCCAACTAAGTTCTTAAGATTAAATTCCTCATTTTTTCTTCTACTTACAATTATACAACAATTTAACCCAAAATGTTGAATTTATTTTCATCTAAAAGCAAGACGTTGTTCCAAAACGTTTTGAGCTTATTTATCATTGATATTACGATGGAAACCGTAAGCTTACTGTTTTTCGCACGAACAAGAAAATTTCTGCAGGAAGAGGTCCCATTTAATCCAGCTAATCAGAGAACTTGGCGAACAATTTTAGGTGAAAATTAAACGTAAAATGTTTCATTCAACTCTGCAGAAACTTTTTCAGCACTCAAATGTGTATTTTTCACAATTTTTTTAACTGTAAACCTCCGATCATGCTTTGTCAACTTTGCCGGTTGACCTTTTCTTGCTTTGTATTTGGTCCAATTCTTTTCTTTAAAGCATTTTATCAAGCACTTTACTATAGGATGGAATAAATTAACTAATTTAGAGACATTTCAAACCAACTTACCTCCACTGTGAGGAAAAAATTCAAACTTTGAATGGTGTTTGTGGTTTTTTACGAATACCAGCCATTTTAATCCATTCCATAATCAGCCCGAAACCCCTTAACGCGCATGCTGCAGATGAAGAACGGAGTAGCTTTTTGCTACGTTGTAATAGCGCTTTTCTCCCCATTTTGCTCTCGGGATTTTAATGTTGTTTTTGCTGTTCAGCTTGCATTCGAAAATCGCTTCGCTTTATTAGTTTTTTGGCACTGAATTAAATAGTGCAATAAAATACAAGGTTGCTAATATATGCTGAAATATTTGTTAAATTTACACAGTACATAACTGGAAAATAATAAACAATAGAGGATAGGATGAAAAGCAATTATTTTTATAACACTAATTATTTTATTGATTTATTTTTCTATTTGCTTTTATCTCAGTATATCATTCTTTTCTTTTTATACACTTAAGAAATCAAAACTGTTAAATGTAAGATGGTCTACCTTTCAAAAGGGCTCAACGAAACATTCTTCAAACAATTGACTGATCGATCCAACCTGTGAGCAAGGGGAGCATTTGAATGGACAAAAACGCTTTAACTGTGGGAATGATTTTCTAAGCGGATAAAAAGTATTCTTCGGTGCCTTTTGATACATTGTGACCCTTCAAAATGACCAATAAATACAGAGACATCTCTTTGCTTTTCGGTTCTTTTATCGTAATTGCAATGACTTTTAAATCCCTTCTGAGTGTCCAGATATCAGTTGCTCAAGCGTGGGAAGTATTGTAAAGATAAATGATAACAAAAGATCAAAACTTGAGGTTAATCCCCTAGTTCCCTAAAGGATACTTTTGTGCATGCAACTAAAAGCCCCCAGCTGAGAGAGGAATAACAGAGACTGCCTGGGCGGATTCCCTAAGGAGATGTTCCCCTTGGTGTCTTGCGGTCAACCCTTCCACATTATTTTCTTACAACAAAACAGTTTGAATCAGAAAGGAATTTCAAAGCAAGCTTTACTGTTTGTATTTGAGAAACTGGCTTCAGAAGAAAAAAAAAAGAAAATCTTGCTTGAAATCGAGTCGGAGTGTTTTTCTTATTTTAAAACATATTTGGATAAATTTTAGTTAGTTTCATAGGATTATTTACCAATTAGGCAACTTGATTATTGAAAAGAAACCAAATATTTTATTTCTATTTTTAAAACCTCATAAAAGAAGGTGCAATTAAAACATTGGAGCTATTTTAAAACAATAAATAAAATCTGAAAAAGAAAGGGAGAAAAGGAATGTTTCGTTTCGTATGAGTAAAGCAAAAAGAACTCAAGATATTATAATTTCATTTGTACTGTAGTATATATTTTATGTTTTGCATGGTCAACTATTACGTATAATCAATGCGGTCGTCATAATTTTTGTTTGCGAAATTAAAAATATTCAAAACTGTATCACTAAAAATCCATCAAAGCGTGCCGTGAATATAAAAAGTTTAAATTTAAGTTTGAAAATATCACGATTTAAAAATAAATAAATAATAAAAAAAAATAATAGTATACAAATAAATAAAAAGCGTAGTAAACACATTATAATAAAAAAAAACATACTCGTACAAAATTAAGATGTGTAAGATAATTTTTAAAAATATTGTGTAAAATAAATTATAAAATTTGAGGATTATGAACAATTTAGTGAAGGATGCTGGTGTAAGAAGGTGGATTTTTGATAACAAGAAAAATATATTTCTGTTTATTTGCTTTATTCAGGCATAGAAATATTGTTAAATGTGTAAGGAAATATTTTCACACTTGTTCATCAGGAGTTCAAATGCCAGAATGCCAAGAAACAAAGCTTCCACGAAAAGATAAAAATATAATGCCTGATTATTTGAAGCATTATACGTGTCCCATCCAGGAGTACTTGAAAGGTTAATATCTTAGTAAAATAAAATAAATTACAACAAGTATCGTGAAATACTGTAAGTTACATCGCTTTTGTCTAAGCAAAAGAGCTTGATTACCGCTCCCCTAAAAGCACCAGAACCCAACAGAGAAGCGCAATATCAGGGTTCTGCCCCTGGAAGGATCGCCGACACATATTCGGCTGAGGCAAAAACTGTTAGAAACGCTGTGACGACACAGGTTCGTTGAAGGCAGTTAGGAACCATTTTCTTGCTAAGAGCCTGAATCGGTCGGGGCAGTATTAACACAAACTGCGCGACCGATCCTGTATCGGCCGGGGCAAAGAATGGGTTAAAGTAATAAACACAATATTAAGGAATAAATAAACAAAAAATTAACGGCAAATGACTTTACAGTGTCATTAAAATGCAAAAATAATAAAAAACCCACATATGAAAATTTTAATCATGAATTTATTCGAAAATATTTCAGTGTACTATGACTTTTGTGGTGTATTTTTTCTCTTTCTCTTCGTTTTTGAAAAATTTCAAAAATAAAATCTTGCAATATTTTGAAAAAAACTACTGGGTTGTATTCAGAATGGTATAGGAATGGTGTGAAAAAAATTGGACTTCATATTCAAATTCAGTTTTGCGTTATTTTGGTTTTACTACAATATTTCAAGGTGTACGAAGACTTTTGGGAGCCACTGTATGTTTGGAGACCATGAGTTTGGACACAACTTTTCAAATACATTAGAGTCTCGAAAATCCGAGTCTCGTAAGTTCGAGGTTCTGCTTAATCCAAGGTGCTTCATTTATATTTTAAGGTGAATTTTTTAGTTGCTAAAAAATGATTTTCATTAGAATCTGAAAATAGAACTCTTTTGCTACCGTAAACTTATTTAATTACATACAGTAAAAATGAAAAGGTATTGAGAGGTTGATGTCAATGACACTCCCTGAATGAAACGAAATATTCATTGACCACAAAATATGGATTGAGAAACACATCCAAGACAATAACTTGATACTTTAAATTAGCATTGCTTTGCCACCAAGAATGAGTGAACATGCTTTTTGTACAATAGCAGTCAAAAAAGTAGGTTCACAACTTTATGCCATACAAATTGTATATAAGAAATTTAAGCCTTATGCAACTAATCCTTTAAATGTTAGGCCGAATACATACATTACATGCACGCGTAAAAACATAGATACAGACGTTAAGACAAAACCTGATTGATTCCGGCATAGTCAAAATACATATTTGGTTGTCTGAAGATTTGCATGTATAAAATACAAACCGACATTGTGAAAAAGAAGTCAAAATTGGTTTTTAAGTAATTAAAAGTGAAATTATGCTGAAATTTGTGAGAATTTTTTTTTTGTGTGAAAACAATAGTGCTTTTTCTTTATATAAGGAAGTAAAAGGTGGTCCGCCTTATGTCTTGCAAATAGTATAAATATTTAGTCTGAAAGAATTTTCTGGATAATCCGAGTTTTCAGTAATCCGAGGTGAGGTGAGTCCCAATTACCTCGGTTTTTCGAGAATCTACTGTAATATGTATGGTCATGCTGCTCTGATTAGAAACCCTATAAGCAACTGCAGTCTTGAATATTAGTACAAAATTAGTTCAAACCCTGGAGGTGTGCACTTCCTAGTGTTTGTCTTCACTTTTTCATTTTGTTGCACAAATTTTACCAAATTATTTTTTTCCTAGGGTGGGAACAGGGCCGTCCCAAGATGGGGGGCAAGCGAGTCAATCGCCCTGGCGCCACGAAATGAGGGGGCGCCACAAGGTGCCACTCGTTTCAACAGAACACGACGACATTCAAACGAAATGAGGGGCGCAGCAAGGCTCCCCTCACCATAGAAAATGCCCCAGTTGCATAAAATTAGGGGCGCCTTGCGGTGCCCCCTCATTTTACACAATCAAAAACACAAAATACAGAATCATTGCAATGATTCTCTATTTTTTTTCCTAGGGCACGAAAATATTCCTCTCTCTGTCTCCAAAACATTAATTTCCTTTGCATCATTGAAGCAAAAATAATTTCTGAGAATATAACTGTTTAGAATCAAACAAAAGGCACTTCTCCTTTGTCTAGTTGTCACTAAATTTGCTTGAATTCTGCCCCTGCGTGCAGTGACATAACCAGAAAATGTTTTAAGAAAACACATTGAAAAAACAAAAAACAGATTTTTTTTTTTTTTTTGATCTGATAGGAAAAAAGGTCAAAAGGTGTCCAGTCAAAAGTTTGAAACTTCTAGTTTTGAAAGCGCAGTTTTAGCCTTAATTACGCGACTATAGGTCATGATTATTGACGTTAGGGAGGGAGCTCAGAAACTGTTTCCGATCGATTATTTTTTTTAATACATAGATTAAAATCAATTCCTTCTCCCTCTGCAAGTTTTCGAAATTGAAGTTTCAAAAATGCAACTTTAGATGAACTTTGAAGATTTCATAGATGGGAGAACTGGAGCATTTCCCAGGAAAATTGTTTAAAATTTTGGTTCAAAAACTTTAAGCCATGTTTTGCATTCAGGGACAATTCCACTTAATTTTTTTGTAAATGTTGTTTAAAAAACCCATTTTTTCTGTTATTAAAGAAAGGCGGTATGGGGACCCTTGCATGAATATTTTCTTAAACTTAAGTCTTAAAATGTAATTTGTAAGGCCATATTTTGTAATATTAGGGCCAGCGATTTTTCGAAATTAGAGCTCCAAAACGCAATTCTGAGCGATTTTCGATGTTGTTGACTATTTGTGGGCTTCTCCCTAAAACTTATAAATATTTGATGCAAATTAATAACATCTTTGTTTCTAACACATATGAAAGTTAGTATTAAGTTGGTACAAGTAACACCACAAAAGAACTATTGAAAAGAATCATTGGATGAGTCCAGATCGATATCTAATTTTGATGTAATTTACTTTGATGAATAAATTTTCTATTTATAATCAGCAATTTATTTATTTGTGTTCTTAGTTTGATCAATATGAATAACCAATTCAGTTTTAATTGTTAGTTTTTTATCAAGTGCGATAACATTTTACTAGATAAATATTTGGATTTTTAACATTTCCATTTTTTGAAAAGCTTTTGGGGCATTAGGGCTAGAGGGCGCTACAGTTGCTGGGGAGTGTTTTTGCTGCTCCTGAGATAAGTGATTTTTTACTGTAATTGTTTATTTTACTACTTTAGTTTCAGTATTTTTATTGTATTTTATCATATATTTAAGTATTCTTGTGCTTTTAAGTCTTATTTTTGATTTACTTGCTTTCTTAAAGTGTTTTTCTATTCTGTGTAGCTAAGCCTAAATTGTGCTGATTTCTTGTCAAGCCTGACTGCTCTGTTTAGGGTGTAACTTGTTTATTTTAATTTACTGCTTGTCTTAGGATTTAGTAATATTTGTATCTTTTACTTCCAATGCCTTCTAATTCTAATAATTAGCATTATTTCTCCAATTTTGTATTTTTGTATTGACTTTTTAAGTGTACCATTTTGAGCTAGAATGGGAGTTATATGCATAATGAAGGAGGTTAAAAGTGGTAAAGGGGACAAGTGGATTTCTTGTGACCTATGTCAGATGTTCTGCTTGTTTAAGGGGAAGGATGAGTCTGAGAAGGATTTCATTTGCACAAATTGTGTTGAACTCTCAGAAATCAGAGTTAGGATGCTTACTTTGGAGAGTGAGTTAGCATTAGGCTGTAGGTGTGTAGATGGGGTAAACACTCCAGAGGGAAAGAGGGAAGTTAGCAAAAAGGAGGTTGGCATTAGCTGTGTGTTAGATAAGGGGAAAATTCCCATAGGCGGATTTAGGACTGAGTTCCTGGGGGGCAGGATATTTTTTTTTAGCAACATTTTTATTGCCCCCCACTCCCATTTTTTTGTCTGTTTCCTGTGATGCATAAACGCATGCTTTATTTTTTTGTGTGTCGTTTTCATTAATGTGTGTTTTCATGCTGTCCTTTTTGAATTGACCTTAAGAGAGGGAGCTGGTATCAAGAGAGCGACGCAGGGCTCCCTTTTAAGTGGGAAAAATAGAATATCTCCAATTTTAGAAGGCCGGGGGTTTCTCCCCCGGAGGAAACTTTGTAAAATGGATATAAAGTTCTGCATTTTAAAGCCTTATAAAGGTTAATTGGATAACAATAGAAATTGATAACTAGATTATACAGTTGTACAGTATTGTTCAAACTTTGTAAGAAACAGCCATTTTAAGTTTGAAAGAAATAAAAAATTTTGAAAAAAAAAACAAAATAGAACCAACTTCAAAATTGCTCTAAAAAGTGAAAAATAATTTTATTCTTTAAACAACATCGATAATATTTTTAAACATAATTTTTAAAGTTGGCGCAAAAACAAAAAGTAAAATCCAGTGTAACCATATGCTTCGTTCATATTTTTTTCAGAAAACATCCAAAGTTAGGAACGAAACATTAATATCGTTACTAAAATATGCTGTTATCAATGCATAATGTATAAGGTAGAGAAGAAATTGGGCCTGTTTAAATTTATAGTTGTAGCTGAGTTATGGTTGTGAATGATTTTGTCTATCTTTTTTGCGCCAACTTCAAAAATTATGTTAAAAAATATTATCGATGGTGTTTTAAGAATAAAATTATTTTTCACTTTTTAGAGCAATTTTGAAGTCGGTTCTATTTTTTTTTTTTTTTTCAAAATTTTTTATTTCATTCCTTGTAGTATAAATATTTCAGAAATAGTAAGAGTTACATCACCAAACTTCACCTTATTTTTTTCATGAAACAACATACTAAAAAAATATATATAAACATGACTTAAAACTTTAAGCGATTGCCGCTAAAAAAATTACCCTTGTTCCTCTGTGGAATTCATTAGTGTGTTAATTTAATTATAACTATTTAAATATTACGTTTTCCCTAACTAATGTACATTCACAGCATACAAGTTGCTTGTGATGCAACCCTGTATCTCCTTACTTAGTCCAGATCATCTGTTATTGGCATAGTTGATAACGATAAAAACACTAAACTATAGTTGAGGCAAACTTAACCTGGTAGCATTGTGAAGGCCTAAGCAGATCTTAATCACATCATTATCTCGCTTCGAGGTTATGTTTACCCCGACTATAAAGCAATAACACTGAAGAAACTTGATGCTTGCTTCAGAGAAGCCTTCATTCAAAATTATCATTACAATTACTATTAATGTTACTGTTGTAGGGCACCAAAACTTTATAACAATGGGTTTTATATTTAATCATTTAATAGGGAAATTACTGTTTTTTTCCCATAACTTTTTTTCTATAGAACAAATGTGGTCAAACAAAGTAATGGTACCTAAGGTGAGCCATCCCCTATCCATTAAAAAAGGATCATCAAAATTGGTTCACTAGGTGAGCTGTGAGTGGACAAACAGAAAAAAAAAAAAAAAAACATACCGCCGAACTGATAACCGCCTCCTTTTTGAAGTCGGTTAAAAATAAACTATAGATTTCTCATTACAACAACCTTTTTTAATTATAAGTAGTGCAGAAAACGAAAAGGAGTAGAGGTAGTGTATAATTTTTTTTTCCTGGCTAAACAGATTAACAATATGCAGTAGAAATAATTGGAGCTCACTTTGCTTAGGATTTTCAAAGACTTATCCAATTATTTTCAAGGACTCTAGAATAAATAAAATTATTTAACGCACTTCATTTGTACTTTCCAGTCTCTGATATTTTAGTACTTGATTGTAAATTTTTACAGTCCTGTTCTAACTTTGTGAGAAATAGCTATTTTAAATTTAAAAGAAAAAAGAAACCATAGATTTCTCATGACAACAACTTTTCTTCAGTTGCAAGTGGGGCAGAAAATAAAAAGAAATAGAAGTAGTGTGTATTTGTTTCCGTGATCAAACAGATAGACAATATGCAGAAGAAGTAAAATAAAAGCAATCAATACAAAAGAATTTCCAAAATACTGCATTCGAGATTGAATAAATAGCAAGATATGAAACATATGAGTCACAAAAATTTATTTCAAATAATTTGTTACAAACGTGAGAACCATGATTTTTGCATTTTAATACAGGATGTGGTAAGGAGCTGAATTTGACATATTTTGGCATTCCTCCCCCTCTACCATTTGTTAGAAATTTTAAAATTTAAGGTTTGTAGCCACACGTTTCCAAATATTCAAGGTTTTCAAGCACTTAAAAATGAAATTAGTTTTTTCAAGCAATTTCCATTTTTTTAAGGAACGAATCATGAATTTTTTTTTTTGGGAGTTAGGGACCCACTTCAAAGCAGGGGCCCTAAGCAATAGCTTGTTTATCCTATAAGCAAATTCGGCCCTGTTTGTAATTCACTCTTTCCTGAAAATTTTTGCTTGATTTTTTGTAATTTTTACGAAAATTCGTCAGTTTTTACCGTTAAAGGATTTTTACGATTTTACCAATCTTTGTTAGGTTTTTATAGACTTTTATAAAATTTCAGCAAATTTTTCCAAAACTTTTGATGACTCAATTATTTAGATTTCAATAATGACATGGACTGACTCACTTAGATTTAGATGATTATGACTTACCTTACTTTTTAAACAGTATTTATAAAGTAAGTAAAATTGTACTCTCCCTCTAAGTAAAAATATTCACTTAATTAGAACACTCAGATAACTGAAATTTATTCAGTTTGCGGTAGTATTTATTTTCTCCCTCTCTCTCTTAAAAAGAGAGAGAGAGAGAAAAAAAAAACTGTTTTTTAGAATTTCTCAAAAGACGAATTAATCTGCTAAAAACATAAATAAAATGCACAAATATTCTTGAAATGTGGACACAAATCATAACGAGTAGATCGTTCTGTTAGCGCGAATGGGGGGGGGGGTCCCCTTTGCTTTAGGTTCTAATTTGTTAAATTAATCGTCAATTATTATAAGTGTTGCAGCTTAATGTATAGCTCGTTTAGCCTATATTTTCATTCATATACTTGCCCAAATGGTTCTCAGTCCAAAATAGTGAATTTAGACACATTTTCAGCACCCCAGTGACAGCTGTACTATTTGTATTTAATGTTAGTTCCCCCCCCCCCCATTTTCTTTTCTCCCATCAGAAAAAGACATTCGCTTTTCTCTTCGTTTTCATTAAACTATTCAAAAAAGAAAAAGTCATGATTTTTTGTTTTAAGATTTTGGAATATGTGTTGTTACTATATAAAGTCCTCCCAAAACTGGGGGCATTGCCTCCTATGCCCCCCCCCCCTATAAATCCACCCATGCCCTTCTAAACTATTAAAAAAAGAAAAAATAATAATATATATATATTTTTTAATTTTTGAAAGATGTGTTTTTACTACATGAAGTCCTCCCAAAACTGGGGGGGGGCATTGCCCCCCTCTGCCCCCCCATAAATCCGCCCATGAAAATTCCAGAGGTAAAGGGGAATTATTGCTGAGGCGACTGACTGGGAAACAAAGGGTATAATTTTGGGAGATTCAATGGTGCGTGAGGTGGGAAACTCAATAGGCAGAGTTAGACGTAAGGTGGCTAGATGTTGTTTGCCAGGGGCTCGGGTGAGAGATGTAAATTGGGTTGCTGAAAAGAAGGGAGTATTTAATAAAGAGGATGTAGTTACTTTGTGGGTGGGAACTAATGATGTAGGCCATAGTAACAATGATGAGTTTACAAAGGAATGGGATTCCCTGTTGGACAAAGCAACCAACTGTTCGGCAAATGTCCAAGTGGTTGGTTTGCTTCCCAGGTATGGAGTGCATAGGAGTTGGTTAAACCAACGGGCTAGGTGTATGAACTTGGTACTCAAGGAAATTTGTGTTAAGCGTAGTATCAGGTTTATTGATGTGTGGAGTAGATGTAAACGAGATTGGATTGCTAGGGATGGCCTACATCTGAGCTCTACAGGGGTCAAAATAGTTAGTGGTTTGGTTTTAGAGGCTTCAGAATCAAAAAACTAAGTTGGAATGGGGGGCATGGTTTAAGGAGCAGAATTCGAAAGGGTACTAACTATCGGGATTTTAGTAAAAACGGAAATAGGGTGGCTAATAAGAGAAAAGATTTTAACACTTGGGATTCAAACAAACGTGCAGCATTAAGTAAAAGTAAGATGGGCTTACTTAAGGTTTTTTATACAAATGCTCGTAGTATTAGGAACAAGATGGAAGAATTGAAAAGCATAATTATAGACGAGAGGTTGGATATTATTGGAGTTACCGAGACATGGGCTACCAAAAGTGATGATGATTTATTATCTATTGCTGGGTATAATTTGTTTAGACAAGATAGAGTAGGTAAAAGAGGTGGTGGGGTTTTATTTTATGTTGGAGACACTTTAATTTGCAATGAATTGGTAATTAATGATAAACCTAATGAGATTGATATGATTTGGCTGGAGTTGATTAGTAATAAGGGCAAAAAACTACGTTTGGGGAATATTTATAGGCCACCCAACTTAAGCCAGGGTCAAGACGAACAGATGTTTAGTATTATTAGTGACATTTCTAGCAAGGGGTCAGTCATCATAATGGGAGATTTTAATTTTCCAGGAATTGATTGGAATAATTTTTACCATAGTAATAGCAGAGAAGAGGATTTTTTGAAAGTAATTGGTGACTGTTTCTTAGATCAAATTGTAACTCAGGGTACTCGACAGGACGCGATTTTAGATCTAGTTTTCTGCGACATGGAAGGCTCTGTTCAGGGGTTATGTGTAGGGGAACACATTGGAGATAGTGACCACAACAGTATTAGGTTTGGGATTAAATTTGATATGCACAAAGTAGAGAATTTTAGGTTTGTGCCCAATTTCTGAAATACCGACTTTGTGGCACTTCGGCAGAGTTTGAAAGCAGTTTTTTCTTCTGGATTGGACAATAGCGATGTGAATCTTCAGTGGGCAGAGTTTAAGGAAAATCTAGCGAATACGGTTAGGGATCATGTTCCTTTTAGGAGAAAGGGTGTCAACACTAAAATTTGGCCAATGTGGTTCTCCAGGGAAACTAAAGACGCTCTAAATTACAAGCAAGCTGCTTTTCATAGGTTTAGAGAAACAGGTCACAGTGCAGATAGGCTCCAATATTGTAAGGCAAGGCGTAAATTTAAGTATTTGGTACGGATTCAGAAAAGAGAGTTGGAGCAAAGACTGGCAGATAACATAAACAGGAATCCCAAGAGGTTTTTTGCATACTCTAATTCGGGGAAAGTTCGAAATAGTCATATTGGGCCACTGGTTGATGAGCACGGAATTTTAATTCAGGACGATAGTGATATTGCTAATGTTCTTAATAACTTTTTTTCGAGTGTTTTTAACGATAACTGTATCTCAACAGTTGACACCAACAAGACACAAGCTATAGTACAGCTTGAGGACTTTGTATTTTCCAGGGATGACGTTTTACTTCATTTGAAAAAAATTAAAGAGACTAAGGCTCCGGGGCCAGATAATATTTATCCGAAAATTTTAGTTGAATGTGCAGAGGAATTAGCAGATGTAATCGCAAACATTTTCAATGCTTCTTATAATTCAGGGACAGTGCCAGAGGACTGGAAGCTGGCTAACATTACACCGCTCTTCAAGAAAGGGTCTAAAGGGAGTGCGGGAAATTATAGACCTGTGAGTCTAACTTCGGTGGTTTGCAAAATTTTTGAAACATTGATGAAAATTAAGATAGTAAAATTTCTAGAGACTAATAATCTATTGACTAGTTTTCAGTACGGTTTTAGGAAAGGTAAATCTTGTGCAACTAATTTATTACATTTCTATGGCAAAGTTACCATGGCTTTGGACAATAAGAAGCCTGTAGATGTTGTTTACATTGATTTTCAAAAAGGTAACGATAAGGTACCGCATGTTGCTCTACTTAGCAAATTAGCTGATATAGGAATAGGAGGGAAAACTTTCATTTGGGTAAAAAATTGGCTGACCGGAAGGAAACAAAGAGTAGTTGTAAGGGGAAATTATTCTAATTGGAGTGAGGTCTTAAGCGGGGTTCCTCAAGGATCAGTGTTAGGGCCTGTTTTGTTCATTGTCTTTATGAACGATATTCACAAAAATATTTCTGGGAACATGAATTGTTTTGCTGATGATGTCAAAGTTATGGGGACTGTAGAAAATGAAGAACAAGCAAATCAGCTGCAAGAGGATCTAGATCATATTAGGGAGTGGGCTGATAAATGGGGTATGGCTGTTAATGTTGGGAAATGTCAAGTGCTACATTTAGGGCATGGAAATAAGTGTACAAGTTATTATTTGCAAGGTTCAGTCATTAGTCAGGCAGACAAAGTTACTGATCTGGGGGTCCTAATAAGTCAGGATTTAAAGTTTAGCCAACAGTGCAGCATTGCTAGCAACAAAGCCAATAAGATGCTTGGGTTTATCAATAGATCTATTTCAAATGAATCTAAAGAAGTTCTTCTGCCCTTATATAGAAGTTTGGTAAGACCCCATTTGGAGTATGCTGTTCAGTTTTGGTCTCCTTATCTTAAGAAAGACATTAATGTATTGGAAAGGGTTCAAAGGCGGGCTACAAGGCTAATAAGTGGACTTTCCCACTTAGATTATGATTCCAGGCTTAGAAGGCTAAAAATGTACAGTCTTGAGCAAAGAAGAGACTGAGGGGACATGATTCAGCTGTTTAAATTTATTAAAATGAAAGATGTTACAGGGCTAAAGTTTAGCACTGAAAACAGGACAAGGGGTCATTGTTTTAAGCTATTTAAATCTCAGGCTAACATGGATATTAGGAAAAATTATTATTTTAGCAGGGTAGTGGAACCTTGGAACAGCTTACCGGAAGAGGTGGTAATGAGCAAAGGAGTAGACAGTTTTAAGAGGGCCATTGATCTTCACTGGGGATTGTAAATTGACTAGGACCAGTCTAGCTGGGCCCAGAGCCTGTTGCTGGTCGTCATTTTTGTATTTGCATTTGTATTATTGTTTCACAAATATTAGAAACATGTTCATCGCTTGTCTTTTAATTTGTATTATGCATAGCCCTCTGATTGTTCAGTTCATTAATATGTAAGAAATTCAAGTATGTATTATGCACTGATGTTATATCTAACTTGATGTTTCTGTTTATATGGGCGGGGCGCCAGGAAACTTTCGCCCCGGGCGCCGTCAGAGCTTTGGACGGCCCTGGGTGGGATGAGGATTTTCATATCATTCTAAGCTAAGGAGTGCTTCTATTAAATTCTATTTTCTACAAGAAGATAGAAGGATTTTCATTTTGCTCTTATCACAACGAATATTTTAATCCAGCTCTTCCTAGCAGATGATTTAAGTTTACGCAGTCCAAATAAGATTGCGACGCAATTTCGGGGGTTAGTGATCTTTAGGGAGCAGGCGGCAGAGCACCTTAGCTCCTTATAAAAAAAAAAAAAAAAAAAAAAAATAGAGAAAGAGAGATTGTGTTTGGATAATTGAAAATTCAGTTTGTTACAGATCAGATAAGAGGCATTCTGGAGTAATAATTAAATAAGTCCTTGCTCCGAAAAAGGAACATTAAGTTGTTGATAAAATCAATTTGTTGCTACAAAATGATTATTGAAAAACATTAAAACATTGACAGTCCTAATATTAGTTGATGACAGACCCAGGAAAAAGGAAACATAACAAATTTCTTTGAAAAAAGGTAAAAATTGAAAGAATTAAATACAAAAGATACAGAGTTATGAACGAAAGAACTATTTTTAGCCTTAAATTTTGGTATTTATTATTGAATAACAATACTAACCTTAAAATTTTAGTTTTATACATAAGTCTAATACCTTCATTGGATTTCAATTCTTTCTATAGCATTAAAACAGAAAATACTTTAATGTATTTACGTAAACTATTCACTAATATTAAGATAAAATATGTTTAAACAATAAGTCTAAGTAAATGAATTGTTTTTGAAAATGGTTTTCTTCTCAAAAGAACAAAAATAGTTTTTAATTTCCATTTTCTGTTTTGCTGAAGCTATAACTATGTAAGTTTTCTCTAAAGAATAGTTCCAATTAGAATAGGTTGGTGGGTCAGTTATGCCACTTTTAAACAGTCTTTCTCTTTGGGACCCAGAGTAACTGCCTGATTTTGAGGAGCCTAATGGCGCCCTGAACACTGAAAATGTTTAATTTTGTAGGCACTAATCTTCTAATACATTGCAAATGTAAATATCCCGTGCTTGCTTAAATGCTATGAGGCACTTGTATTGTTACCTCAAACAATCTCAATTTTATAGATGCCATAGCTGTCAATATTGAAAGGAGAAAATTAGGGAGACTTTTGTATGAATAAAATTAACTTTCAAAGTTTGAGTGAAAAAAAGAGTTTTAAATGCTGATTGCTTGAAATTTAAAAAACCTTTTTAAAAAATGTTTTGTAAGAGGCATAAATTTTTCTCTTGCATGTGATAATAAACACTTCTTGTAGCAGATAAAATTGAGGAAGATTGGAGAAAAATGAAAAACATTTAACCACTTTTTTTTTTGAAAAAAATTGTTTTTAAGAGGGAAAAAGAAATGATAATATTTTAAAGATGATCGAACAATCACAAGTTTCAAAATTGTTCACGAAAACGTTTTTACGGGATTATGATTTATAAAAATTCCTTCTCCAGGGAATTTTGTTGTTTTGATGAAAATTCGGGAGGCATTTACTTTATTAGGGAGTTAGGAAGAAGGTATTAAAATTTCTGAGCCTCCCGAATGAAATAGAAGAGTTGACAGCTATGAGATGTTATACCAATTTGAAGAAATGGCCCCACGAGTACTTATGAGCACTTGTGGTGGACTCGCATTCATTGCAATCACAAGACAAATCTGATGTGGCATGGTTACCAAAAATAGAGGGGGGAGGGGGGGGATTTTTCCAAGAAACGAAATAGCCTACTCAAAAACTTATGCGTTTTTGCAAGATAAAAAACTTTTGAAGAAAGAATAAAACTGACAATGAGTCAACATGTGGGCATTGTAAGTAAATTAAAGAATAAATAACATACTCTGAACCAACAACAAATTAATTGTTGCTGTCACAATGAATGAACCCTCCATTAGGCAGACTAGGGCTATTTATATTTTGAGTGCTTTAGAGAGATAATGAGAGAATGACCAATAAAGCAGTAATTTGTTCAAAAATGATATAAATATGCATTAAAAAAATATACAGTTAGCCATGGAAAAGATGTTTTGAAATGGAACGAATTTCAAATTGATTTTGGAAAAACTAATACAAAATTAAATGATGATTCACAGGAAAAAAAACCCTCTACACTAAAATGTTAAGTGATACAGTTGTCATTAAATGTACTATTTTTACGTAAAGTATACTTGGTTGCTGACAGTGTAAAAAGCATCTGCTTTACTATTTCCATTTAATTCTGTAAATAACCAATGGAATAGAAACCTATAGTTTTAATGCTTGTACTTGCTTTGAGAACTTCTAAGTTACATAGCTGAATCAGTTTCTGCGTCTGGGTAAAATTTCAGTGATAAAATTAATTTCAGAAATGTCAAGATTAAAAACTTAGAGCAATGCATACAGGGGGAGGTCCATGGGGGTCATGGCCTCCCCCTCCTCCTAAACTGTCGATAATATTGTCTATTCATTGAGCTCAAATACTTTATGAACAAAATGTAAACAATTCCAGTAATTTTTTCAATTCAATAACTATTTTTAAATATAAATATTTGGAATAATACTTCCTTAATTGCTTATTGAATTAATTAATAATATTTATTTCCCAATAGGGGCCTTATTCTTGACCGATTGGATGGTTTTATTGACACCCTAGGAGTTTTAGAAACGTTTAGTTCCCAAAACCCTATGTGCTTTAGCATGATGCCTCTAAAGCGGCAGTCTGTATTCGCCCCTGAATGCCTAGGATAAATAATTTATAAAAAGATTATAACTAATCAAGTCAATAAAACATTTTAAGTTACCAAACACAGTTTCTATGCAAAAATCTCAAGAGAAAAATAAAGGATTTTCAGATTTTTACTAAGTTTTTTCTGCTCTTTTAACTATCGAATTTCAAGTCTTTTTTTTTTTTAAATGGTCAAAATATGTAAACATCAAGATATGGAAAATAATTAAAATGAAAAGGGATCAGGACCTGATAAGATCAACTCGTGTTATAGCAATATTCGAATTATCGGACTTATGACGAATTGACTACAGATTTAAATCGAAACCCGATAAAGATAGAACTATTCCAGCTCAATCAGAAGAATCTCTAATGATTGAATTTCAATTACTGGGAGGAAGTAAAATTGAAACTTTAAAATTGGAAAACAAAACGAAAGTACAGAGCTCTTATGACGAAACTGCATAATTTTTATTCATTGCTTTTATTTAAGAGTCAGTTTAAAGACATTATCATCATATTTAATTCTACAAAAGTTTCCTTTTTTCTTTCGTAGAAATGACTTCATTTAAACAACTAAGTTTCTATACCTCCCAATCGGCCATTTCCCAAAATTTGGATAATTGCGCTGCAGCACTTGTGTCTTTGATTTTAAAAACTTGCTGCTTTGTATGATCAACAGTAACACATGCAACACAACTTTACTGAATAGCTATGCACTGAACCTAACTACTTATCCAAGAATTTGCTGAGTTTCGGTGGTTAAATAATTTATCTTCAAGTTATGAAAATGAAGAGTTAAAATGATAGCTTCTACGAATTTACTTTAAATCACTGCTTTGTACCAATTGCCTCTTTTCACATTGACAAAAATAACAAAGTGGATCATGACATTTTTTTCTGGAGCAACTCTTTACCAAAATGATATATATTAAGCATTTTAATTTCCAAAAAAAAAAAACAGAAGAGTAGAACCAATATAAAATTGAACTTCATTGTAATATATATTTGAAATCTATAAAAGCTTTAATTTCTGAATCTTACTTTCCAGGCATAATGGGGATATGAACTGATCCATACCCCCGAACGATGTCATTTCCAAAGAAGTCAATGCCATACATGCTCATGACCAACTGAGGCCCTAAAAAATATATATATATAAAAATATAAATCTCATATAAAAGTCATGCATAAAAGAAAAAAATATCAAACAAATAATTGCAGAGCTAGTATTATTAATGGTTTAAAAGCCTAATTAACATCAATTTCATTTCTAGGTTAATGAATTGAATTTCTAAATTCAATTCGGAAATCAATTTAATTTTTAAGGATTTTTCAAAAATAGTTGCAAAAGTTAATTTTTTTTCAAGAAAAATACTGTATTTCACATCAACTATTAAAAAGATTCCTCTAAAATGTTATCTAAACAGCGTTTGTTTTCATTTTATGTCATGAGTCTGAAATACAGTTGCGCACATTTATTATGAAGCCGTATATGTAGTGAACTTGTATATGTGATTACTTTAATAAAGATCACATTTTACTGAGTATTATTCAACTTTTTATAACAAAATTATGGTGTTTTTTCTTCTTTTTATGTCTTTTTGGATTTCTCTATAAATGGGTACGACTGTATAGTACAAATTGTAATTTTCATGATAACAGAAAGGGGTGGCACAAACAATAAGAATGAGTCCTCTCAGATATTTGAGCAGATGGCACCTTCCTATACCTTGTCAACAAAGAATCAGCAATGTGTTTTAAAAGAAATCAATTTCATTTTATTTATTTACTATCAAAATTACCCAGCATTGCTCAGAACAAGTTTAGCATTAAATTGAGAAATTCAAAAACTAACAAAAAAAATATTTAAGCTCAAATAAATTAACAGATTAAAGAGTATTTTGAAAATTAAAACAATGATTTATAAAATTTTGATGAATCAGTGTTGCTAGGTGTGAGTTTTTTCCTTATGAAAAAGGCAAGAACCAGTTAGAGTTTTAATTTGATTTATTAGGTACTTTCAATCTGAATACCTTACACATTCAGTCTTTAGAATTCTCCTTACAATTTATCTTTAATTAAAATTTAATTTTAAGTGTATCCATGGTTGCTTGTGCCTCCCTAACATGAGCTTGTGCCTCCTGGCTATGTCTATAATTGCCAGCAGATTAAAGAAAATCAAGATTCTTTTGAGATTGGATTTCTTTTATTTAAATGGGACTCTTTATTTTTTTTAAATACTTTAGAAACTTTTATAGCTCATTGTATATTGAGTATTACTTCATCAAAAAACTTTCATAATGTGATGTAAAACCAATTAAATACAATGTATAAGATTAAACTCAAATTTAATATAAATTGCATAGTAGCACAATTGGCAATGGTTTGAACACTATGGTAAGAACCAAGCCTTTTACCATCCTGTCCAATACCCTTGAGTCGAAAATTACATTTTTAGTAAAATTATATTTTATAAGCAAAAATCAAAAATACATAACAAAATTTAAAAGTAATATTTTATTCAGTAAAAATTAAAGTTAAAACTCATGTGAGTTTTGGGGCAGATGGTGCACCGGTCTCAATTATTTGAATACCATCAATATTTTTATTTTAATTTATGACTAACAAATATCACATATGATCCTAAAAATCCTATAATGAAATCACATGGTATGGTTAGTATGAACAAATTTTGTTCCAGAAAGTGTTATTTCAGTACTGCTGAGAAATTTTCAGAAAATTGCAACTTTATTTTATCTTACTTATTTATTTTTTACCGGTTTTATCAAGATTGTAGAAAAAAAATTGAACTCTTTTATATTAAAGTAAGTTTGTTTAGCTTACAATTATTAGCAGTTCAATTTTTTGTCACAAAGAAAAAAATTATGACATTTTTTCAGACCAAGAACATAGGGTATATTGTTCCAACTCATTGCAGGGCACATTCGACTGGACCAACCTAACCCAAGTAATTTAAAAACTTTCTTTTCCGCTTAAATCTCAATATTTTAAACAATATTCTAAGTGTTTGTGTATTACACATTCAGTTCATGTTACACATGTTTGGGGAAGTTGTTCGGAGTTCCACGCGCTGAAGATATGAGGTGTGCTTCGTAGCCGGTGAAAAAAACTTCATGCACTTACTTTGTCCCATGTACCTTTTACTTTTTCAAATGCAAAATTAAAAAGATCTTTTGCTTACAGTCTCTTACTTTATGGTGCCTCTGTGTACATCACCACTTTAGGAAAGCATTTCCGACCCTGCATTGCTATATGATTTCGAGTCGTCGCAATGCACCTCACCCCTCTTAGAAGTTCTGAAACACCCTGTATATACTTTTTACAGCTTTGGTATAGTGGTGAAATAACTATAGTACCATTTTATGCTCTGACGCAAAATGAGCAAGAACCTGCTTAAAGGAAAGTGCTGATATTTTTTTACAAAAATTATCAAGTTAATGTATGTCTTGTTTAACGTAGTTAAAGAATACATCATATTAAAAATGTAAATAAATCAACATTTCCTTTGTTTTGAAACATAAGTGCTGCATTATATCATCAATTTATTATTCTTCAATCTAGGATTTAACAATGTTTTTGTAGAAACTGCATTTAAAAGATTATTATACAGAAATTATTAAAAATATTCTATCTAAAACTGGAGAGGTGACCAATTTTCGGAAAAATAGACAATTTAATAAAAATAAGTATGATGTCATACTTACATCCATAAGGATTTGTGCTTTTGAATGAAATATCTAAAGGAAAGTTGAAAACAAATATATTCATTTCGTGCTCCCCTTTCTTCGAAATTTGGGATATACCTTCTTCAATTCCCTGAAAAATCATTTTTCAGTTTTCAATTGCTTTGATCGAATATCTATCAAAACAACCTTAAAAATCATAATATTCAAAATTCTTCATAAAGACAGACTTTCTCACTATGGAACATGTTAAGACACATTTTAAAACAAAAATGGTTTATTTTCAGCTAAAATCTCAATATTTTAAATAATATTCTAAGTGTTTGTGTATTACAAATTCATTTCATGTTACACATGTTTGGGGGAAAAAATAATAAAACTTGGGGGGAGGGGGAAGCAAAAGTATATTTTATAATTATTTAACAAAAATTATACTAAATAAATTTTACCAAAAGGTTTACTTCATATCTTCTGTTCTTTTATTTTCAAATATTTTTCTAAATTGATTTCAAAGAATAATGTATGTTATACATGCAATAATAAAGTTCCTGTACTACACAAATTTTTGTCAAACAAGCATTCCACATAGGAAAAAAAAGGAAGTCTGGATCAACAAGTTAGGGTAACTTTATGAGTAACAGAAGGACATCAAGTAACTTTAGGACAGGAAGTAACTTTATGAGTAACATCCAGAGTGTCATGAAATATGGGTCCGCAATAACGAGGCTTGACTGTATATACAGTAAAACCTCCAAATTGCGGACAGTCAAGGGACCAGAAGTTTTGTCCGTTATTGGGAGATGTCCGCTATTAGGAGGAACTACTTAATTTAACTTTTTCAAAATGGGTTGTTGTTCCCTTTGTAGAACACAATTGAAACAATTGCAAAAGGTTTATTACATTTTAAGTCAAGTGTAATTAATCTGTTTTTTCTTAATAAAGGTATACTGACAGCACACACTTGTCTTAAAAAGCAATTACAACAGTTTGACATCTCTTTTTTGCATTACCAATGGCGGCGATTCGGCAAAGCAACCCCCCTCCCCCCACACTTTTTATGGTTAATTTATTTATTTTTTCTCGAGTATCACTATTGCATGATTGACAGTTGGCATTATGACCTTGAATATGGGCAGATCTTTTTCATGTCTAAAAATTAAACAACCCAACGAAACCACGGCGCCATAAAGCCGCCTACTACCGGTGCCGGTCTGCTCAATTGCATCTTTCGCGAGCCCCAGTTAGAACAAGAAGTTCTGCTTAGAACTAGACGAGCCTACTTTCCCGTATACCAATACTACTTTCTAGTACCTGATTAATATTCTCAAAAATAGCTAAAATTGCAAATTTTTTCAAACATATTTTTCAAATATTTTAAGCTGATTTCTAGGAATAAAATATTCCTTACTTTTCTTTAAAAAACCGAACAAATAAAATAGCAGCAACTTTTAAACAAAGCAGCTAATACACTTTTTTCCATTAAAAAAATCTTTAACAGCTTTCAAAACGAAAAAATAATAATTAAAATTAAAATAAATACATCGTGTCAAAAAAAAAAAGAAATCGTTTCTTTTTCCCCTGTTGCCAAAAACATTTTTTTAATGAATTAATGCACTTACTAAAACAAAAAAAATAATAATAATAAAAATAGAATGTCAACTTAAAGAAATAATTTTCTTTGTCAAAAAAGAAAAAAAAATCGTCTACGCATATCTTTATGTAGAAACATAAATGACTTCGAGTTTATTCGCTGATTACTGAATACCTAAATTTAAACTTTAGCGTGAAAAAAAACAAGCCATATCAACAATAAGTATTTCACAGTTAAAACCATAGCTGTGGAGTCAGAGTCAATCTCATTTTGAGACAAAGGAGTCAGAGTCGAATATCCAAGAATCGGAGTTAGTCATTTGTCCTCCGTGTATAAATTTTTGCCAAAGCTACGAAGCAGGGCCGGACTGGGTGGTCAAAAGGGCGCGGGAAAGCCGAGTTGAAGGGCGCCGATTTAGTCTCACTAATATCTAAGGACTTAAGAGATAGTGCGGACATTTTAAGGGGATAAAAAAATCATTGAGAAGTAAATAAAGCCCTTTTTTTTTGTTACAGAAAATATCCAAAAGAGAAGTCATATTTTTTGCAAGTTCAACAATAGTAGGAGAGACCTCCCCCTCCCTCCCCCAAGAGTGTAGTCACAATTAAATATTACTGATTACCCCCTAGAAAGAAACCCTTCCTTAAAAAAAGAGGAAAAACCCCCAAAATAACCCCTGAAAATTTGAAAAACGCTGGGGGGGGGGGATATTTTCTTATTTCTAAGAATGAGAAGTTTTGCTAAATGTTTCTCAATAAGCACTTCTTCGAAAATTCATCTTTCTTCTGGAAATGCATCATCACTAGTTCAATAGCATTAGGAGACAACATCTCTTGCCGTGATACATTATTTTTTGTGTTGTTGATTGAATATTTTTCACTGGTACCTGCTGTAGTTTTAAAACATGATGCTGTCATTTTTCACATAAATTTGTCGATTCTTTAGCTGACGAGCTTTTTTCTCTGTGCGATCAATGTTCATGCCCAAGTTTTTTTTTTTTTTCCTATTTTTCATGCATATCATATGCTAGTTGGTTACTTTCGACAAATGCTTCTGCAGTTCAAAATTAAAAAGAGATGTACATCACATTTGAAACTGTTGTCCGCATAGGCGGATTTATGGGGGGGCAGAGGGGGGCAATGCCCCCCCAGTTTTGGGAGGACTTCATGTAGTAACAGCACATTTTCCAAAAATTAAAAAAAAAAATTCTTTTTTCTCTTTTAAATAGTTTAGAAGGGCATGGGTGAATTTTTAGGGGGGCATAGGGGGCAAGGCCCCCCAGTTTTGGGAGGACTTTATATATTAATAACACATCTTCCAAAATCTTAAAACAAAAAAATCATTACTTTTTTTTTTTTGAATAGTTCAATGAAAATGAAGAGAAAAGCGAATGTCCTTTTCTGATGGGAAAAAAGAAAAGAGAGAAAAAAAAAAGAACATTAAATAAATAGTACAGCTGTCACTGGGGTGCTGAAAATGTGTCTTAATTCACTATTTTGGACTGAAAACCATTTGGGCAAGTATATGAATGAAAATATAGGTTAAACGAGCTATACATTAAACTGCAACACTTATAATAATTGACAATTGTTTTAACAAATTAGAACCTAAAGCAAAGGGGGAAAAACTCCCCCCCCCCACTCCCATTTGCGCTGACAGAAAGATCTACTCATTATGATTTGTGTCCACATTTCAAGTATATTTGTGCATAATATTTATGTTCTTAGTAGATTAATTGGCCTTTTGAGAAATTCTAAAAAACATAGTTTTTTTTCCTTCTTTCTCTCTCTCTCTTAAAAAAGAGAGAAAATAAATTCTATCGCAAACTGAATAAATTTCAGTTGTCTGAGTGTTTTGATTCAATGAATCTTTTTACTTAGAGGAAGAGTACAATTTTAATTACTTTATAAATACTGTTTAAAAAGTCATAATCATCAAAGTCTAAGTGAGTCAGTCCTTGTCATTATTGAAATCTAAATAATTGAGTCATCAAAAGTTTTGGAAAATTTTGCTGAAATTTTATAAAAGTCTATAAAAGCTTAACAAAGATTGGTAAAATCGTAAAAATCCTTTAACCGTAAAAACTTGAATTACAAATGGAGCCGAATTTGCCTATAAGATAAACAAGCTATTGCTTAGGGCCCCTGCTTTGAAGTGGGTCCCTAACTCCCAAAAAAATTCATGATTCGTTCCTTAAAAAATGGAAATTGCTTGAAAAAACTAATTTCATTTTTAAGTGCTTGAAAACCTTGAATATTTGGAAACGTGTGGCTACAAACCTTAAATTTTAAATATTTCTAACAAATGGTAGAGGGGGAGGAATGCCAAAATATGTCAAATTCAGCTCATTGCCACATCCTGTATTAAAAATGTAAAAATCAGGGTTCTCACGTTGGTAAAATATTATTTGAAATAAATTTTTGTGACTCACATATTTCATATCTTGCTATTTATTCAATCCCGAATGCAGTATTTTGGAAATTCTTTTGTATTGATTGCTTTTATCTTACTTCTTCTGCATATTGTCTATCTGTTTAGCACGGAAAAAAATACACACTACTTCTATTAATTTCTATTCGTTTTCTGCCCCACTTGCAACTGAAGAAAATTTGTGGTCATGAGAAATCTATGGTTTCTTTTTTCTTTTAAATTTAAAATAGCTATTTCTCACAAAGTTAGAACAGGACTGTAAAAATTTACAATCAAGTACTAAAATATCAGAGACTGGAAAGTACAAATGAAGTGCATTAAAATTTTTTATTCATTCTAGAGTCCTTGAAAATAATTAGATAAGTCTTTAAAAATCCTAAGCAAAGTGGGCTCCAATTACTTCTACTGCATATTGTTTTTCTGTTTACCCAGAAAAAAAAATGATACACTACCTCTATTCCTTTTCGTTTTTTGCACTACTTATTATTAAAAAAAAGGTTGTTGGAATGAGAAATCTATAGGTTTTTTTTTTTACAAACTTAAAATAGCTGTTTCTTACAAACTTTGAACAATACTGTACAACTGTATAATCTAGTTATCAATTTCTATGTCTATCCAGTTAACCTTTATAAGGCTTCAAAATGCAGAATTTTATATTCATTTTACAAAATTTCTTCTGGGGGGGAAGCCCCCGGCCTCCTAAAATTGGAGATATTCTATTTCCCACTTAAAAGGGAGCCCTGTGTCACTCTCTTGATACCAGCTCCCTCTCTTAAAGTCAATTAAAAAAGGACAGCATGAAAACACACATTAATGAAAACGACACACGAAAAAGTAAAGCATGGACTTAGGCATCACAGGAAACAGACAAAAACATGGGAGTGGGGGGGGGGGGAGGCAATAAAAATGTTGCTTAAAAAAAATTCATACTGACCCCCCAGGAACTCATTCCTAAATCCGCCTATGGTTGTCCGTTTCCAAAGACTGTTAAAAAAATGTTTTTCACTTTATTTAATGTGCTAAAGTTCAAAACTCAAAAAGAATAAATTAAAAATATCATTTCATTATAGCATTGTTAAAAATCTTTGCATCTCTGCATGGTGCTTTTGTAAAAGCATTTTAGTTATTTTTGCAATTATTTTGAGAATAGGAGCGAGTGGTAATGAATTTCACAGGTTATGATGTTAAAGATCTCATTACTAGTTTAAAAGAAAAATTGTACGTTTTAAGATGAATAGTAATGCAAGAAAGGCATTCGGTCATGAACGGAAAACATGATTTTACAAATTAGGTAAGTCAAGAAATATTATAACTTATCAAAAATGAAAATTAATAAAGTGTAATTAAGATGAAGAATTTAGTGCGGATATAACATAAGAAATGACACAAGTGATTAATTAATTTCAGAAAAAAAAAATCGAATTATGTTTACTCATTTGTTCTGTGCTTAATGTATAATATTATTTTTTTGCATCTCAAACGTCAAATTTGATACGAATTAAGCATTTGAAATGAAATCGGCTTATTTATGCTACACAGTAACTGCTACCATAAAAATGAGTTAAAATGTAATGTTTTTTGCTTAATATTTGCAATACATATTTTTATAAATCAAACATAAGTAATATCTAGAGTCTTTGAAGTCTATTTTTAAAGACTGATTTTTTTTTCCAATTCCGATATTCATTTATTTATTTATTTATTATTAGTATGATTTTAACATGATAATGTCATAGCAAATATCTTGGATCAAAGTTGCAAGAATATACAACCAATCGAACTCTTAACTCATCCAATGCACCTGATTGCCTCTAATAAATAATATCATTTTGATAACACTGCAACTATTGGGAAAAGCTTGAAAATTAAATTATGTAAGAAATAATTTTTTATGTATGGATATACCTTTAAAATTTCTGTTATTGTTTGTGACCATTATGGGGAATAAATGAATTAATAATATTAATTAATTTATTAATAAAACTTTTGCAAGAAAACGTAACGATTTCAATCGAAAAGAACAAATAAATTTCTTGACCATCTTGTCTAATTTTCCCCTTGCCTCCTTTTTTCATTTGAGAATTCCTTAATTTTTTCGAAGTAAAAATAAAACTACAAGTTTTTTTATTCCGCAGCGTAAGAAAACAGGAGGGTGTTTCGTGTTGATATTTTCCCCCCATTCTTAGAACAGGATCTAATTTCTGAAAATTCGTTTCAGAAATTCTGGCTATCCAAAGTGTTATATTTTAAAAGTACATAATAGCAAACGAACATTTTTAAAACGTTTTCACTCATTTTTACGGCATTGTTGTCTTAAAGTTCGAAAACTTTTTGAGTGTAAAATTTTGTTTTAGAAAATTGACGTGAATTAGAAAGAGCCGTCATGAAATAAACCAATCATATTAAAAAGAGAGGGAGAATGAAAAAAAAAAAATAGTTCAGGGAGACGCTTGATCTTAATATTTTTTACTGCTTAAAATAATAGTTTTCAATTTATAACATAAGTCACTTAGATTTTATCTTTCAACTTAACTAAGTACTTTGTTTTTTTTAACTATATGTATTGTGGAAAATTTTGCAATATCATTTATTTGTCATTTCGCAGCTCATAGATCATATTAGTTTTTTTACGAATCATATATCGTAATTCTATAATTTAAGATTATACATGAAAGAAAATATTTTCGCAATAAAAAGAAAATGAAAACCGAAACGAGTAATCTACTGTTGAAAAGATCCTTGACTTGATGTATCTAATTTTGTTGCAGCTTCAAAATCACTTGTTTACTTACGCTAAAATCTGATCCAAATGACTCTTCGATTCATGCAAATCGGCAATAACAGCAATCGGACCTCTGTCGTCTAACTGGATAAAATTTATGATAGCTGTCCTTCCTTGTCCAACAGAAATCTGTTGCCCCGATTCCCCAAGCATCGCAAATCCTTATCCATAAAACGCATCTTACAAGGCGTCATTTAAAGCCATAAAACCATTAAAGTCAACATGTGTGGTCTACATGTATGCTCCTTTTTTTCTACTTATCATTAAGATAGTTAGTCAAAAGCTCTTGTACAGTACAAGAATGCTGCAAAAGACCCTCATAAAATGTTTTAATTGTTAGAATCTTTAGCTTTTATTCTGTGAAATAAAAAGTGCTCTTTATTTTTTAAGCATTCAAAGAAGCCCATATGCAATATTTTAAGTGGTGGGGGGGGGGGGGGGTAAATAATTTTTCCTATGGTTTAGCAGAATATTTTCCCCCCGGAAACCGATTTCAGTTCAGATTAGAGACATTAAAATTTGACATTTTTAATAACGTATTCATCAATGGCTGGAAAAGAATTTTTATACATTTTTGCAAAGAAAAAAGTATTAAAAGCAAGGAAGTTTTCATTTCTAAGGAGGGGGGAGGGGCTAAAGCCCCACTTGCCCCCCTATATGGGCGCCCTTGTAGGCAATATACTCTCCTAATATGTGTATAACTGCTGATAGAAAACGAATAAGGTTTCCGATATTTCTCGCATTTTATTTCTAATATAGTCTTTAGTGACTCATTAATATTTGTAATACCAGTAGCGTACCTAGCATGGTGACACTCGGAGCGGTAATTTGTGATATCACCCCTCCCCCCCCCTTTTATAATGAAAAAAGAAAAAAGTGTTTAGAATCTACGTAAATATGAAAATCCTAAAATTTTCAGAAACTACTGCATTTGCGAAAAACGAAGTGTTTTTAGTGGGATAATATACAGAAGACAAATAAAAACTATGACTGCTTTTTATGTAACTTGCCCCAGACGCATGTGGGCGTCGAGTGATCTAAAAAGTAAGGGGGTCTATATGAAATTGTTGGCCCCATAATTACTTTAAACGTATCGCACACACATGGAAAGATAATCTGTTTTCAGTTTGTTGGTATAAGAGATCACTACTATGCCTATAAACAGTATGAACCAACCTAATTCTGAGTATAGTAGTATTAATTCCATGATCGGGGGTGGTTCGGGCGGTACCACCCAATGGAAAATTTTCAAATTAGTACTCTTGAAAATGCATTTCAGCTTCTTATTTTTCAAAAACTTGCAATTACACTTTGGGTGTCACCCCCATACAGATCACACCCGGAGCGGACAGTCCCCGCGCCCCTTAGCGACGCCACTAGTAATACCTTTGCGTTTTACTTATTTCCGACCTCGTTATGCATTCCTTCTTCAAACTCAAATTTCGTTTCGCTCATAATGATTTGTATTGTTTCATTGATGCAAAATTTATTAGTAATAACCTACACAAGGAGGAAGGGGGGGGGGGAGTATCGAGCTTCATATATGAGGGGAAAACACAGATTAAAAAAACTTCCCAAAATGATATGGCTAAAAGAAGGCAGCATAAAATGCAATATTATAAGGATTTTATGCAGAAATTCAAATGTAAATATTTTGAAGGTAGTACTGTAGCTTTTACACAAGGGCAAAAATACCCCCCCCCCAGGGCAATGACGAATTCCCTCCAAATGCTACGCAGTGCCCCCCTTCCCCGAAAACGTAACTTTTAACATGAGACTTAAAAAATATTAAGTGATCCCCTAAAAATTTCAATGCCAAAGATTATGCCCCACCCCCTTTGTGCACACCTCTGGCTAAAAAGACTAAGAGATTGAAGGAATTAAATCCAGTTACAAAAACTGGAATACGTTTTGAACACAAAACTTGTCAACGGCAAAGAACTTTAACTTTTGTTATGATTTTAACTGACAAAACTTAGTTTGAAATCGAAAAATGTTTTATCGTTAAAACTTTTCGCTATCTTTATTGTATTTAGTCCAGTAATTCCCCAAATGTGCCCCGGGAAGTCCTGCAGTCCTCCTAGGACCACTTCGAAATTTTACTATTTTTTTTCTCAACTAATTTAGACTTATTATTCATGAAACTTTTTTCCATTTTTTGCAGAACCTCTGCAATATAAATAAGGGTTATTCAATGCAGATACAAGACTCGTATTTATTTTTGACTGTCAGTTACAAGTCATACTTTTATTTTGGGAAGGGCGTTATGCAAAAATCCAAGTTCCAAAAAGGGCGCCTTGACTCAAAAAGTCTAGAAATTACCGTACAGTCCTGTCCTTTTTTTTTTTTTTTGTGAAGCGACTAAAAATGCGACATCTGTCATTGTGTGCATCCATCCACTAAAATATTGATTTTATGCGGCTTATTTCGACATAACACTATTTTTAATGCGCCGATTTCAAAAATTAACATTATTTGTAATCGTACTTGCGTCTATTGCACTCATGATCGTTATCAGAACAGGGAGTCATGCTAGCTCGGCTCTGACAGCAACTTAAGTACAGTCAATAAGTCAAACCATTCTTGACCATACATATGTGTGCTGGGGCATTCCAAGGTATTTGACTGTTACGGACTCTACACTTCATAAGGATGTTTTAGCCTCCTACTCATGATTAGTGCAAATAGTAAAACTAAACTTTTTGTAAATGATTAGTCCTATGTGTAGTTATGTCATAACATTGAAAAAAGTTTAGATTTGTGTTGAATTTCTAAAGATATAGGAAGATATATAGCATGTTACGGACTCTACGCTAAAAAGACATGGAAATTTTTGCTTAAACTATCTTCAAATTTTCTGTGAAAGTAATAACTACTCTTACCTAATGAAGGTTTTCCACTATGTCTCAGTTTATCTATAATACATTTAAGCACCAAAATATTTTTTAAAAAGGTAAAAAATATTTTTTACGGAATTATTTACTGAAGAACTGCACGATTATGAACATGTTACGGACTCTACATATTTGTCACGTTCGAGTATTGTTTGAATTATTGTTTATAGAGTGTAAACAACAACAATACTACCTCATTGTTCAATAGTTACAATGATAGAATCAACTGTTATGACTATTTTTTCATCATATATGTGAAAAGTGCCCACCTGGGGGGGGGGGGAGGGGCATGCCGCAGACTGTGCCATTGAAGTTTTTTTAGGGGGTGTTTTGAGAGGTATTTTTCTCATTTTTGGGGAGAGGTTTTTGATATTATGGGGGAGGGGGTCTGTGGGATATTTAGGGGAGGTGCACCCAAGCTCTAGGGGTGGGGGGGGGGGGGGTTACCAGATTGAAGTTGGCCTCTTGTTGGAACAGACCAAGTGATATCTTGATTTCTTCAGTCTTGAATTTGATATTAGAAAAGATAGGTTTTAATGCAAATTTCACTAACAATTCAACTTTTATAGTAGAACCTTGGTTATCTGAAGTGATCAATACCGGGCCATCTTCGGTAAGTCGAAATTTCGGGATGACTTTTTTTTTTGAGGGGGGGGGGACATGTTGGGAAGAAGATGTTTTTAACCCAATACTTTTTAAATTGCATTTTTAAAGTTAAGTTAAATTTTCTGTTAATTTAATTTAAAAAGGCAACATTTTTTGCTTCAGGAATCACATATATTTTTAAGAAACAAAATTTTATTCATTTCCGGTTTAAATAATTGCATTTAATTAATTAAATGTATGATCAGTCTCAGTCATCTATGGCACGAAAGATCTTATATTTTTGTTTAATGGCCCTAATATTAATGTACGAAATGGCATCTGACATGCCTTACTTTGTTCCTTTATTTTAACGTGAAAGTGATTTTTTTTTTTTTTTTGTACAATATATACTCCTACTTTATACTGGAAATTTTTCAAATGTCACACTGGAAATATACTGAAATTCGGGATCACCAGATCAGTCAACATCCCATAAGATAATAGGGTAAATTGGGACTGGTTAAACCGGCCTTGGTAATTTTAATACCTTTTTTTTTTTTAAATTTACGACTAACAAAAAGTAGCGCCTATAGTTCTACAATTCCTATAATGAAATCATATTGTACAGTTATTTCGAACAAATTTCAGAAACTGTTATTTTGGCTGTGCTACTTTTAATTGATTAACTCTCATAACTAAGCAACTTTATTTTTTTAAATGGTTTCCATGAAAAATGAAGCAATAAATTGAATTATTCTGCTAAAATAAGTTTTTTTAGTTCTTAAGTATTAGCAGTTTATTTTTTGTTGTAGGGAAAAAATCAGGACAACTTTTTTTAGACCAAGTACTTGGGGTATGTTGCTTCACTTTTAGAAAACACACAAAAACTTTTAGAACAATTAAAAAAGCAATACTTCAGTATTAGCAATAGTGAAGTTGCTAAAAACACAAATTGTGCTGATTGTTGAAAAAGAGTAATAGTAAATGTTGGTCAATTTTAATTATATTGATCTTTAAATTTTGGTTTTTGATTCTAATCTGTTGGATAATATTTAACATTAAAATTGTAATAGAAGTTGAGTTCGTAATGTGGGGACACCGGGACTCTGGCAGGTTGGTTCACTTCACAAAGTTCTCTTAAAGTATTAATGGGGGAAAAAGGTAATGAATTGAAAATTTTCTGGGGTGGTGAGAAATTTTTAACTCATGGTAGAAAATAAAATTACGAATTGAAATTTATGATGAGATAAAAAAAAAAGAAGAAAAGTAGAGAGCCAGACCAATGTGCCCTGACTCCCCCTATACACTTACTTGTTTAGTCAAAATTCTTCTGAAAGTCAAAGTTTTTTTAAAGTATAAGTTGTAATTTCCTTTAAAGGGCTACTTTTTTTTTTCTTGTGCAGGCTGTTCAAACATTTTGGTAAAGAAAGAGCTGTGTTGAAACGGTTGCCATATGTAGAGTCCGTAACGTTTTGTAGAGTCCGTAACCAAATTTAGAAAATTAATTAAAAATACCGAATTTAAATAATCATGAAACTTATTTTAGAATATTGTAACACCATAGGTGAAGTTAGAAAACATTCAATTTAGTGACATAAAATGCATAAATAAAAATTTTAACAAAACTTTTCTTCTAATTATTGTTACGGACTCTACAATCACCATTTTCACAACTTATAATTTTTTAAGGAATGCACTTTTTGATTAAAATTATTATATGTATTAGAGATAATCCTTTACTTTATTTGTCCCAAGCACCAGTTTTGGCTTAGAATTCGGTTCAAGTCACTATTGAAGAAAAATTCAATGTAGAGTCCGTAACGTTAAAAATTGTATTTTTGATGTTTTGATTGCGATTACATGGATAATATGAAGTAAATGAAGAAAAAAAATGACATGTGTGTCCTTTAGAATGTGCCTTTTAAATATATATAAAAATTTTAACCTTTTAACAAGTTTTGTTACGGACACCCCTATGTCACAAATACCTTGGAATGCCCCTGCTGTCACTTTCAACCTCACATCCCTTTTTTATTGAGGAAACACCATGGGTCCGCTTTTGTCCTCACAACTGAACCTTGGAGCAAAAGATAAGCTACAAACGGGAGCAGACCGTTTACGAAAGGAGGGGGGACTAATTGCCTTTATGACAGTAATAAGGGGGAACGTTTATATAAAGAAGAAGAACATTGCTTTTGCATGTGAAAATATTCACATGCAAAATCACTTCTTGATTCTACATAATTTATTTCCATATTGCTAAAACATTGTTTTGGAAAATAAGAAAAGAACAGATGGGCGCCTTTCGAGAGGGCGCACCGGGAAATGTCCCGGTCAAGTCTATGGCCAGTCCGGGCCTGCTACGAAGTCAGAGTTGAAGTCGGGAAGTCGGAGTCCGATTAACCATCGGGCACAGGAGTCGGAGTTGAAGTCAGGTGCCTCTAAATTCTCGGAGTCGCAGTCTGGAGTTTGGCTATTCCAACAAAATTTGTTTGAAGTAAATCCATCTTCAAGTACGGAATCTACACTGACTTTCAGTTTCCCCGTAGGCGCTAATGTTAAGGGATTTGAACTGTTCAAAATTGAACAGAAAATTGTTCAAATCAAAAAGATATTTCATATATACGTTTTTCATCAAAAGCTTTTTCCTAGTAAGTTTGTTTGACGCAAATTCACCTTACAGTTCGGAATTGCCTTGAATTTCCCCGTAGGCGCTAATGTTAAGTTTTTTGAACTGTTCAAAATTGAACAAAAAATAGTTCAAATCAAAAAGTGAAATATGGGAATAAGGTGTCCTTGCCGAGATCTTTCGAACAAAAAAAAGTTTGTTCGAATCGGACTATTCATTCAAAAGTTATTAGGGGGGACAGACAGACAGACATTTTCCCCCATCTCAATACCCTACTTTCCAATTTTTAATTTTTCTATATTTATTTAATTATTTTATTTGTTTTTGACTTTTTTTTTGTTTTTCGCGATATTTATAAGATGCATTAAGCCTTCTTTCATGCTTTTTTCTTCTTTTTCTGACTTGTACTGGGAAAGTAGGCTAAAAAGCACCCAGTTTCCTCTTTTTTATCTTAACTTTTAAATAGTTATTGTGTACAAAATTCATTAAAATCTTAAGAAAAACGTACGTTAATTGTTAGACTGACATCAGTTTTCACTTATCTGATTCAATACTCTCAAAACTAGCCGTTACAAAATTATGACTTTTTTTCTTTTTCATTTTTTGCTGCCCGCAAAAAGTAACATGCCTTTTAGTTCTGATTTTTTTCTGCCCCGAACTTAAGTCCCAATTGCTTCCTCTGCCCAATACCACCCTTTTAATTCCAAGAAACAGTGATAAGGAAATGATCGGGGAGGGGGAATATCAGTTGTGGAGGATGAAAAGCTTTGTAAGGCAAGCAGATATTAAGATATTCTGTGAAAAGAAAAAAAAACGGAAGTGCTACGATATCAAGGAAAATTTTTTGTGAAATAACTGTCCGTTATTCAGAGTGAATTACATGGAATGGCCTATATTGAAGGACTTGGACTTGCAAAAATGTCCATTAATTAGAGGTTTTCGTTATTCGGGAGTGTCCATTGAGGGAGGTTTCACTGTATTATATCTGTACTTTAGAGTAACAACAACCAATGACAAAAACATATCAGTTTTTGAGAAAGCAGGTGCAAAGTTTCTTGATTTTTTCTGAATCTAGCCAATTTTCAAGCCTGAGCCCCGCTGCAAAACTGTCCACTTCTTCAAGAGATTATTGTCTCATGCTACATTAGAAATGCACATAATTTTAAATTATTTTAATTATGAATTACAAGTGACATTGCTTGTTTCACCTCTAAATTAAAATACTGAGCATTGAAAAAAAACAAAGATCATATGGCTTAGGTTAAGCTGCAGGGATGCCCACCAAGGGGGGGGGGGCAGACGGACTGCACCACTGAAATTTTTAGGGGGGAAGGGGGTTTTCTGATGTATTTTTGAGGGAACTTTTGTTCTACAGTATTTTGTTTTTGTAGTATTTGGAGGAGGTGGGCACCTTTGAATGTGATTATCGTAACTCGCTGCATCAGATTGGTTGTTGCTGTGCAACAAAAAGTTTATGATTTCGTGGACAGATTTCTATTATAAAGTAAATCTGGCCAAAATCTGACATTGGTCGTTCGTGGTTAGCAATTTGAAATAAATTTATAATGAATTAAAAGTTACTATTTTGTATGCCCCTCCCCCCTTGTATGCAGCAGCCACAACACTGTTATACTACCACTGTCTTAAGTACTATTTATCATAGACCAAGTACTATGAGAAATAGTACTTATTCTATTTTGTACATCCATGTGTCATGTGCAAGGTAAAACATCATTTATTCATGCTTTCTATTAGTTGTCTTTCAGTTGTCGAAACAGTATTTGATCAATTCACACTTACAAAACCCACTGTTTCTGAGTCAGTTTGAAAAGCTATTCCAACAGGGTACATTTTCTCGGGAACTTTCTTAATGCATGCCATCTGTGCACATAGCAGAGGAGCTTAATTATGACAGTACTGACAGGTTATTGCTGATTTAAATTTTAGCAGTTTCACTGTGAAGCTATAGTTTGATCATGCAGGTTTCTTAGCTGTGGCAGATTGCAATCTACTTATAGATTAAAGAAGCTGTGGACAGGGTCGGACTGGGAAGAATATTGCGCTCGGGCACATCGAGGGATAACCGGCGCCTCTCCTAATAAATTTATATATATATATATATATATATATATATATATATATATATATATACATACATACAATATTTTATTGATATTTATAAATATAGCTAATTACAATCATAATTTATTCTAAACTTAATTGCTAGTCTTACTTACTGATCAACTAATTATTAAACATAAATAATCAGATACTTATTTAAATAATAAGCTAATATTTATTACATCAAAATAACATTTTTTAAAAAGGAGCAAATATTTACCTTTTAAAAATAACTAATTTTCGCTTTCCATGAATAATCAAATTGATCAAGGACTTGAAAGGCATATCTTCTAAATTTTATTAAATGGCATATACATTAATTGATGAGAATCATGTATACCATTGACTAATTGTTTTACTTTGAGCTTTAAAAGCTGTATAAAGCAGCTCCTACACTACACAGTACACTTCTGCAATTTCTCTTGGATGGAGACATGAAATTAAGTCAAGATATCTTTTCAGAAAATGAATTTCAAATAAGCAACTTAATTTCTATTGCATTCATTAGAACAAACTGAATATAGTAAAATTCTTTAATACCAAGTATTCAGATCTGTCATGTCTACAAACATTCTTCTAAGTTGATGGTAAACTGTAGTTTAATATCGAAAAGAGTACGTAAAACTGATTCGAGTACGTAAAACTGATTAACAGTTTAAGAATTTACATGCCTAATCATCTGCAGAAAAAACGTGTCTTGTCACTTACCAGAAGTAGTGGCGCAGCCCTAAAAAAAAACATTTTTGGACATAAAATAAAGTTTTTATCAAAGAATGAGCATTAATTCAGATTTTTAATCAACAATTATTACTCTTTTCAAATTTTGAAGATACAGTCGAACCTGTTTATCTCAAAAACTTTTCAATGTCGAAAATTTTCATTTTCCCTGCATTTATAGTGTTAATTCAATGTTTTTCCCATGTTTATCTCCAATGAAATTTCCCCAAAAACCTTTAGATTTCGGATTTTGACTACATTGTGTTTTTTGAGTTCGATTACCAGCGATTTTTATCAACTGGAACTTACGAGAAAAAAAGAATTAATCCTGATATTAGCAGTCATATAATCCTCCACTTCTTATGAGACATGTAGCTCAAAGAAAACTATATGTACAAGGAGCAAGTTTTCCACCAATTCCATCCATTCGGAAACTGATCGGAAGAGGTAACAGAGTTGAACAGTAAAAATGCTTCCGGAGTTTTATTTTTAAGTCATGGATACCAGTTATTTTGTCGTATTCTCTAGGTTTTTATCCTTAAAATTAAAACTCTCTACATTTAGGAATTACAATCATATACAGATAACGTTCGTCCTTAAAGGTAAACATAATTTTGCTATCGATATAATCATTAAATTTTGTAAAACGTGTTATTAGAACATGGCAAAATGTATCACAATATCAATACAAAAGAATATGTTAACACTTTGAGTTTGTTTCAATTGTATATTTTTATAACTTTTATCAAAACTCTCCATATCTCGATTTTTTTTTCTGCCCCATGAAATTCGAGACAGACAGCTTTGACGACAGATTTGAAGCTAATTTTAGAAAAGTTGATGATGATTTAACTTACCTTGGGGAATCCAATTTTGACACGATTACGACAAGGAACGAAACAGGAAACTCAAATATTTCATTTCTCTTACTGAAACATCTGACACAATATCGCTGATAAAAATACTTGCTATTTACTGCTATTCATGTCCACGCCCATATTTTACTTTTAAAAACCGTAAGATTTAAGAAATAGCTACTAGAAGTATTGTATAGAAATTTTGAATCTCAAACGTAAAATAAAGATTTTTATTTTAGTTTAAATTTGCTACTTCCGTTATTTTAATATATGTCCGATAAAATTACCAAGAAAAAACTATATGAGTCTGCTAGCAACTTTTATGGATAGATCGTATTAGGGCCAATAATGAGAAAAACTCCTTGTTAATAATTTTCATACTGGTTTATTGCTATTTCAAAGTAAAAATATAATGAATAATAATATAGTAAAAACGAATAAATAAATTTGTTACAGTAAAAATATAGTTAAAAAGCAGTTTAATGTGTGAAAAAGCTCTGCATTTACTTAAAATATTAATTCGCTACAAATTTTGATGTTTTTGAAGTTTTCATTTTTAGGACCTGAGAAGAAGGTTAACGGTTAATATAATGCCCCTACCCCATTAAAAATAAGTAATGGAACTGTGAAAAAGTGAAAATAATAAGGGAGGGGAATATTGTCAAATTGTGGGGAATGATGGGGGGAAACGGTTATTATATTTGGATTCAGGAGCTCATTTTACACAAGAAAGAGTAATAGTGTTGGAAGCGTTTCTCATGCCACGTTGTGTAATTCAATTTGTTCGTGATAAAAAGTTTGACTTTAAAAAAATCCTTATTTTTTAGTACTGTGCGGGAGACGGAACTATGGTATTTGAGCAAAAAAAAACTTAACAATAATATTCAACTTTTTTTGTTTACCTCAGTCAACAAGGCAAAAGAAGAGAAAAAAAAACTTTTTTTTGAAAATTATTACCTTTAGACCTCAATCGAAAACCTAAATAAGTTTAAAATTTCAAAAAAAAAAAAAAAAAACGGTACTTTTGATACACCATGCGTAGTAATGACAAACAGAAGGAAATACTTTTTTTTTCTTTTTTTTTTGCGAAGCGTGAAGGACCGAAACATTTTTACAACACTAACAAGAAAATTCGAACACTAACAAATCTTAACATAGCATTCCGTTAACAAGCTAGTACAAAATAAATAATTATACTTAATAATTACAATAAATTAATAAATATATTTAAAAATATCATTCATTTTACTTACATTTCGAAGTATTTTCAAACAATTGTTGTATTTATGTAATTAAAATAACTTTAAATACACTTTTAAAAAACATTCAGGAAAAAAATTTCGAAAGCTAATTGAATTGGGACATGGTCTTCATCGTTATCATCAAAGATGGTGTGCATTCTCAGAAAGAAGCACTTTTGGAAACAAAAACGACAAGATGTTCCAATGTGAGATGAGTACTGTGCGTTATCAGTAGTTAACGGGGCAATTTTCAGTCCTGCTGATGAATAAAAAACAGATGTGGCTCCTATTTTGTAATGTGAGCGGTTGAAAGGAAGTGACAAAGCCCTGGGAAGTGACCCTCTCTCTATCCCGTTTTCTCCTACAATGGTGGTCATTAAGATAAGTGGCAGAGACTCCCTACGGCGTCTGAAAAGGAACTTAGAGTGGTCTAGCTGTTTTTATTTTCTGATATATTTTATTCCAAGCTGAAAAATCCTTCACTTTTCAACTAACAAAAATTAATATAATAAAAAATTGCCATTTAAAAAAAAAAAAAAAAAAAAAAAAACGAGGGTCAACCGGCGTTTTTTGGAGTGGCGCACCGGGCAAATGCCCAAATGCCCACCTTGCCAGTTCAACGCTGGCTATAGAATAAGCAAAATTATTTTTTAAACAAAATTTGGATAATTAACAAAATTAGATGAAAATATATAATTACATAAGAAATAAGCACAACAAAGAAAATACATCTTACCGAAGTGACGACCCAATCAGATCCATGAACAAAACAATATTTGCAGTAAAGGTCATCTATGACAGGAAACTAAAGAACAAAACCAATTTCAGTGTAATGTAATTATACTACATAGGGTAGCATAGAATGGTTTCAATAACAAATGAGCTATTACATAATTTAATAGGATGATAAAGACACAACTCAGGAATATTTAGTGCCAAAATTAATGGGGTTGTAAAGATAATTTAATAACCTAAGGTGGCTGTTTATTTTTTGTCTCAAAACGAGACATATAACAATTTTAGGTAACTACATGTGTATTTATTTATTTAATTATGTTTTTTAAGTTTGCAGGTTTTTTTAGTGTCTGCTGAAAACAGACAAAAACAAAAATGAACACTTCAAAATATTTTTTCAATGCACAAATTTTTTGAGTCCATTTATTATTGCTGATTTTGAATACAACTGAAATTCTAGGCAGGATTTTATACAGTCAAACCTTCCAATAGCAGACACCGTCAGGACCAAAGTTTTTGTCCATTAACGGGGATTGTCCGCTCTTCAGGAGTTTGAATTTACAATGGCATTTTAATTTTGTATTTTAAACCTACACATACAGTGTATAGTAAATGTGTATTGCTTATATAAGTGAACTTAACTAATAAGTAAATAATCCATTGAATTTTTTGGGAAAATAAAATAGGAAGGCATTTGTGTATTTCCTCTTGCTCAGCGGTCCCTCAAACTTTCTGAGCTACAGAACCCTTAGTGCTTCACTTACACTCAAGGAACCGCTAAGACAAAATGCTAATGATCTGAAAGTCAGATGATAATAATTAATCATTCGCTATCATAATTATTTCTTCTATATAGATGAAACTATCGGTTTCGAGACATTTTTCATATTTTGACACATTAACCAGCTTTACATCGTGTCCAACCTACTTTAAGCATTTTTCAAAGCTATCTGTCTCTGTGTCTGCGTCTATACAGTGAAACTTGTGTATAACAATACTGAAACCTGTCTATAATGGTATTTTCCTTGGTCCCAGCAAAATTTCAGCATTAATAATTAAACTGTCTATAATGATAAGCTGTCTATAACAATATTTTTTCAGGTCCCAACAGTATCATTGTAGACAGGTTTTACTGAATGTATTTGACCGATTTTTTGTGGGCACTCCAACTCAAAGCATAAAGCATGGAATCGGACAAAATTCGGTACATATTTGCAATCCCTATCAAAAACATTGAAAGCTTACAGATACTGATGTTTTTTGTTTCAGTTAAACAAGCTTCAATTCGTCAGGAAGTTCATACAATTTCCTTAAAACTACAGAAAGCCAGTATATTTCTGTATGGAAAAGTAGTTATTTGTGTTAACTACTTTTACTGTCTCAACTATAAATAATATAAGTATAGCTGAATAGTCGTAACTGGACTGAATGAAACTTGATTAAACTACTGTTAAAGCTAAGAGAAGAATTTGCTTCAAATCAGATGGAATTTTCCTTGTGCATGGCAATGCAAAACACAATGACGACTACAACTACAATCTGGCATAGCATTTTAAATCCTTGAATTTTTTTTTTTTTTAAATTTTTTTGCTAGTTATTGCAAAAATTATTTTCCACAGTAAATTAGTTCATTGCAGAACCCTTCTCATCGTTCGACAGAGCCCTAGGGTTCCGTGGAACACACTTTGGGAATGGCTGCTCTAGCTGAACAAAACTAGTCAAGCACAATAAAATCAATATTCTTGATTTTCAGCACCTTTTTTGTTTTAGATTATAGCAAAATGTAGCGCAATCAGCTACTTTTCACATAATGGCAATACGGTGCCGATTCCTCATCAGTGTTGGATGGGAAAGGACGCGGAGCTGACGCTCGTCTCCCAAAATCTAGTAGGAAGGAGAAGGCAGGGGGGGGGGGGGGGGGAATGCCGTTAAGTTGCACCAGAATATTTTTCTCTTCCATGCAGACTGATAAAGCAAGGTACTATGTAAAAGGAGAAAGATTTTTTTCTTTTATTTTTTGCTGGAATTTCGTGTATGAAATGAAAACAAAACTTTCATAAGCTTTGACTAAAAAATTTGACTTGAATGGCTCCTTTTTTCAGAGAAAAAGGAGGGTTAACCCTTTTATCAGTACTGGTTAGCCTCAGAACATTGTAAAAGAGTAGAAAAAATGCTTGCCACAAAAGCAGTACTGAGCAAAAGTTTACCAGACAGAGAAAAATAAAACGAAACTCGGCTGATTTACTGTCCTTTAACGGGAGTGTCTGCTGACGAAGAGTGAAATACATTATACGCCCATCTCGATGATCTGGGGATTCAAAAACTGTCCGCTAACGAGGAGTGTACGCTATCTGGGAGTGTTTGTTAAAGGAGGTTCAACTGTACAATTTGCTTTTACATTTAACATTGCTTTAAGAATCAAGCTTTGTAACTCTGCTTTTTTGATAGTCCAGAAATTAGTCATGAGAAAAATTATCCTTTCTGTTGGTGCATCAGGGCCATGCAAACATAAAATATACTCAATAAATATACAAAAGTTTGCATGATTCAAGTTATTGGTCTGAAAATGCTCAAAGAGTTTCAACATTTTCAAAACATTTCCACTGTTCCATTCCATCCAGACTAGTGATGTGGATCGGGTAAATACCCAGCGGGTAGGTAAATATTTTTTGGGTATTTACCCGGGTATTTACCCAAGGCCTGGGTAAATACCCAAAAACTGGGTATTTTACGAAAATTGCAAAAAAGTGAATGGGATTTTTTTTTAAAAATCTAAATATGAAATAACTGGTAAAACTGATATATACATGTATGTATTACACAGTTTATAATATTTTTTTATTGAAAGACATGATGAAATCATGAAAGAAACACATGGTGAACCAAAGAATCTCTCTTTTCAATGTCATAATTGGAGAAGTATAAGCAACTCATTATGAATTTCAGGATTTCAAAATCACAATCTAGGTTAGTCATATCAAAAATGAAAAAAAGGAAGCATGAGGGATGTTTGGAAGAATAAACTGAGAAGTTATTAAGACACTGTGGTGTTATTTATTTTATTGATATTTAAGTGATAACATGGAAAATATAGAAACAGTTTTCACATTAATAAGCAAAAAAAAGCAAAATATTCTTTTCTGTTGCCTTGCTCATTTGCATTTGCTCCCCTGTAGGGTGGGAAGGTAAATATTTTTTTGGGTATTTATCCGAAGACAGGGTAAATCCCCTAGTAATTGCGCATTTTGCAAAAAAAATTTAGGTGGTATTTAAAGGTGACTATTTTCTTTTTTAAACATAAACCCTAAAATAAAAGATTAAAAATTTTAAATGCTTATGTATATTATGTGTGTGTATATATATGTGTGTGTGTGTGACACAGAATACACCTGAACAATTGAACTAAGTTTGGAGGAAATTTCTGCATAAGATATAGGTAAATAAATAGTACAGTGAAACCTGTGTAAGTTGACCACTCGCGGTGCAGTACTTTGGCGGTCAACTTAGACAGGTGGTCAACTTATAAAGGGTGGTAATGTTTTTTTTTTTTTTTTTTTTTTTGTCATTTCTTGCACCATGTATTCATTTTTTGAGGAATTCACATTTACTCTTTCTGTTCAGCTCCACTTTCATTGTTTAACATTATTGAAAGTGAAACAATAATTAAACATACTATTCAAATACTTTTGTTATTTTCCCTTGTTTTTAACTATATTAGACACTGTAGATTTAGAAATTCCATATATGCCAGCTAATTTTCTCTGGCTTTCTCCATTTTCAATTACTTTTAATATTTCATACTTTTTATTAATCTCAAGTTCCACTAACTTTCTTTTTGAAGCCTTTTTATGTAAAATTTATTGCACAAAGAGCAACAAGCTCGACTCTCCCAGTACCCGCAGTGCGAGGGGCCCGCATCCTTAAAGGGGCTAACAGCCCTAGAAATTGATGAAAAAATAGAAAAAAAAACTAGCACTTAGGCTTATCGCTTTTCAAATAGACAGTGCTGGCCACTAGGGAGAGGCCCACATATTTTGTTGCAGGGGGCCCAAAATGTATAGATCCGGGCCTGCTCTGTTTAGCAGAATTCCTGTGTTGCCACACCGTATTGCAACTGAAAGAAAAGACTAAGAACTTTTCTACTGACACCTATTTTCATTGAAAAGAGTACGAAAAGCTATCTCAAATAGAACAACAAATGAAAAACAAGTTTGGAGAATAAAGAGCAGCATAAACTTTATGCTGCTGTTTAGTTAGTAAAATGCTAGTATGTCATCAAAGCATTAAAAACATTCTTTGAAAGCTATCAAAAAAAAAAAAAAAATTATTATAATAAATAAATAAGTAATAAAATAAAATAATATGCTGAAGAAGGTTTAAAAAAATAAACCAAGTGGTCAACTTACAAAGGGTTTTTACAATACTCCAGACCGAATTTGGCGTACATTAGTGGTCAAGATAGACAGGTGGTCAAGATAGAGAGGTGGTCAAGTTACAGAGGTTTTCCTTCATTATATGAGATAGGGCTAATTCCGTTCCTGACAAAAGCGGTCAACATAGACAGGTGGTCAACTTACAAGGGTGGTCAACTTTACAGGTTTTACTGTAATAATAAATTGAGCGACATTTCGTTACATTTTGATGTCATGCAGGGACATATTACTTGGTTATAAAAGACTAGGACCTTAAAAAATTGATGTTTGCTTTTTTTGTAACCAGTTAACCTTTTTACTTTTTGTAGAATGGCTTTTTATATCTGAAATTTGGCTATCAACATTGATTAGGCATATCCAACATATTTAATGTGAATATCATATTAGATTGCTAAGCTGTTTCACACAATAATTTTTTAAATATGTGATTAAAATACAATTTTTGGGCAAAAATTTATTGTTTTGTATATTGTTGGTTGTATATATACATAATGGAATACATACAGAAAAGTATTTTAGTTGAATATAAATTTTTGAAATAAATACCCGGGTATTTACCCATTTTGGGTATTTACCCGGGTATATACCCTAGGTATTTACCCCTAAAAATAAATACCCGGGTATTTTACATCACTAATCCAGACCCATCATTTAGAGGAGTTACTACACTCCAGGGTCTGCTGTACCTACCACTATACTGTCGTACTAAACACAAAAGTTGTATCTGCATTTTTATCAAAATTCAGTTAAGATCACGACATGGTTCATTGTCATATATTTCCCCTAAATACAATGTCTTATGGTCACCTGTCAATGGGAAACATTTTTTTTTTTTTTAAATTCAGAAAAGGTTGCATCTGAATCAAATAGGTGAGGGCACAAAACTTTAAACGGCAATTGCTCATTTTGAACTCAGCTGCAGATACACAACTTTTGTACTTAGCATGGCAGTATACTATACAGAGGTATAACCAGTTGTTTGGGGCCCTGATTTAGGAGAGTCAGCAGGGAGCAAATGACCATTTGCCCACCAGCTTTGAGAAATTAATGCATTTTCACATATATGGATGTGGTTCCTGTTGTTTTTCAATCTAACATGCATTGAGTATATACTCTTTCATACCTCCCTCCTCCCATCCATAACTAGTATGTTGTGGCCATCACGAAACTCACTTCTATATCATTACCTACGACCATCCCAATGCCCTGATTTATCTCAAAAGCAAAGCAAAGCATAAAAATTGAAAATTATTTTAAGACTTGCTTAAAATAATTACAAACATTTATTTGTTAACAAATACAAGATGGCAACAGTTGAAAAGTTTAAATTGTTGTGATTTTCTGGTTATTTTCCAATTAAAATCACGAGAAATATGCAGACGACAGTCTATTACGATTTATTTTTCTTATCAGTTATATAATGCTATTTTTATTCACACAAAAAAAATCAGAACCCCCATGGAGCAATTGGCGCCAAAATTGAACCTACGCCTGTTTACATATGAATTGACATTTATTTCTAATTTCATCCAGAACGTAGCATTCCTTCTTGAGATATGGCACTCACATTGGAAAAAAAGAACGTTCGAATCGCCACCCCCTTTTCAGCTGTTGACATCAAAATAGAATCAGCTTTTATACCCTCAATGGACTACTTGTTGATAAATTTTTGTTTGATTCTGTTCATTATTTCTTGAGATACAGAAGTCACAATTGACGACAAAAAACATTCTATAACTCAACCCTCATTTGAGGTATTGATACCAAAATTGAATCAGCACCTGTACCTGTTAGGGGCAACATATGGACCAAATTTTGTTTGATTCTGCCAGTTACTTCCTAGGTTACACTGGTCACACACATACATGACACACACAGACATTTTCCAAAAATGGTCAAAATGGACACAACACACTTCAAAACCGTCAAAATTTGAAAATTTGCACGAATCCAATACTTTCTTCTATATATTAGATACAGAAGAAAGTAAAAAGAAGTTCAATTGGCTACTTTTAGCCGTTGCTACAATTTGAGAAATCTTTGAAGATTAATCAGTTTGTACCAAATATAGATACAAAAGGTCTGACCAGCTATGCTTGTCACTGTCAATTTATCAATCTAATGGATGAATGGAATTGTTTGTGTCCATGTATCTTAAATACAAGTCCAGTTTATGTGGAATCTTTGCCGAATTTGGCATGGTGGTACTTTGATGTGCAGGAATTCACACAGGAAGGTTTTCGAAACTTAAAAGAGTTATTTTAAATTAAAAACTAACAATATGAGTTTAACTTAAACAAAAATGTTTTCTACTTTAAAAAAATTTCTATGCTGTTTCAAAATTTCTACCACATTGTCTGTAGAAAACTACACCAGATGAAGTTACTAAAAATGTTCACAATCAGTACTGTAGTAGGAGGAGGAGGGGGGGACACGGCGAACACCGTTCCCAAAACATT